>NC_138773.1:77834084-78202898 GCF_965119305.1 Pelophylax lessonae
TGTGTACGAGGCATTAGTGTAATTTTATGCTGCAGTGTGTTGTGATGCATTACAGTGTGTTTATTGAGAACCCCAGGGCTTCTTTTGAGTACCACATATCTTTTATTGAGTATCACAGATCTTTTATTGAGTATCACAGATCTTGTATTGAGTGCCTCAAGTCTTCCTTTGAGTGTCCCAGGTCTTCAACATATGGCTTAGTAAATGGTGTCAAGAGCAAGGATTTGGCTTTGTTTCTCATGATAGCTCTACTTGGAATAGAAAGGAACTGTACAAAAAAGATGGTTTGCATCTTTCTCTCAAAGGAACAAATGTACTTAGTGAACAACTCCAAGAATTTGCTAAAGAGTATTTAAACTAGGAAGGGGGGGCAAAAGAGTGGAATTACAAGAGTCCAATTGCCCCCCGAAACAATGCCAGAACAGGTCAGAAGCACAGAGGTTAAGAAATGATAAGCTCAGAGTCCTGTCTACAAATGCTCGCAGTTTAGGTAAAAAAATCAATGAACTTGGGTCAATTATGGCATCTGAGAATGTAGATTTAGTGGCTGTTACGGAGACATGGTTTAATGAAAGAAATGACTGGGACATAACCATACCAGGGTACTCTTTATACAGAAGAGACAGAGAAGGCAAGAAAGGAGGAGGAGTGGCCCTGTATGTGAAAGATAGCATTAAATCTAACCTAATACAAGTTGGTGAGGCCAACATAGAGTCAGTTTGGGTTACGTTGCAGTTTGCTAATCATGCAGTAACTCGTGTAGGTGTGATATATAGACCACCTGGTCAAGTTAAAGAACTAGATGATCTACTAGTTGAAGAAATAGCTAAAATGACAATGAAAGGAGAAGTTATCATTATGGGAGATTTCAATCTTCCAGATATAAACTGGAAAACCAAAATAGCAAGTTCTACCAGGAGTACAGATATTCTAAATTCCCTACTGGGGTTGTCTCTGCAACAAGTGGTTGAGGAGCCAACCCGGAGGGAGGCCATTTTGGATCTGGTATTCACAAATGGGGATTCGGTATATGATGTCATTGTAGGCGAAACCTTGGGATCCAGTGATCACCAGTCAGTGTGGTTTAATATAAGAACTGTGAAAGAGTCGCACCACACAAAAACAAAAGTTTTAGATTTTAGAAAAACAGACTTTTCAAAAATGAAATTAGTCATAAATGAGTCCTTATCAGACTGGAACGGATTACATGGAGTCCAGGAGAAATGGGACTACTTAAAAGGTGCATTATTGAAGGCAACAGAAAAGTGCATTAGACTTGTCAGTAAAAGCAAAAAAAGGAAGAGACCACTGTGGTACTCAGCAGAAGTGGCCCAAATCATTAAAAATAAAAAGCTAGCATTTTGTAATTATAAAAAAACCCAGAGCAATGAAGATAAGGAAATCTACAAGATTAGGCAGAAAGAGGCCAAGCAAGTTATAAGAACTTCTAAAGCGCAGGCAGAAGAAAAACTAGCTCAGTCTATGAAAAAGGGGGATAAGACATTCTTCAGATATATAAATGAAAAAAGGAAATTAAAACAAGGAATAACTAAATTAAAAAGAAAGGACGGAAGGTATGTAGAAGAGAATAAAGGGCTAGCCGACTGCCTTAATGAATACTTCTGTTCAGTTTTTACAGAAGAAAAAGAAGGAGAAGGACCTCCACTTGAAAGGATGACTAATGAATCGTTTGATGCATGTGTCTTTACAGAGGAAGACGTTCTAAGATTGCTGTCTAAAGTGAAGACAAATAAGTCACAGGGTCCTGATGAGATACACCCAAAATTATTAAAAGAGCTTAGTGGTGAGCTGGCAAAACCATTAACAGATTTATTTAACCAATCATTAGCAACAGGAGTCGTCCCGGAAGATTGGAAATTGGCAAATGTCGTGCCCATTCACAAGAAAGGTAGTAGGGAGGAATCGAGCAACTATAGACCAGTGAGTCTGACATCAATAGTAGGCAAATTAATGGAAACCCTATTAAAGGATAGGATTGTGGAACATCTTAAATCCCATGGATTGCAAGATGAAAAACAACATGGGTTTACTTCAGGGAGATCATGTCAAACAAATCTTATAGACTTTTTTGACTGGGTGACTAAAATAATAGACGGTGGAGGTGCAGTAGACATTGCATATCTAGATTTTAGTAAGGCTTTTGACACTGTCCCACATAGAAGACTTATCAATAAACTGCAGTCATTGAGCATGGACTCCCATATTGTTGAGTGGATTAGGCAGTGGCTGAGTGACAGACAACAGAGGGTTGTAGTCAATGGAGAACATTCAGAACAAGGTCATGTTACCAGTGGGGTACCTCAGGGATCTGTACTGGGACCAATTTTGTTTAATATCTTCATAAGTGATATTGCAAAAGGCCTCGATGGTAAGGTTTGTCTTTTTGCTGATGACACAAAGATATGTAACAGGGTTGATGTTCCTGGAGGGAAAAGCCAAATGGAAAAGGATTTAGGAAAACTAGAAAAATGGTCAGAACTCTGGCAACTGAAATTTAATGTGGATAAGTGCAAGATAATGCACCTGGGACGTAAAAACCCAAGGGCAGAATATAGAATATTTGACACAGTCCTGACCTCAGTATCTGAGGAAAGGGATTTAGGAGTAATTATTTCAGAAGACTTAAAGGTGGGAGGACAATGTAATAGAGCAGCACGAAATGCCAGCAGAATGCTTGGATGTATAGGGAGAGGTATAAGCAGTAGAAAGAGAGAAGTGCTTATGCCGCTGTACAGAACACTGGTGAGACCTCACTTGGAGTATTGTGCGCAGTACTGGAGGCCATATCTCCAGAAGGATATAGATACTCTAGAGAGAGTTCAGAGAAGAGCTACTAAACTAGTACATGGATTGCAGGAAAAAACTTACCAGGAAAGGTTAAAGGACCTTAACATGTATAGCTTGGAAGAAAGAAGAGACAGAGGGGATATGATAGAAACTTTTAAATACATAAAGGGAATCAACTCGGTAAAGGAGGAGAGCATATTTAAAAGAAGAAAAACTACCACAAGAGGACACAGTTTTAAATTAGAGGGGCAAAGGTTTAAAAGTAATATGAGGAAGTATTACTTTACTGAGAGAGTAGTGGATGCATGGAATAACCTTCCTGCAGAAGTGGTAGCTGCAAATACAGTGAAGGAGTTTAAGCATGCATGGGATAGGCATAAGGCTATCCTTCATATAAGATAGGGCCAGGGACTATTCATAGGATTCAGATATATTGGGCAGACTAGATGGGCCAAATGGTTCTTATCTGCCGACACATTCTATGTTTCTATGTTTCTATTGATTAAGAAAATGCATTAAAGTGGTTTTAAAGTCTGAAGGTTTTTACTTAAATGCATTCTCTGCATTAAAGTAACAAACCTTATGTGTCCGGGATTACGCCCCCCCCCCCCTTATTCTTACCTAGGCCCAATCTCAATCCAGCGCTGTTCACAAGAGCAGTGTCTCTCTCCTCTCTCTCCCTTCTCACAGGGCAGACTGATAGCAGTGGGAGTCATTGGCTCTCGCAGCTGTCAATCAAACTCCATGGCGAGAGAGAGTGGGGGGGGCGGGGCAAAGCTGTCACTGTCTATGTCTATGGAGGTTTGGGAGTGAACCCACATGAATACCCTTCCTAGCAAATGGCTTGCTGGGCGGGATACTCAGAAGGCAGGAGGAGCCAGACGTGCAAGCGGGGGACCCCAAATGAGGAGGATTGGGCTGCTCTGCACAAAACTATTGCATACAGTAGGTAAGCATAACATGTTTGTTATTTTAAAAAGAAACAAATTAAAGGTTTAGGCTCACTTAAAGGTAAAAAACATTTTTATTCAAAGGGTAACTCCACTTTCGTGGGGGGAAAAAAATAGCAAATAAAGAAAAAACAATATAGCGTATACAATTGCGAAACAAGTCATATTGTTATTGAATGTTATTAACCACTTAAGCCCCGGAAGATTTTACCCCCATTCCGACCAGGGGGTATTTTGCGATTCGGCACTGCGTGAATTTAACGCACAATTGCGCGGTCGTGCGATGCTGTACCTAAACGAATTTGACGTCCTTTTTTTTCCCACAAACAGAGCTTTCTTTTGGTGGTATTTGATCACCTGTGTGATTTTTTGATCACGCGCTATAAACAAAAAAAGAGCGTCAATTTTGCAAAAATAGCAATATTTTTCACATTTTTTTATATGAAATTCCCCCCAAAAAAAATGTAAAAATCAAAATTTTTAAAAATTTTCGGCCAATTTGTTTTATGCTACCTATGTTTGGTAAAAAAAATCGCAAAAAGCGTATTTTGATTGGTTTGCGCAAAAGTTATCGCGTTTACTAACAAAGGGAAAGATTTTTGTCATTTTTGTTGTTTTTTTTTTAACGCGTAATGGCGGCGATCTGCGATTTTTTTTGCGGTACTGCGACATTGCGGCGGACAGATCGGACCCTTCACTGACATTTTTGACACTTTTGGGGTTACCAGTGACATTTCTACAGTAATTAGTGCTATACATATGCACTGTTACTGTAAAAATACACTGGTAGTGAAGGGGTTAACTTTATTTGGAAGGGAGGGGCTGTGTGTGTCCCTAGGGGCGTGGTTTCTACTGTGATTGGCTGTGGCTCTAGCTGTAAGGACACTGATCAACGGATCTACATACCAGATCCGTTTTATCAGTGTCTTTGCAGCGAGGAGAATGACAGGCAGTTTGTTTACACAAGCTGCCTGACATTCTCCCTCTCCCCCGCTGATCGCCGAGTGACCGGCGGACATCGGGTCCGCTGGTCACACGCGCGGGGGGGTCCGTGACCACGCGGGAGCGGGAGCGCGCCCCCGGGGGCGCGCGCTCGCTCCCTAGACCCTCACAAGCAAGCAACGTAGCCCTACGTTAGTTTGCCTGTGAGGGGCTGACCGCCGACGTAGATAGTCGTGCGGCGGTCGGCAAGTGGTTAAAAATGACTTTTCCTTTTCAATCTGCAGCTGTTGTATTTTCTGAAATTGCAATGCAATATGGCTACCTGGGGCTTTTCTGTACACAGAATGTATACTGACCACACCCCAGGAACATCACTTCCTGCTTGTGTGATTGGTTCACCAATTTTCCTAAAAGTCTGCCTAGGGCTGGCCATACATTATACACTTTTCTGTACAATTTTCTTTAGATTTACCTTCAACTATGTAGTACAAAGTTAATTCTCAGAGTGAAGGCGCCTGTTTTTTTTATATATATTAAATGGCCCTATGAAAGTACCTGCTGCTCTTTTTATTTTTATGGTAAAGTACCAAAAAATGAAAGTGATAACAAATGAAAAAATGGGCGCTGGTAATAGTGTGGGTTTATGGAATTGTTTGTGTGGCCGTTATGGTTGTGAAGAAAATCAGGGTGGTTTTCTACAATTTGGATCAGATCCTGATATATATGCTGATATCGTTATCCAATAAAATGCAACCAGTGAATAAATATGGGTATAAACTCAAATAATGATACCTTATTGTGTAAAAAATGCAAATGAACTTATTGATAATATCTAAATAATTTGTCACAAGCTGTGTGCAATAAACGTGACTTTTTGTGATAACTAAAATAATACAAATGGGTGACACTTGTGATTATTAGTTAAAATTTTTTAAATAGTGATAATATCAATATAAATAATGTAAAACATATATTAGACAACAAAATGTGTGCTGTTACACACACAGCCACATCCAATCACCGTTAGAATCACGCCCCTAGGGACACACTTAACCCCTCCCTCTCCAATAAAGTTAACCCCTTCCCTGCCAGTGTCATTTTTACAGTAACAGTGCATAGGTATAGCACTGATTACTGTAGTAATGTCACTGGTAACCCCAAAAGTGTAAAAAATGTCAGTCAAGGGTCCGATCTGTCCGCCGCAATATCGCAGTCCCGCAAAAAAAAAATTGCAGATAGCCGCCATTACTCGTTAAAAAAAAAAAAACAATAAAAATGACAAAAATCTTTCCCTTAGTTAGTAAACGCAATAACTTTTGCACAAACCAATCAAAATACGCTTTTTGCGATTTTTTTTACCAAACATATGTAGGAGAAAACAAATTGGCCTAAAATGTTAAAAAATTTAGATTTTTACATTTTGGGGGAATTTCATATAAAAAAATGTGAAAAATATTGTTAGTTTTGCAAAATTGTCGCTCTTTTTTTGTTTATAGCGCATGATCAAAAAATTGCACAGGTGATCAAATACCACCAAAAGAAAGCTCTGTTTGTTCGAAAAAAATTTGCTTGGGTACAGCGTTGCACGACCGCGCAATTGTCCGTTAAAGTCACGCAGTGCCGAATCGCAAACTAGGCCCTGGTCAGGAAGGGGGTCAAATCTTCCGGGGCTTAAGTTTTAAAGGGATCAAAAGGGATTTAGGTCCTGGTGACCTAAAGCCATCTGGTAAGAGGCAGAAATTGCTTATTTTATCAAGAGCACATTGGAGCACAAAATCACTTTGAAGAATTAATTTATTATTCACGGACTGTTTCACCTGCCGCACAATCATTTTGTGTATCACACATTGTATTGTCTAATATATGTTTTACATTATTTATATTGATATTATCACTATTTAACATTTTTTAACTAATAATCACAAGTGTCACCCATTTGCATTATTTTAGTTATCACAAAAAGTCACGTTTATTGCACACAGCTTGTGACAAATTATTTCGATATTATCAATAAGTTCATTTGCATTTTTTACACAATAAGGTATCATTATTTGAGTTTATACCCATATTTATTCACTGGTTGCACTTTATTGGATAACAATATCAACATATATATCAGGATCTGATCCAAATTGTAAAAAACCACACTGATTTTCTTCACAACCATAACGGCCACACAAACAATTCCATAAACCCACACTATTACCAGCGCCCATTTTTTCATTTGATATCTCTTATGTAGTACAAAGGCCTGCCTTATAGGATACAATTGAAAGTGTTGTTTAGTGTTTATTTTTGCCCTCATATTATATGGTTTTTGGTAAATCTAACAGAAAATTGTACAATAAAATTGAACATGTATGGCCAGCCTAAGGCCCCTTTTACACGGGCCATCCGATCAGATCCACCTGACAGTTTTTCAGGCAGACCTCATCGGATGCTCCATGCATCCCTATGGGGCAGTGGATGTCAGCGGAGACATGTCCGCTGACACCCGCTGCTCTCTGATCCTGACCGTGAAATCCGGACGGATGGAGACCCTATTTTCCATCCATCTGGACAATCAGATCGGATGGGATCGGATGAGAATGGACAGGAGGTCCGTTCTCATCCGATCTCCCCATAGAGGACAGCGGGGATCTGACAGCTCCGTCTTCGCACACAGAGCGGAGATGGAGCTGTCATCTTCCTGCTCAGCGGAGATCAGCGGATTGATCCCCCACTGAGCAGAACGGACTCCGTGGGGCGGTGCGCCGTGTGAAAGAGGCCTAAGATACAAATTCGATTTTTGGCATCCCTTGCAATAAAAATGTTGTTTTTGGATTTTTGGTGAGATACTCCCAAAATCCCAACACGTCTAAAAGGATGCAAGCCCAGCAGATTTCCTCATTAGAGCTCTGCAGCTGCCACAGCTGATAGATAATTATGAAACCCCTCCCATTTGACCGCCTCAGCACAGAGGCACAGAGGAACAAACAATGATTTCTTCAGAATAACAAAAGGTAGAAATCTGCAACAAAGGTTGTTAAAATCCTTGCAATGTACAGAGATCACCCAGAGGGGAATGTTTTTTTTGTCAACAAAAGTGGAGTTACACTTTAAGAACCGCTTTAATCGCTAGTCACTGGTGACTTTGTGCATCATTGGGTTGTGCTGTACTAGAAATCCCTCTCCTTCAGCAATTTGTAGCTAAGCATAGCGATTACTGTAACATTTCAAAGAAAATAATTTCCTCTTTCCGACCGCCCACCGTAGTATTACTACGACAGGGCGGCTCGGCTGCGCAAAATCATGTAGTACTACGTGATTTTGTGCGCGAGGTTTTGGCGGCGCGCGCGCACCGCCGCTGCCGCAGTCCCGCTGTGTTTAGACACAGTGGGAGGCGGGCCGCGGGAGGAGCGGCGGCGATCACTGCCTTCCTCCCGCAATCATCATATAAACTGACAGAAGACCCGCCTGCTTATGTAAACAAAGCAGGCGAGTCTTCTGTGAGACAGGCAGGGAGAGATCAGGAGTTTCAGCTAAGCTGAAACTTCGATCTCTCTGTGCCCATCACAGAACCATTCCCTTACAAAGTTAGTAAGGACAGTTAGGCATACATTAACCCCTCTGATCATCCCCAGTGTCAACCCCTTCCCTGCCAGTGTCATTTATACAGTGACAGTGCATAATATTTAGCACTGATTACTGTATTAATGTCACTGGTCCCCAAAAAGTGTCAAAATGTCAGTTAGGGGTCCGATCAGTCCGCCGCAATGTCGCAGCCCCACTAAAAAATGCTGATCGCTGCCATTACTAAAAAAAAAAAAAAAAATTCCAAAAATGTATCCTGTAGTTTGTAAACGCTATAACTTTTGCGCAAACCAATTAAAATACGCTTTTTGGGATTTTTTTTACCAAAAATATGTAGCAGAATACAAATTGGCCCAAACTGATAAAAAAATATGATTTTTTACATTTTTTTATTGGGAATGTTTTATAGCAAAAAGTAAAAAATATGTTTTTTTTTTTTTCAAAATTGTCGCTCTTTTTTTGTTTATAGCGCAAAATCTAAAAACCGCAGAGGTGATCAAATACCACCAAAAGAAAGCTCTATTTGTGGGAAAAAAAGGACATCAATTGTATTTGGGTACAGCATCACACGACCACCCAATTTTTAGTTAAAGTAACGCAGTACCAAATCGCAAAAAATGGCCTGGTCATAAGGGGATAAAACCTTCCGGAGCTGAAGTGGTTAAGAACAATTGTGGCTAGTGATTGTGTGCCATTGAGCCACAATGCTGATGAATCTTGATCGCTGAGCTAAGTCAGTATGATAAAAATCGTTATGATCCCTATGATTTTCTTAGCAAATTGCTTTACTGAAATGGTGGGTTTATTGCTAAGAAAATAGTAAAATAGCGTGTCATCTGCAATAGTCCCCCCAAAAAAATCCAATAAAAACCCGTTGATCCTGCCAGTAAAGTCCACTTAGTGCACTTTCCTTAGACAGTGTGGTAACTGAGCTGCGCTGTTCCTGAGTTCAGAGCAGCGTTGTCACTCTCAGGTAGGTTGTGCCTCATTGCACTACAGTGGGAAGACAAAATGTTTCAGGGGGCGTGGCTGACTGCATTGTCACTGCTGATCACAGTCTTGTAGCTTGTCAATCAGTACCTGACCACACCCACTGCTTTTTTAGACGGACAGCACTGCCTCTGTTCCTGAAACCCTCCCACTGTGAGCTGCAGTGTCTGGGAGGGGGAGCATGAGACACACAAATGAAGGAGAATTTGGTTCTGTGAGGATGGGAGTAGAAGGTATATTCACGGTCACTCGGGTGGAAGTGGCGCCATACGTCCGTCAGTGAGAGAGAGTCTATGAGCGTGGCTAGAGGTGTGGGAGAACCGACCGCGCGAGGACACGCAGCCGAAGGGGACAATGACTTATCGAGAATCGGGTCCATAACAGCGTTGAAGTCGCCCCCCCAGCAGACGCGGGACATGAGGAAGTGTCAGAGATCATGTGGATAACGCAGAATAAAAGGACTGGTCAAAAACATTGGGAGCGTACACATTAGACACGACAAATTCCTTACTAAGGATGCGGATGTGAGCCGAGACATAGCGGCCCTCTGAGTCCGTATCCACCGAAAGGATTTCTACTGGGAGACATTTATGGAATAGGATGAGAACACCGGCTTTGCGCCCGATCGCTGCCGAGCCCACCACCTTACCCACCCATAGGTTTTCCATGCGAGCCATGTCTTCCGTTGGAAGGTTGATTCCTGGATAAGAGCTATATCGGCCCGGAGGCGTTTGAGATGCCTCAGGACTTTCATTCTCTTAGCCGGGGATCTGAGACCCTTAACATTCCAAGATATCAGCGTCATGGCTTACCCTGGGAGATTAGATGTGTGCAATAATCGAGAGAGAACCTAACCATAGTCATGGGGAGAGCAGGGTACTAGCAACTTAAGTGATACCGCCACGTGAGTGGAAGAGTACGCCAAACGTGTGTAGCAACCATTGGAGATTCGACCTCTGGGGAAGAAGGAACGGGGAAGAAGGGGACCGGAAAACTGGGTGGGATAGACAAAAAAAAAACCAAAATAAGCATAACAACATAGTCGCAAAGACTTCACTTTTTTCCTCATGTGTATGCGATGGAGCACAGCTCCCCAAGTGTGCCTCCAGAAACGAAACGGGGCGAATTGAGCCCTACTAAAGATCGTGTCTGCAGAAACCTGGGTCGCGACCTACGACCGAGCATGGTGCAGCCATGGCATAGAAATCAGTCTAAATGGAAGGAACCTGTAAACAGCAGAGCAAGAATAACAGTAACTATGCAAGAAAACACATAACAAATTTCCAACAGTAGAGGATGAGCTTACGGTTTCCGCCGTTAGACGGCAGGGGCCACCTGGGAGCCAGGCCCGGAGGAAAGCGTTCCTATGGCCCACTCAGTGAGAGGAAGCACAACAAGACCATGAGTAGGTTCAGCGGGGGGGGCCAGAGCGGCCAGAGCTAACCACATCCGAGTACCGTTGCCGTTTTGGGGATTCCTTCCTGGGGCTGTGTTGGACGTCCGATCTGGAAAAAGAAAGGGATTTAGCAGCTGTGTTATGACCTGAGTCGCCTTGATGGAGAGAGCGGACAAATTTTTCTGCCTCCGCGGGATCCTGAAAAGAGAGTTGGTTGCTGTTCGGGGCACGAAGGCGCAGCGTCGCCGGATAGGCCAGGGTGAACTTCAAGCGTTCCTGATGGAGCTGCAAGCAAATGGTCTGAAAAGCTTTACGTCTTTTTGCGACGTCAACTGAGTAGTCTGCAAAGATAAGAATTTTCATACCTTCGATCTGGAAATGAGGAGTTTGGCGGAACTTCTGTAGGATGGCAGATTTGTCTGCGTAATTTAAGTATTTCACGATAATAGGGCGGGGGGTCTTACGTTCTTCTGAGTAGAGACCCATTCTGTGAGCCCGTTCTACTACGCAAGTCCCTTGTAGGCCCAGGGCTGCAGGGATTTTCCACGCACAGAGTTCAGGGATGGCTGAGGGTGCAACGGTTTCTGGAATCCCTATCCTATGAATCTTAGGTTACTCCGCCGAGATCTATTTTCCAGGTCCTCTAGTTTATCCATGATAAGGCGGTTCAGTTTGTCCTGAGATTGTTCTGTGCCTTGCATTTGGTACAGTTCATCCTCTACAGTGGAGATCCGGCTTTCTGCCTCATTGAGGCGGTGCGAGTGAGACTCCAGCTCCTTCCTAATTGCAGCCATGCCAGCAGCCACGGCCTGCTCCACCGATGCTGTGATCGTGGGGGTGAGCAAAGCGACCACCGCCTTATCGATCCTTTCGGTGGAGGGGTCTGGAGCAGAGGAGGGTGCAGCATTGGGTGGCCGGGAATCTTCCTCCGGCAGCTTGGATGTGTCCATGTCCGCAGGTTCCGACGCTTTGCCGGAGTAGGCCGCGACCGCGGCCTCGATTTGTGCCGAGCCCGGCGGAGGCCGCGAGGCCGGTTTTTCCAGATACCGCTCCATGGCGGAATAAATTGCGGATGACCACCGGGTCCGGGCGGGTTCCTGTGGCAGGCGGGGGTATGCTGAGGCAGGCTGGAGGCTTCGGGCAGGCTTTTTATACAGTTTTATCGGGGCTGTTAAGGACCCAGCTACTCCATGCGGCGCCGGAACCGGAAGTGAGAATTTGGTTCAATGTTAAAGGAAGTTTACTTTATGAGGCTTGTGCATCACATCGTAACTGGATTTATTACTTTTTTTAATTATTTCAACTTTCATAAAGGAGACTTTATTTGTATTTCAATGTCATTATAATGGCTTTTTATAAAGAAAGTTGTATTTTATATTCAACTTGCCTGCAATAGCACTTGGTAGAACATTCATAGTGTTACTTGATTAATGCTTACAGGGCTCCACATAGTGCCATTTATAATAAGCTGGACAGTTGTAGTACGTATATTATGCTTGACAACTGTAGGCTGCATATTGCTGTGCACTGCTGGGACTGTATAATGTGCTGGTCACTGATGATGTGTGAAATTCTGGGAATTTATACTGCATGTTAAGACAGTCTCCGGGGCTGTATAATATCAGAACAATCTATGGCTGTATAATATCAGTAGCATTTAGGGCTGTATAAAATTCTTATCAATTCAAACCGTATAATCTTGTGGATAACTGCAGTATAGTGTTCATCATGTAGTTTGCAGTGTCTGCTTTTTATGAGTAATTATGGTTTGATTTAGCAAAGTCAAACAAGGTGCAACAATAACACAAAGATATAATAAGCTATGGCAACCAGTCACAAATTACTTTTGCTGGATTTTTTTAAATTTTCCTATTTTATTACAGATATTTTTATATAGCGCAGAGAATGTTTGCAGTGCTTCACATATAGTACATTTACATTAAATACATATAGCCCCTGCTCTCAAGGCGCTTACAATCTAAGGTTTGACTATAGAAAACTAAAACCTGAGACCTAGCTGTCTCTAGAGATGAGTGAATTTGTCATTTTGTTGCCATATCATTGTCTTGTAGAATATGATATTCACAATCTCCCGTCCCACCGGGAGACCCGGCGACCAGCCTGCACGCCGCCGAAGAGAAGACCCAATCAAAGCCGCGTTCGGCTCTGATCGGGACTCCATGTAAAATAATGTGTTTTGAACGCTTTTAAGTGCAGAGGAGGGTTTTGGGGTCTTTTAGACCCCCAGATCCCTCCACAAGAGTACCTGTCAAAAATTTTATGTACGAAAGTATCGGCCAATGTCGGCCGATACCGATTTGCGATGACCAAAATATCGGTATCGGCAATAAAAAAATGATATTGTTCGATCACTAATATATATATATATATATATATATATATACGTATATATATATATATATATATATACACACTGTATTGTCAAAAGTATTGTGACGCCTGCTTTTGCATGCACATGAACTTCCCAGTCTTAGTCAGTAGGGTTCAATGAGTTATTCGCACACTTTGGAGCTATAACAGCTTCAAGATAAGATATGATAACATAAAGACATGGATGAGTGAGTTTGGGGTGGAGGAACTTGACTGGCCTGCACAGTCCTGACCTCAACCCGATAGAACACCTTTGGGATGAATTAGAGCGGAGACTGAAAGACATGCCTTCTCGTCCAGCATCAGTGCTTGACCCCACAAATGCACTTCTGGAATTCCCATAGACACACTCCTAAACCCTGTGGACAGCCTTCCCAGAAGAGTTGAAGCTGTTATAGCTGCAAAGGGTGGGCCAACTCAATATTGAACCCTTCCGACTAAGACTGGGATGCCATTAAAGTTTATGTGTGTAAAGGCAGGCGTCCCAATACTTTTGGTTATATAGTGTATATAAATCACACACACAGTATGGGGTTGATTTACTAAAACTGGAGAGTGCAAAATCTGGTGCAGCTCTGCATAGAAACCAATCAACTTCCAGGTTTTTTTTCTGGTCAAAGCTTAACTTAACAAGCTGAAGTTAGAAGCGGATTGGCTATCATGCACAGCTGCACCAGATTTTGCACTCTCCAGTTTTAGTAAATCAACCCCTATGTATGAATTTTTTTTTTTAAATTATATTTATTTTTATAATCCTCAAACCCCTTAGCAGGTGCCTGGGCATCCAGTCCGATAGTAGGAACACCCGTCAAAGGTCAGAGGGAGGGGTGTGGGTTCCTCCTCTGAGTTAAGAGCTCTCAAGCTCTCAGAGAGAAAGAAGAAATAACAACTGCTTGCTGCCATTGGTAGCTATGAAATATTCAAGATTTCATATTTTATCCAATTAAAAATAAATAAAATAAAGAAATGTTTAAAATATACTTTTTTTGGTGAACATGAAGAAAATAAAGAGTCGTAAAAGGACAAATAAACAGCGATTGCCCAATTACATTTTTATGCCCCCATTTTGTGACCAAGATCTGAGTGTTGATCAGAGGAATCAGACTTAGGTTTTGCTGCTTCTCCTCCTTTCTAGTTTGTGAAATAATATCACTTCCTAGATATATACATATATATATATATATATAAATAATACAATATATACTGTATATATTTGGGGGACTAGATGATAGTATAGTTACAGTTTTACATGCATTTGAGGTACCAAACTGTGTTCTTGGAAAAGGCTAATTAATCATGGTATTGACTTGGGTAATTTTGTGTATTGGACTGCCCACAGAATCGTCTTTATGTCAATGAAAGGACAATGCTATGCCCTAATTTGTGAGCTGTCTTGCTGTCTTTTGCAATGCAAGCTGTCTTTGACTTTCTTTTATCACATGCAAGCAATCTCTAATCATTTTGCATAAAATGCAACACATCTCTGACAGTCTATGCTATGGCAGTTTTTGATAAAATGCTAGTAGTCTGCTTGACATGCAAATAGTCTCTTACAGTCTTTTGTTACATGCAAGCGGTGTCTAACAATATACCATGAAAGGCAACAAGTCTCTCACATTTCTATGACAGTCTTTCATAATATGTGCGCAGTCTCTGACAATCCTTTGTGATACACTAACAGTCTCTTACAGTCTTTTGTAGACTGCAAGCTGTTTGTGGCAGTCATTTATTACAAGCTAGCAGTCTCTGACAGTTTGGTGTCATGCAGGAAATCTGTAGGATTTCGAGCAGTCTATGACTGTATGACAGACATTTGCTACTCATGGCCAGTCTGGGCCAGACTCATGTGAACAATAACAGTGGAAGACAGTAAAAACCTAATAAAACTTGCTGAAAAACCTTTTCCATAAACTGGTCCTACTTTTCTGTGCCAGCTAGGAACAATCCGCTGCTGGTAACAACTGTAGAACCCTCCTAGGTAGGTGCTAGTAAGAGAATATAGTTTTTGGCTCTGTCTGCCTATCAGAGGAGCAGCAGCGAAATCTATATTGCTTTCTGCCTACCAGAGAGCAGGATCTGTGAGTTAGGTCTGCTCAGTGTGTGATTCATTGTGTCTAGAGAGTGTTTCCACACTGGTCCAATAGGGAGGCATGTTGGACAGTGGGAGGAAACCTGACCGATGAGTACACAGGCCTTGATGCAGTCCCAGTGATTGGTAGAGACAGGCTGTCTCAGTGCATTTTGGGATACTATACAAAAGCCAGGAGCACATGTGCTGCAGGGTCTTTGGCTGGTAAGCAGAGTCCCAGAGGGAGGGTGGCGGCTGCCTCCTCCTCTGTAGCAGTGGCTCGCGGTCACGGGCAGTCGGCCTGGGGACCACAGGAACGGAACTGAACCCAGAGGTCCAGGAGAACTGACTGGAGGGGTAGAGACACTGGAGACCCTCGAAAAACAGTATAGTGAGTACAGGGGATCGTGTCTAGGAGCCTGACCTGAGGGGGGGCACCCCAGTATAGGATAGTCAGAGGACGGGTGTCAGTCTGTGGAGTGAAAAGGGATACTAGGCAGGTATCCTGAAGATAATCTACCTAACTATGTCGTCTGAAGCGAGACTTGATCTAAATTCATCTAGTGGCAAGGTGAATCTGCAGCCTGGCTGCATCTCCAGATAGGAGTCCTCATCCGTTGTGAATAGTTCAATTTGGAGTATCCCACTATTTCTTTCTCCCATCCCTATTTAAAATAAAACACCAAAAACAATTATATACCCCTGGACTAATCATTGACTGAACCAAAGAAGTAACGTGTTAATCTGTGAATGCTAATGTTGCTAACAAGAAACCCAGGGGGACCCGAAGGTGTATTATCCAGCAGTCCTCAAGGTGGCAGTGCTACACAACAGTGAACACTCACAAGGAGGTCAGTGAGCACCCATTTCTCCTATTTGGAATTTGCATAGTGGTGCCATCTCATAGAGCCGGTTTGGTATGAACCTCTGCAACCTGCCTCAGCAGTCTATCTTCGATATAGACATCTTTTATCTTAAAACGAACACAAAACAGTCAGACTCGTCAGGATCGTGGATTTGCTTATAAGGCAGCTTGGGAAAATGGAGGACCAAAATCCTCTTATACTACCTGTAAAAGCTTTGAAATATGCAGAGCACATTTGGTGCAGGCCAAGATCTTGCTTGTCCATGTTTTGATGGTATTCTTTGTCCCTTGCAGAGAAACCTAGACTGGTAATATGGAAAGGCTGTCATTTGTCAAAGAGCTACCGTGTCCACTAGTTTTACCTCTGGTATGACTTCCCGTGAGCTGTTTCCTCTTTCATTTTAAAAATACATGTTAATCTGTGTACTTCCCTATTTGTCCCATAGGTCCCTGATGTTTATGTGACCACATTATATTAAGACTATAGATCTATTGGGCCAATGCTCCCAAATCAGACCCAGGACCCCCAGGTCACTATTATGTTTGTCCCTCTTGGGCTCTTTTACTTTGGAAGGAAACCCAAAAGAAAGTAAAGGAGCTGTTGTTGGTGATCTGCAAAAAACATGCAGCAAGTTGCGTCTCTGCAAAGGTAGAGTTTTTGATTTGAACACCCCTTCTAGGTCAGCGGATGAAAGTATTGATGTGGGTAATCAACATGGCAGACAGGTAACTAGCATTCTTAGAAGGAAGTCAACAATTGCTGCCTATGAAGTTCTCTCAGTAAAGAGTTCCTTCAACTTCCTCTATACTGTAGTTTTGGATAGGGTAGTGAAAGGTTAGAACCCTTGTCTGGTTTTTAGGGATCGGAAAGATTTGCCCCCCCAGGCCATTTTTTGCGATTCGGCACTACGTTATTTTAGCGGACAATTGCGCGGTCGTGCGATGCTGTACCCTAATAAGATAGATATTGTTTTTTCCCCACAAAGAGAGCTTTCTTTTGGTGGTATTTGATCACCTGTGCGATTTTTATGTATTGCACTATAACCAAAACAATATCGACAATCCTGAAAAAAAACTATATTTCTCACATTCTGCTATATAACATTCCCAAAATAAAAAATACATTTAAAAAAACAAATTTTTTCATCCTCTTAGGCCAATTTGTTTTCTGCTACATATTTTTGGTATAAAAAAATCAGAAATAAGCGTATTTTGATTGGTTTGCGCAAAAGTTATCGCGTCTACAAACTTGTGGAAAGATTTATGTAATTTTTTTACTAATAATGGTGGCAATTTGCGATTTTTTTTAGCGGGACTGCGACATTGCGGCAGGCAGATCGGACCCCTAACTGATATTTTTGACACTTTTGGGGGGAGCAGTGACATTACTACAGTAATCAGTGCTATAAATATGCACTGTTACTGTAATAATGACACTGGCAGGGAAGGGGTTAACCCAGGGGCGATCAAAGGGTTAAGTGTATTCCTAGGGGAACATAAAAATATATAATATATAAAATATATATACTGTATATATATATATATTATATGAGCAGTGCTACATGCCAGAGGTCCATAGCCACCAGTACTATCCTGAGTCTTGTGGCTTTTCATGTAAGTGCTTTACAGATGCTTGCATTGCATGGATCAATATCGGATGTTTTTACCAGTTTTTAAAGCTGCTTGTTATGTTTTTGTTTTAAATAAATGCTACACTATGAGAAGATTTGTTCTCTCCTATGTCTGCTGATTTGTGCACCTGCCTTGTTGGAATATTGGAGGAAATATCCTCTGGTGTGGACCCCCATATATCTGGCTTCGTTCCAAACCTGATACTACACTAAAAGGCATTAACTGTCCTAATAAGGCAGCATATCGGTCTGGTGAGTGCGCATTCCTATTTTTGATGAAGGATCACTGGTGGAGGAGTCAGGGCCATCTTACCGATTGGGCACACTGGGCAGTTGCCCGGGGGCCCCACCTGCTCAGGGGGCCCCACCTGCCCAGCGACCCAGCCCCAACCAAGCATTAGTCCCGATTCCTGTGTGCATCCCGCCGCCAAACTTAGCAGCTGACGAGCACCTGTCGGCCCTGCGCTGCTGTCAGGCCACTTGGGCTGTGGAGGGAGAGCCCACAACTGCAGGAATGCCTGTCCACCTCCACAGAAACAGGCACACACAGGACAGTCGAGTCTGACTCCCATCCATGTGTGTGTTCACCAGACCCAGCTGCCCAACCTAGAGGCTGCCATTAGCCTGGCACTGCTGTACCAGTAAATATCGTCTTTTCAATAATTTGCATTTTTATTCTTGTGGGTGATTGTGTAGGCAGGGACCCAGTGCACTGCATTGCCCGGGGCCCTTTAATGCTCTTAAGATGGCACTGGGAGTAGTGTCTACGTAACTATATTGGCACTGAATATCAGCACACTTGTGGATTTATTTAAAAGACTATATATGTTGTAATGGACTGAATTGTCATATACACCTTTCTTTATCTTTGGATCGTGTCACTTTCAAATCACCGTTTTTTAGCGCTGCAACCTTATTTTACACATATTCCTAGGGGGTGTTTTCTAACTGTATGGGGGATGGGCTTGTGGAATCAACACAGAGATCTGTGATCCTAAATAGGAGGATCACAGGCGCTCTGTGTTCATTCCAGAGAGAACAACGATCAGCAGTGTTTACAACAGCAGCCTGTTGTTCTCTCTCCACGGGGAGCGATCATGGGTGCCCAGCTACAATCGCAGCCACCGACCCCGTGGGTCGGCTTCCCCGCTGCCTAATGGGGGTGGGCGTGCCCCCAGGAGCGCTCCTGCGAACTAGTACAAGTATGGCAGTTAGCTCAGCCGAGCCAGCCTGCCGAAGTATATCTGCATTGGGCGGTCGGCACGTGGTTAACCTTCCTAGCGGTATTCCCGAGTGTGGCTCGGGGTTAAATTTCAGTGCCAAAAGCGGTAACCCTGAGCCACACTCGGGGGAACCGCAAGGAAGATCGATGGATCCTGGTAGAGGGGTTACTTACCTTGTCACCGGGATCCAGCGATGTATCCCGGCGGTGTCTAGCGGCGGATCTTTCTCCCAATCCTCTGTGTGCCCCGGCTTCCATCTCCTGTGATCCTGTGACGTTACGTTTGCAGGGGGGTGGAACCGGCGGCAAATTCAAATGTAAAACACACCAAACACACTGATACAATGCAAAATAAAAAAAGATCACATTAGTTTGCCCCCCCCAGTGCCCTTTCCTGCAGTTTTACTGTACTTTTTATGTATATATATATATATATATATATATATATATATATATATACACGTATGTATGTGTGTATATGTATATATATATATATATATATACACACACATACATATGTGGATATATATATATATATATATACATATATACATATATAATATATGTGTATATATATATATATATATATATATATATATATATATATATATATATATATATATATATATATATATGTATGTATATATACAGTATATATATATATATATGTATACATACATACATACTTTAACTTATTTATAGTTTTTTATTATATTATAATTTATGATTTTGTGTTTCAAACTTTATCATACCCGAGATGTTATAAAGAAGAACGCAAAGTAAAAAAAAAATCATATGTAAATAGTTGGTTTGGGCTGCTCATTCTTAAGAATTACAGGCAAAATAATGGTACCGCTTTCAGCACCTAAAATCCGAAAGAATCATACCGCCAGGGAGGTTAATTACTGTATTTCAACCAGAAGGAACACAAAGTGTACGCATAGACTTCCCAAATTGACAGTACATTGAGAGGTATTTGGCTACAGTCGTGTGCTAACATCTCTGGTAGCATTGCCAACGATAAGAATACTGTCTATGGGCCTTTGAAGGCATGTACATGGAAAACACCATATTACATAAAAAATATATACTTTATTGTTACAATTATCATGAAACCCTTCCAACATAAAAAAAAAAAAAAAACTGGTTGATAATATCACTTGATTGCGTTCACCCAGACCAAGTCTGTTTACTCCCCATTCCACAGATTCAATTCAGATAAGTTGCATTACTTGCATTTGTGGAAAAAGCCCAATACTTTTCGAAAGAATCTTCATCAAGTTGAAGTAAACCCATATCTACAAAACAGACATAATGTAAAATAAACAGACAAATATTACAAAAAATCCACCAACTTACAGGTTGATGGTGTGGTAAGTGCTTATCAGGCTAATATTAAAAAACAATCACAGCGTGTGGACCCAAGGGTGCCCGGGCAGAGGCATAGAGACCAGAATGTTTACAAGGACCCAGAAGCTAAAAGTTAGAAATGGATGGTAAAGTGATTGTAAAGGGATATTGTTTAAACAAACATATCATTGGTTTTGCACAGCGCAGCCCTGATCCTCCTCTTCTGGGGTGCACTGCTGGCGCTCTAGGCTTCTCCCCAGGGTCAGACTAGCAACTTTCAGCCCAGGGGGCGAGTACAAACCAGAGGCCCATGGTGCAGCAATTCGCTCCCCTCCCACTCTCCCTCTTTTCGTGCTCCTCCTGACCCCCATTCCAAGCTAAAGCCCTGCTCCAGGTACTCTCTACTCACCGACTGAATCAGGGTTCCCGACCTGGCCAGCAGGGGGCGGTTGGGGGGAGCTGGAACTGCTTGGCTGGGGCTGGCCGGGGAGGAGAGTCTCCAATGGGGCATGGAACCGGCCTCTGCTCAGACACCAGGAATCCTTAAGGCATGTCTGTGGCAGAAGCAATGCAGCCTTTTTACAGGGGATCGGAGTGGCCCAGGGGGCAATTGCCCCCCTGCCCCCTGGCTCAGTCCTCTCCTGCTTCTCCCCCCTGCTGTGTGGCGTACCCCCATAGCAAGTCGCTTGCTATGGGGGCACTTGTGCAGGCTTGAACCTGAGCCGTGCTATGAGCATCCATAGACACACACAGCATGGCTTGGGCCCGCCCCCTGCTGTCTCTTCATAGGCGGTGTTTGACAGCAGCAAGGACCAATGACTCCTGCTGATGTCTCCACGTGAGAGAGAGGGGAGAGAGCCACAGCTCTTGGGCATAGCGCTGGATCAAGATTGGGCTCAGGTAAGAATAAGGGGGAACTCTAAAAAGAAAGGAAAAATAGTGGGCTTACCAGCCTAGCGCATTATCCTTTGCAACAATTTATTATTCAACAAGTATGTGCATCATACTCACAAACCAAGAAGAAATACAAGCAAAGTAAAAAGTCCAAGTCCACCAAGTTCTCCATTCAGCATGGTCTTAACGGTTAAAGACAGTCCTGCATGGTGATGTGTTGGCGCTGGGGGGCACCATTTTTAAATGTAAGGCGCCTGAAAAGGTAAGTGAGACTCCTCCACAGCCCTTGCATCACCTCAGTAGATTCTCCTGTACTATGCCTGCAGCACTGCATCTCCTGTACTATGCCCGGAGCCCTGCATTTCCTGTACCATCTTCTGTACAATGCCTATAGCATGCCTGCAACCTCTCCTGTACCATGCCTCTACCATCTCCTGTACCATGCCTGTACCATCTCCTGTACCATGCCTGTACCATCTCCTGTACCATGCCTGTACCATCTCCTGTACCATGCTTGTACCATCTCCTGTACCATGCCTGTACCATCTCCTGTACCATGCCTGTACCATCTCCTGTACCATGCTTGTACCATCTCCTGTACCATGCCTGTACCATCTCCTTTACCATGCCCAGAGCCCTGCATCTCCCGTACCATGTCCGCAGTCCCTGCACCCTGCCCGCAGCCCCTGTTTTGGGTCTCATGGTGGTCCAGTAGCTGCTGCATTTCCCACCCTTGGCTTATACTCGAGTCAATAAGTTTTCCCAGTTTTTTGTGGTAAAATTAGGAGCGCAAAGTCTATAAATAGACTTCACAATTTGGCTGACTCCTGTCTTCGGGGGAGCCACCTTGTAAAGTACCACCAAGCTCAAGCCATCTGGCTTTATTAAGGACTTATTAGACTAAAAGTTGGGGATATACTGTATATCCAGCACCTTGATTACTTAGGTGTTATTTCTGTCCTTGTCCCTGTTAGGGAAATCCTTCCTCACATCTTGTTCTGGTGGTGACATTGTTGTGCCCTGTCACCTAGGGCATTGCAAGAACAGGAAGTAGGGGAAAATCTTCCTACAGGAGACACAAGCAGCAATAAAAGATCTGAGGTTCACCTAATCATCTCTTTAAATAGTTGTTTATTCTCCATGGGAGAGATTTCTCTTTATTACCTGAAACCAGTGACAAATGGAGGAAAATGTCCCCAATGAGGAGACCCACAAGAACTAAAAGAAAATTGTGATGCTTGGCACCTTGCTCCTGCGCTCAGAACCTGGTTCTCAGACTACCTCTGTCACGGGACTCGCACTTGGCATCCCCAAATGGCTAGACCTTGCTGCCCTCTACGACCGGGGTGGTCGACATCAGAGGCGTAACTAGAGCCTTCAGGGCCCCGATGCAAGAAACCATGAAGGGCCCCCCCAGATCCCTGGCCGGGGCCCTTCCCTTCAAGCCCAGGGCTCTTCCCACTAATCCTGGGGCTCTTTACTCTCGTTGCATGGCCTTTTATTACGGTCCTGCAGCAGGATCCTTTCACAAGTTCTGCAGTGGGCTCCCTTCCTGCAATCTTTGGGCCTCCCCACAGTGGTGCAATGCCAGGGCCCGGTCGCAAGTGTGACTTTTGCAATCCTGGAAGTTCACCCACTGGTTTGATACTGGGCCCCCTGGAGCATGGGGCCCGGTAGCAATCGCAACCCCTGCAACCCCTGTAGTTACGCCCCTGGTCGACATAACACTGTAAACATAAACACAAAAGAAGGGCGCACCTGCCTAGCGCATTATCCTCAGTAGGCTTTTATTAATAAAATACATCATTTGTTTGTGAGTAGACATTTTTTAATATTCTATTAATAAAAGCCTACTGAGGATAATGCGCTAGGCTGGTGCGCCCTTCTTTTGTGTTTATGACCACAAGAACTAAAGCCTGACGGAGTTTCCAACCCTTCCTCAGTCTAACTAAATCAAAAAAAAGTGTGAGCTTCAATTAGTCCGTTACATTTGTTTAACACAACTCATTAGAAATAAAAATCTTTGAGTGACTCTCCTTAAAGGACTTTTCCATTTGTTGCCTTCAGTGACCCTGAACGTCTACCCCTCCTCCAGAATTAGAACTAGCAAGTGAAGGTACAGTTAAATAGCTCAAGAGATGGGTTTATCAGTAGCAAAATTAAAACTAAAGAAACCGATCTATGTGGATTGTAATTAATAGACTGTCCTGCAGATAGATCAATAATTCTGATTAGAGGTGTAATGGGAAAATCTATGGAAGGCTGTGATTAGTTTCTGGCAGAGGCTGGTATTTCTCTTTGTCACAAGTTTGTTGTTTGATTTATACCTCTTCAATGATGGCTGGGTGCGCAGCAGGCCTTAGCGCTGTATGTGATGGGTCAGCCGGGAGCTGTGTCAGCTAGCAGCGGGGTGTATGAAAGGTAGGCTTAGCAGGAGAGGGAGCTGACTTAGGCCGCTAAAGGAAAAGACATATTAGCATACCTTGGGAAAAACATGCTGCCAGCGCTCTGTCTGGAATTTGTGCTGTTCTCAGCCTTCCTGGAGAAGTGTGCTTTTACCATATATAACTCTGCCACTTTTCCAAACTTCCCTGGCCACAGCAGCTGGCAGTTCTATTCTATAAAGAAAAGGAAAACAGAGTATTAACATGATAAATATGACTGCGTCACTCATTAGGGGTGATTCAGAGCCAATCAATAAAACACTAAACCAAAAAAGAAACATGGAGGTACACGATTTAGGGTATATTTATAAAAAAAAAAATTGCATTGCAATTCGAAAGCAAATGTACATTTGTTCTCTGTGAATATGGTTAAAAAAAAAAAAAACAATTGTTATTAACCACTTCTGGAGTGGAAGATTTTCCCCCTTAACCGTTTGCTGACCGCTGCACGACTATTTACTGCGGCGGACAGCCCCTCACAGGCAAAGCGACGTAGTACTACGTCGCTAGCCTGTGAGGGTCTCAGGAGCGAGCGCGCGGTCACGGACCCCCCCGCGCATGTGACCGCCGGACCCGATCGTCCGCCGGTCATTCGCGATCGTCGGTGGAGAGGGAGAAAGGCAGGCAGCTAATGTAAACAAGCCGCCTGTCATTCTCCCCCTGTGTAGGAATAGTGATCATACGGTTCTACTATGTAGGACCGTTGATCACTGTTCCTACACCTCAAGCCACAGCCAATCACAGTTAGAATCACGCCCCTAGGGACACACATAGCCCCTCCCTCTCAAAAAAAGTTAACTCCTTCACTGCCAGTGTAATTTTACAGTAACAGTGCATATTTATAGCACTGATTACTGTAGTAATGTCACTGGTAACCCCAAAAGTGTCAAAAATGTCAGTCAAGGGTCCGATCTGTCCGCCGCAATGTCGCAGTACCGCAAAAAAAAACGCAGATCGCCGCCATTACGCGTTAAAAAAGAAAAGAACAAAAATGACAAAAATCTTTCCCTTTGTTAGTAAACCAATCAAAATACTCTTTTTGCGATTTGATTTTTTTTTTACCAAACATATGTAGCATAAAACAAATTGGCCGAGAAAATTGTTAAAAAATTTTGATTTTTACATTTTTTTGGGGGGAATTTCATATAAAAAAATGTGAAAAATATTGTTATTTTTGCAAAATTGATGCTGTTTTTTTGCTTATAGCGCATGATCAAAAAATCGCACAGGTGATCAAATACCACCAAAAGAAAGCTCTGTTTGTGGGAAAAAAAGGACGTCAAATTCGTTTAGGTACAGCATCGCACGACCGTGCAATAGTCCGTTAAAGTCACGCAGTGCCGAATCGCAAAATAGGCCCTGGTCAGGAAGGGGGTAAAATCTTCCGGGGCTTAAGTGGTTAATGACCACGCCATTTTTTGCGAATTCGGCACTGCGTTACTTTAACGGACAATTGCGCGGTCGTACCACGCTGTACCCAAATAATATTGGTTTCCTTTATCCCACAAATAGAGCTTTCTTTTGAGGGGATTTGATAACCTGCCCAATTTTTATTTTTTGCGCTAAAAACAAAAAAAGAGCAACAATTCTGAAAAAAAAAACAAAAAAAAAACATTATTTTTCACATTCTGCTATATAACATTCCCCCCCAAAAAAATAAAAAATCAACACTTTTCATCATTTTAGGCCAATATGTATTCTGATACATATTTTTGGTAACTAGTAATGGCGGCGATCAGCGATTTTTAGCAAGACTGCGACATTGCGGCAGACAGATCGGACACCTAATTGACATTTTTGACAATTTTGGGGGGACCAGTGACATTACTACAGTAATCAATGCTAAAAATATGCACTGTTACTGTAATGATGACACTGGTAGGGAAGACGTTAACCTGGGGGGCGATCAAAGGGTTAAGTGTGAGCCTAGGGGGTGTTTTCTAACTGAAAACATATAAAACAAGAAAGAGTTCCTTTTGCAATCAGGAGAGATGGCTCTGATGAAGAGGGTTCTCCCTTGAAACGCGTCAGCCCCATCACCACGGACTCTTTCCAGCCCTCCAGCTGTATCAAAAAGTATCTTTGTCTTGGAGGTCTCCTGATTGTAAAATTAACTTTTTCTTTTATGCTTACTTTCAGCATATGCTTGTGAGTGTAATGTATGGCATGTTTTTAATCTTCCAATAAATATCTTGTGATATTGCACTAGGTCGGTGCGCCCTTCTCTTGTTTTATATGTTTTCAGTTTCTATGGATACACATCGTCCTGAGAGGGCAGCAAGATCCTAAGTGCCAGCAATATAGCCGTCCCTTGAACACAGCATTTGAGCGCAGGAGATTTTACTTGTTTTTTGGTGTTTTCTAATCTTGGGGGGTGGGTTTGTAATATCAACACAGAGACCTGTGTTCCTAAATAGGAGGAACACAGGGGCTCTATGTTGATAGCAGAGAAAAGAGCGGTCTGCTGTGTTTACAACAGCAGACCGCCATTCTTTCTTCGCTGGGGAGTGATCGCGGGTGCCCGGCAGCAATCGCGGCTGCCGGCCCACGCCTCAGCTTCCCCGCTGGCGAGTGGCCATGGGCACGCACAGGATCACTCCCGGGAACCGCCGTAAAGGTACGGCGATTCGTGGGAACCTGCCGCCGTATAACTGCGGCAGCTGGTCTGTAAGTGGTTAAACTATTTCCTGTGCTGGTCAAATGTTGTTCATTTATTTTAAATTAAAAAAAAAGCATTTGAAAACTAGGTGGCGCTAGGTATCATAAGAATTTCCAATGATGCATAGGCCTGTCCTAGCTTTGGAAATATTTTTATAAATACACCCCCTAAAGTGGTTGTAAACCCCATTCCTGAAATATGACCTGGGCACATATATCTGTAGTGTTTACTTATCTCTCTCCAAAGCCCTAAGCCCCATGTCTTCCTGCTGCTCCACTCCTCTGTTAACAGCATGATAACTTCTGACAAGTTCTTTGAAACAGGAAATAAAAGCAGCTGGAAAATTGTGTCGGGGTGGGTGCATAGAAAAAGATTAGCAGAGAGGTCTATTCACAGCACAACTCTGCATGTTTATTCGTTCCTCTGCCTATGTGGAGGGGGGGGGGGTGCCTTTCCTCCAATCAGCTGTCACACAGTGTATGCCAAGACTCCACACCCAGTGCTGGAACAGGAAGAAAAAAATTCTAACACGATGTTTACTTTCTAAACCATAGAAAGCTGAAGACAACAGATATACAAATAGAACGTATGTATGGAGATTTGTTTCATCTCTGTGTATCATCTGAGGCTGATCACTTCACTGGGTATATGTAAGGGTTTACATACACTTCAGGGTCATCCTCTTGATCTTTACTTTATAGGGGCTACTAAGCAACAAATCTAGAACAATCATGCAGCCAATGAAGTCTGAGAAGTGTAAACTAGGGATGAGATGAACATACCTGGTTTTGGTTCATAGGTGGATTGCCAAACTGTGCTAAAGATTAATCCGAACCCCATTTGAGTTCTGCCTCACCCTCCAAAAATTAAAAGTCAGCAGCTACAAATACTGTACTTTCACTTTTTGGGCACATACCTGTCCAGGCATCCAGAGGTGTCCTCACTTAAGCCCATTCTTGAATTGACTCTCAAGTGCCGGCACTGCCATCTTTGCAGCTTCACTGCCGGTGTCCCACTGCACATGTGCGAATCGTACTGAGCTCTGTGAGGGGGCCGGCTGCGGAGGGAAGGAGGGGGGGGGGGCAAACTTCCGTCTAACTTTGCTGCAGTGCACTAAGCTGGAAGTAGGAGCGTGTACCTGTCATATCCAGGTACCCCCTTCCTTCCCCCAAAAGGTGCTAAATTTGTCAGTGGGCGGGGAAGGGTACAGGACAAGCGGAGCTTCCCCTTTTAGGTCAATGGCAGCCAAGCCTTTAAAATACATTTTGGCCATTTTCAAAGCTAACAGGGGTAAGGGATTATCAAAAAAGGGCATAGGGAGCTGGGTAGAGCCCCAGGGTACATGTTCCAATGCATTTTTTTGATAAATACCAATTGGAGGAAGGCAGCAATTTTTAGTCAAGTCCAACACTAAAAATAAAAATGCGTTATTACTGCCTGGGGGATGCCCTAATACTGCCTGGGGGATGTGCTAATATTGCCTGGGGAATGCCTTAATACTGCCTGGGGGATGCCCTAATACTGCCTGGGGGATGTGCTAATATTGCCTGGGGAATGCCTTAATACTGCCTGGGGGATGCCTTAATACTGCCTGGGGGATGTGCTAATACTGCCTGGGGAATGCCTTAATACTGCCTGGGGGATGCCCAAATACTGCCTGGGGGATGTGCTAATACTGCCTGGGGAATGTGCTAATACTGCCTGGGGGATGCCCAAATACTACCTGGGGGATGTGCTAATACTGCCTGGGGAATGTGCTAATACTGCCTGGGGAATGCCTTAATACTGCCTGGGGGATGCCCTAATACTGCCTGGGGAATGTGCTAATACTGCCTGGGGAATGCCTTAATACTGCCTGGGGGATGTGCTAATACTGCCTGGGGAATGTGCTAATACTGCCTGGGGAATGCCTTAATACTGCCTGGGGGATGCCCTAATACTGCCTGGGAAATGTGCTAATACTGCCTAGGGAATGCCTTAATACTGCCTGGGGGATGCCCTAATACTGCCTGGGGAATGTGCTAATACTGCCTGGGGGATGCCCTAATACCGCCTGGGGGATGCCCTAATACTGCCTGGGAGATGTGCTAATACTGCCTGGGGAATGCCTTAATACTGCCTGGGGGATGTGCTAATACTGCCTGGGAGATACCATAATACTTCCTGGGGGATGCCCTAATACTGCCTGGGAGATGCCCTAATACTGCCTGGGAGATGCCCTAATACTGCCTGGGAGATGCCCTAATACTGCCTGGGGGATGCCCTAATACCGCCTTTGAAGTGGCAGGTCTGTACATCAGTATGATGTATACAATGTACACAATGGAAAACTGACATTTTCAGGAAAAAGTAAAATACAATTTAAATTCACTGTAAACTACATGATGAGACGATGGGGCCAAAAAAACAGAGTGTACTACATTGTTTTAAATTTCTACCAGGAATACAGAAATAGAAGGGTGGGACCTGGTGGCAATCAAGCTGAGTGTGCACAAGCAAAAGCAGAACCAGATATAACAAGCAGCTTTGAAAACCGCCTTTAGTACATTTCTCCCGGAAGCCTTTTGGGAATCTAAACTGCCACAAATAACATTGAAACTGTCAGTAATCAGTAGCAGGGATGGCCAAATCTGTGTAGCTCTTCTAGGAAACTGAGACCAGACTATATACAGTGCCTTGAAAAAGTATTCATACCCCTTGAAATTTTCCACATTTTGTCATGTTACAACCAAAAACAGTATTTGATTTGGATTTTATGTGATAGACCAACACAAAGTGGCACATAATTGTAAAGTTAAAGAAAAATGATAAATGGTTTTCCAATTTTTTTTTACACATAAATATCTGAAAAGTGTGGTGTACATTTGTTGTCAGCCCCCCTTTACTCTGATACCCCTAACTAAAATCTAGTGGAACCAATTGCCTTCAGAAGTCACCAAATTAGTAAATAGAGTCCATCTGTGTGTAATTTAATGTCAGTATAAATACAGCTGTTCTGTGAAGCATCAGGAAGGCCGGGGAACACACCAGACAGGTTATAAAGTTGTGGAGAAGTTTAAAGCAGGGTTAGGTTATAAAAAAATATCCCAAGCTTTGAACATCTCACAATGCAATGTTCCATCCATGATCCGAAAATGGAAAGAGTATGGCACAACTGCAAATCTACCAAGACATGGCCGTCCACCTAAAGCAGGGGTCTTCAAACTATGGCCCTCCAGTTGTTCTGGAACTACAATTTTCCTCATGCCTAGTCATGTATGTGCATGTCAGAGTTTTACAATGCCTCAGGGGATGCGTAGTTCTGCAACAGCTGGAAGGTCTAAAAGAATACTACACCTGATAAATACCAAGTTAATGGCACATATCCATATTCCCTTATATATTACTTTATTATAACTAAGAGATTATCCCAGAACTGCAACTGTATCTATCTACCTAAGGGATTTATCTATCTTTCTATGTTATCTGTCTATGTAGTCTCTACTAACCTTTGCCGGCATATTTTTCCATTCCACACGTCCAGACTTCAGGGCCCTGGAAGTAACTCACCCAAGAGCATAGTGAATGGGTTACAAGATTTTAATTTCAGTCTTTGGCTCTTATATACAGTATTCAAAACAGGATATATTTCCAGTCTATACACATCATATTCTACATATAATAAAAATAGAATTATGGATAACAGGAAAAAATCATCAGCAAGAGACCCTTTAAAATATGCCTTTACGTAAAGGAAACAAATGTATATTCAACAGGAAAGCAAACTCAAGAAACAACTTTTCAGAATAGCAAAATATCCTGCAAACAAAAATATTCTCAAACCTCAGATAACAGTGGGAGGAAATTTACATCCTCAACAGCAAAAATGTCTAAGTTGCGAAGGGGGAGATTTTCAGTAAAATTTAAAAGTTAAAGTAAAACTCCAACATTCAATTAGGCATGACTATATAACATTTAAATAAAGCATAATCCTAAGAAGGCCCATGGTAACTCTGGAGGAGCTGCAGAGATCCACAACTGCACAGGACAACTATTAGTCGTGCACTCCACAAATCTGGCCTTTATGGAAGAGTGGAAAGAAGAAAGCCATTGTTGAAAGAAAGCCATAAGAAGTCCCATTTTCAGTTTGCGAGAAGCCATGTGAAGGACACGGCAAACATATGGAAGAAGGTGCTCTGGTCAGATGAGACCAAAATTGAACTTTTTGGCCTAAAAGCAAAACGCTATGTGTGGCAAAAAACTAACACTGCACATCACCCTGAACTTACCATCCCCACTGTGAAACATGGTGGTGGCAGCATCAGGTTGTGGGGATGATTTTCTTCAGCAGGGACAGGGAAGGCAGGGACAGTGAAGCTGGTCAGAGTTGATAAGAAGATGGATGGAGCCAAATGCAGGCCAATCTTAGAAGAAAACCTGTTAGAGTCTGCAAAAGACTTGAGACTGGGGAGGAGGTTCACCTTCCAGCAGGACAACGACCCTAAACATACAGCCAGAGCTACAATGGAATGGTTTATATCAAAGCTTATTCATGTGTTGGAATGGCCCAGTCAAAGTCCAGACCTAAACCAAATTGAGAATCTGTGGCAAGACTTGAAAATCTCTACACACCTAACACGTCTAACACATACCATCAACATTGCGATGCTATGGGTCATTTCTAAACATTGGAAAGAAGCTTACATCCCTTTCAACCAAGTCTTAAATAGAATTGAGGATATCAGATTGATGGAACAATGTCATCATACCATTACAAATACAAAGCTAATCTTTGACCAGAAATGGACCCCTTGGTATCTATACAAATGTTCCTTGGTCACATGATTGAAATATCATTTGATAATAGATTAACTAAAATATTTAAAAGAAAATCTACACTATTATGCATTATTGGTAAAGTATCCAGAAACTAAGTTGGCACACTTCCTACTCTCGCTGGAGAGATGCCCGGATTATCATCTTTATGTTAAGGTTTCTATAATCTCTTTCACTCAACTCAATCATATCTGAATTATCTGGTAATGTTATGTCTCATACAAAGACAGATATTTAATGTTCACTAAATTTTATTCTCTGTCTTTTTATTTTTCATCTTTTTATTTTCTTTTCCACTTCTATGTTCTTTTTCATGTTCTACTACGTGAAAAATAGTTTTGAAAATGCACTTTTATGTTACTGTCATATATATTCATGATTTTGTAACTGAATATTTCTCTAATAAACGTTTATAATCAAAAAAGAAAATTGCTGTTCACAGACACTTTCCATCCAATCTGACAGAGCTTGAGCTATTTTGCAAAGAAGAATTAGCAACAATTTCACTCTCTAGATGTGTAAAGCTGGTAGAGACATACCCAAAAAGACTTGCAGCTGTAATTGCAGCGGAAGGTGGTTCTACAAAGTACTGACTCAGGGGGGCTGAATACAAATGGACGCCACACTTTTCAGATATTTGTAAAAAATGTTGAAAACCATTGATCATTTTCCTTCCACTTCACAATTATGTGCTACTTTGTGTTGGTCTATCACATAAAACCCTAATAAAATAGTTACGTTTTTGTTTATAACATGACGAAATGTTAAAAAATTTCAAGGGGTATGAATACTTTTTCAAGGCACTGTATATAGTCTGGTCTCAGTTTCCTAGGGGTTAAAGGATAATTAAACCCAAGAAAAAAAAAAAAAAAGCTTACCATGTATAGAGGTAGTGACTGTATTCATGCATTCATTTTTAGCAAGTGCAGAAAAAAACTTGCCAGTATTTCAGAATTTAAATTGTTTTTAGATTTCAATGTAAAGAATATCAGCTTTATGTATATACTGGAACCGTATCAATGTGTTAATTTCTTCAAATCCATGTGTTTCCGAATGGTTTGTAAATATATTTGTGAATGAGGACATCCATACTTGTCCTGTGAGCTGAAACCAAAAACAATGTTATCTTCCTTCTGTAAACCACTAATCTCCCCATCCTTTAATGGAGATGAATCAAAGGCAGCCCTGTTTGTAGTTCAGCCTGGGTGCTCCCTTCATAGATATAGTGGAAGAGTGATCTAGCCATCCAGGGACAGGAAGTGTGTTACAGGCAGGATCACCAGGTCAGCAGCTGAAAATGAAAGAAAGCCAAAAGAAAGAAAATGACTACATTCACCTAACCTAAGGACCAGTAATCTGCAATTTACTACATTTTCGTTTTTGGTTTAGATGCACTCTAAAAGTGGGGGAGACCCTGTTTTATTCCTTGAAATTGCATGTATTTGTTAAATGGGATTTATAGTATTTGAATGTTTTTTTAGATCCACATGTAAAAGCTGTTAGCGTGATGTGTATAATCCTATCTTCTGTGTCTTCTTTCTTCTGGACTGCAGAGTTTGAGGGTCTTTCTATTGACATAGAACCCTTCCATTAGGTCTTTTGGTGGAGTCCTCAGAACGTCCTAAATACTTATGCATAGGCTTAAAGTGATTGTAAACAACCACCTTGTAAAATAACCCATTCAGTTTACATAGTTACATAGTTAGTAAGGTTGAAAAAAATTCCATCTAGTTCAACCAATACAATAAAAAAAATCCCATATACACAACAACCCACAGTTGATGCAGAGGAAGGCAAGAAATCCCAGGAAAGCATAACCAATTGCTTACAGCAGGGGAAAAAATTCCTTCCTGATCCCCCAAGACGCAATCGGATATTCCCTGAATCAACTTTACCTATAAATATTAGTATTCAGTTATATTATATACATGTAGGAAAGAATCCAGGCCTTTTTTAAAGCGGTAGTATACCACTTTTTTTCACTTTTAACTACAGGTAAGCCTATAATAAGGCTTACCTGTAGGTACAATTAATATCTCCTAAACCGGCACGGTTTAGGAGATATTTTCAGTGCATGCAGCCGCTCACGCGAGCGGAGCATGCGCTCTGAAGGTTCGGCAGACCTTCAGCTTCCCTTGCCGGGAGCTTGCCGGAAAATGACTCCTGCGCGCATGTGACGTCATCGCGGCTCCAGCCAATCACAGCGCCGGAGCCGCCGAACCCGGAAGAGACGCCGTGGGATCATGTCAGCACCCGCAGTGGTGTCCGGGGGTCCGTGTCGGGGCTTCGTTCTAAGGTAAGTAATTCATAATGAGCTACTATGCGATGCATACTAGCTCATTATGCCTTTGTCTTGCAGGTTTTTTATTTTTTTTTATTTTTTATTTTAGGTTTACAACCGCTTTAAAGCAATCTACTGAGCTGGCCAGAACCCCCTCTGGAGGGAGTCTGTTCCACATTTTCAGCTCTTACTGTGGACAAACCTTTCTGTATTTGGAGATAAAATCTCTTTTCTTCTAGATGTAAAGAGGGCCCCCCCCGTCCTCTGTGATAAACTTAAAAACTCAACACCAAGATAACTATAAGGACACTTTTTGTATTTGAACATGTTGATCATATCCCCCCTTAATCTCCTCTTCTCAAGAGTTTAACATATTTATATATATATATATATATATATATATATATATAAACATTTTTGTATAGATATAGAAAAACATTATAAATACCCTTTTTCCCTTTTTAATAAGTGATCACATTACCTTTGTTCTCAGCTGCATAAGAGCTGGGGGGAGAAGAAGCAGCAGTACACTGAGCTTCCCAGTGAATGGCTGTGCAGCGGGCGAGGGGGCGTGTCAGGACAAGTCTTTGGAGGAGAGCAGGCTGGGTACCCAATATTGCTAGAGAACTGACCACAGTGTGCTCTCCTGCTTAGTGTGGTCAGTTTTTAATAGGAAATCAGAGGGACTAGCAGGAACACCAGGGATTTTACACAAAGGAAGCGATGCAAAGAGAACAGGATACTTTCTCATATAAGTACATGGTAAAGCCACATATCAGGAATATGAAGTGTTGGGGTAATAAATGCGTTAATGACATCACAGAGTGGCGGTGGATCACCCTTGTTCACTCCAGCAGGGACAAGCTGATTTTTGATCCATGTATAGACAGGCTGGTTGTACAGAAGTCAATCTATCGATCAACTTCTGTACAAGCAGCTCTTCGGATTTTTGCTGAATGATCAGTGCCCCTGACTATAACTCCCAATTGGGGGAAGTGTCCCCGCAGTCAGCGTACAATAGTGCAGCAGGAAGGACTCCTCCATCCACATCGAATGTGTGATTGGGGGGATCAGCTTATTTTGTTCAGCTTGCTGGTTAAATTAAAAATGTATGAATCATATATGGCCGGCTATGAAGTCCCTTAAGTCATAAAAATTCGAACTGTCAGCATTCAAAAATAAAACATTTCAGTTCCATTTTAAGCTCTTGGAATAGAAGATAATCATTGTAAACTCTCCAGGCAATGCCCCAACTCCTGACACCGTCACTTTTGCTGGACCGCTCGGTGTACATGTTTATGGGAAAATAAAAATATTTAAATACAATGATATGAAATAAAGAATATAACATGCTGAATATTTTCATCACATGTTTTTCCCAATGCAGTTATAAAATACATTTTTGTGAAAGTGGCCATTTAATAAAGCATACAAGAAAAGCTGACCCAAAGCAGATTTATGAGGATTAACTCCATCCAAATATAATATTTAATTCCCGCAGTGAGAGAGTTAATGGTAATAGTTGAAGGTAAAAGTCCATCTTTGGTTTTTTAGACGGTACCGGGACATCACTATAATCCTCTTGTTGTCCAATTTACAGTAACAATATAGTGTGTTCTATTTCTAGGTATGCTGTTCCATTTTACTTATTCCCCTAAGCATTCATTGCACTGTACTGCGCTTGTCATCATTTTAAGTAGCCGAAGAAGTAGCTTCATGTTTCATGGCACCCTAAGAAATACATATAAAACATATAACATTTAAAAAATTGTTAAAGTGTATCTAAGCCTAGAACCACACTGGGGCGGCTTCAAAGTCGCCTGATTCTTAAGCCGCCCTCGTGCAGCGCGACTTCAGCGGGGCTTGCATACTACTTCTCTAATAGAAGTCAATGCAAGTCGCCCCCAAAGTAGTGCAGGAACCTTTTTCTAAGTCAGAGCGACTTGAGTTGCTTCCATTGGAACGATTCCATTGCACTGAATGGAGCTCAACTTGTCAGGCGGCTAAGTCGCCTGACAAGTTGCCCCAGTGTGAACCGGGACTAACAGTCTCTGTTTACACTTGGTAGATGAATCCTCTATTTGTCCTGGTGACCACTGTAATCAAATTTGTGAGGATAAATCCAAAATTTTGAGTTATCACCAGAACACGAATAGAGGGGAAATCTTTCAATGGGGACAGTTGTTCCGCTAACAACTTTCTCATGGCGGATTTCTTTCATTGGAGAGATTTCCTCTCACTTCCTGTTTTATCTACAGAACAAGAAGTGAAGGTAAATCTCTCCAATGGGACAGCGATAGATAAAAAAGTAAATCATAGGGGTTTTACCATTCCATACACTATCCAAAATGCAAAAGAAAGCTTTGATTTTACATATAATGTAATAAAATCTGTGTTAGCTAGTACATTTATCGAATCAGGGGTCTCCAAACTTTTCAGTATGAGGGCCACATCGTATATTTTACAAATATTCGCAGGCCACAAAAAAAAAAGTTGAACAAAGTGAAACGCGTTTACCATTTCCATTCTGTTGTACTTTGTATCCAGATTTGTACTAATAAATCTTTGTTACTATCAAGTCATCGTTTTGGTGTGCGGCCACTTTCTCTTCATGTTCCTAAACTCATGATCTAGATCTTATCGTGATAAATCACAATTGTCCCCAGTCGCCCCCACAGGCGATTTCAATTGAGTTGCCATCCTTGGCCGTGGGGCAATCTTCTGATAACGTCTCTAGATTTGATTGATAGACATGTGGAACTGCACTTGTCCAAATAATGTATGGGTATTGTTATGGCTTATTGAAACATTTACAGAATAGGTGCTGCGCTAACAGAAGCAGTATATGGATAGACAACCATGAACAGTGGTGGCCGCCCCCCTGATTTCCATGCACTGGCCCCTAATCTCCATACAGGGCGCCGGAGGCATAGATTTCTACGAGATTTTTTTTCTTTTTCTTTTTTTGAAGCACATGATTAGAGTCTGAGGCTCTAATTGGCCTTCAAAAAGGTCGGGCTCGGAAGTACTGCATCCCGAGTCCACCCACTCTTGACATTAGCAAATCAACATTTGTTATTCTCTTCCTTCTTCTCCTCCCGGCCAATCAGGACAGGAAGCGGGTCTTAAGACCGAATTGGCCAGGAGGAGAAGCCGGCCATGGCCTAGATAGGGTAAGTGCAGACCTGGGGGGGGGTGGGTTTGTTTGCCGTCCCCACCCCCAAAAACAAAATGGAGCACCAGCCACCACTGAACATAAAAGAAAAGTGCAAACATTGAAATAATTAACACTTCAAAGAATAAGTCCAGTGAGTCAGCAAATAAATGTATATGAAAGGGGGTCAACATGACACACCACTCAAAAAATTGTACGTCCATGGTTTTACAGCACTGGTTTTGTATATATTTTACTTTTTCACAATTTATGTTGATTGTAGTGCTAGCAGCTATCTAAGCTCTATTAGGGAAATATCCTTTTTACCTTTTATGCCTTATTGAAGCCATGTACTTTGTTGTCGTCTAATGACTTATTTCTTATGTCACGTACAAAAATAAAAGAATACAAAAGAAAAATGACAGTTGTTCCTTCCTTGGGGATTATCCCAGGTAGTTTTAAACAGAGACGAGTTACTCAAGTCATAATTTTATCCTCCTCTGATTTGCACAAACTGGACTCAAAAATTTCAGTCCATCCTGGCAATTGTAAAGTTATCAAAAATAATGAAATACATATTTTTATTATTGTAACATAGAATAACTATTTCGTTACAGAGCACTTTCACCCCCTTTCTGCCCAGGCCATGTTTCAGCTTTCATTGCTGTGGCACTTTGAATGACAATTGTGCTATCATACAACACTGTACCCAAATGAACCACTTCCCGACTGCCCACCGCCTTTTTACTGCGGCAGCCTGCAGCTAGGGGGCGAGCGCGCACCGCCGGCGGTGCGCTCCCGCCCCCCACTGGGCAGCAGGGAAGCTGATGCATGGGGCAGACGGCTCCGTTTGCCACTTGACACCCACGATCGTTCTCCGCTGAGAGAGAAGAACGGTCAGCTGTTGTAAACACAGCTGACCGTTCTTCTCCCTGGAATGATCATAGAGCCCCTGTGATCCTTCTATATAGGATCACAGGTCTCTATGATCATTTCACAAGCCACGCCCACCCACAGTTAGAATCACTCCCCTAGGCTCACATTTAGCACCTTGATCACCCACAATGTTAACCCCTTCCCTGCCAGTGTCATTAGTACAGTAACCGTGCATATTTTTAGCACTGATTACTGTAGTAATGTCACTGGTCCCCCCAAAAGTGTCAAAAATGTCAGTCAGGGGTCCGATCTGTCCGTCGCAATGTCGCAGTCCCGCTAAAAATCGCATATCGCCGACATTACTAGTAAAAAAAAAAAAAACAATAAAAATGACATAAATCTTTCCCATAGTTAGTAGACATGATAACTTTTGCGCAAACTAATCAAAATACGCTTATTGCAATTTTTTCTTACTAAAAATATGTAGCAGAAAACAAATTGGCCTAAAATATTAAACAATTTTTATTTTTTATTTTTTTTTGAGAATGTTATATAGCAGAAAATTAAAAATATTGTTTTTTTTTTTTTTCAGAATTGTCGCTATATTTTTTTTGTTTATAGCACAAAAAATAAAAATCACACAGGTGATCAAATACCACCAAATAAAGCTTTATTTGTGGGAAAAAAAGGGAAATCAATTTTATTTGGGTACAGTGTCGCACGACCACGCAATTGTCCGTTAAAGTATCACAGTGCCGAATCGCAAAATATGGCCTGGTCATTAAGGGGGAAAAACTTCCGGTCCAGAAGTGGTTAATTTTTTATAATTTTCTTCACACAAATATAGCTTTCTATTGGTGGCATTTAATCACCGCTGGGTTTTTTATTCTTTGCTAAAAAAAAAAAAAAAAAAAAAAAAGGACCAAAAATTTTGAAAAAAAAAGTTTTTCTTACTTTCTGCCAGAAAATTTTGTAAATAAGTAATTTTTCTCCTTCACTGATGTGCACTGATGAGGCTGCACTGAAGGGCACTGATAGGCTTCACTGATGGACAGTGATGAGGCAGCACTGAAGGGCACTGATGAAGTGGTACTGATGAGGAGGCAGAAATATGCAGCACTGATAGGTGGCACTGATATGCAGCACTGATGATCACTGATAGGTGGCCCTTATAGGCAATGATAGGTGGTACTGATGGGCAGGACTAATGGGCAGGCACTGAAAGGCAGCACTGATTGGCATAACTGATGGGCACAGATTGGCCTCACTGATGGGCACAGATAGGCCTCACTAATGGGCACAGACTGGAGTCACTGATGGGAACAGAGTGGCATCACTGATGGGCACTGTTGGGTCTGCATTGTAATAAGGGCACACTTTTGACAAGGAAAGCCTTGCAGCAAAAAAAAAAAAAAGTTTGCAATGCGATAGCAGCTAAAAGTGACTTTTGATTTTAAAAAAACTGCACAAAATCAAATTAAAGACAAAAAAGCTGCAAACAATGAAAAAAAAAAGAGAAATGGGGGTTGATTGCCCAAAGAGCTAGCAATTAGAATTAAAGTGCCATCACCTATCTCTCAACTGACTGTAATCTTTCTATGCAGTTTTTTAACTTCCCCTATTCATTCTTCAATTTCTATGCGTAACAAAGACAGTGTGCACCCAATTGTCCCAATTGGACTAAAAAGTATTAATACTATATTAATATTATACAGGATTTATATAGCGCCAACAGTTTTAGCATCACTTTACAAAATCAAGGCAGACATTACAATTACAATACAATTTAGTACATATGGAATCAGAGGGCCCTGCTCATTAGAGCTTACAATCTAAAAGTAACATTGGGACCAACAGGAAAGGTAGGGAGGCTTAGAAGACACTTTGTTACCATTTTCTCTGATGTATCATCATCGTCATCCCTTTCCTACTGATGGGATTCCACCATCCGGATCATTATCTGGTCCATTGAGGCTTTTTGTACCACACAGTGAATGAGATGCACCTTCAGAAATAGAGCTTGGTCTATGCAGTTTCTGCTTACAAACCTACACGCTTGTCTGATGAATGAATATAGACACAGTGTACTCATAGGAAAAGCTCCAATCAGCTAATCAAGCACCAGAAAGATCTATGGCTATTCAAAAGGAACTTTGAGCACAGTATTGATAATAGTGTGATTTTAAGTACCACACTATGCCTGGTTTATACACTTGATTTATCAATGCAATTTTTGTTTTTATCAAACTGTCTGGCAAATGTGCAATAACTGCATACCTAAATACCAACGGATAAACAATTTAAACAAAGCATCTTTCTGAATATTGGGTGGTATATATCAGCCTAAAATCCTTTTAAGCAAATCCGGTTAGTGTTGGTCAGGGCCGCTGTTAGAAGTCACAGTCCTCCCGATGGGGCCCCCCAACAACCATGCCTACACTCTACCTACCCCCCTCCCCCAGAAATGAACAATAAAGCTGCCCTTGGCCCCCCTGTTTAGCTGATGGGGCCTGGGCCTAGTAAAAAAAGACTGGGTGTACTACCTTATCAGTGGCTCTGGTGGTAGTACATAGGAAAATAAAAATGCAATGGAAGAGCAAATCAACTGGTGGTATTATTGAAAATAGCACTATGTAGGAATAGGAAAATAAAATTTGCTCTGTATCAGTAGATTTCAACCAAACCACAGAGTTGCCCATAATAGAGAGTTTAGATATTCTTTAGGCCAGTCAGATGTCCTAGCTGCAGTGGAGGAGAAAGGTATAATGAAATATATGTTTTCTGGAAAAATAGGAAAATCCATTATGTACTGTTAGCAGGTGGCTGTGAAGGAGTATTAGGGCTTGTGTTGATGGCTAAATGCAACTTGTTTTCTTTCACTCTCATAGAAAACTATGGGAGAGCAGATGCACATGCATGGGTAGTAAACAGGGCCGGTGCTTCCACTAGGCAAACTAGGCAGCCGCCTAGGGCGCATTGCCACCTAGGGGCACAGCCAGGAGTCAGCACTCTCTCTCCATCATGAATGATTATTGTGAGCTGAGGGGAGAGGTGGTGGTAGGGGAGGAAGAAGGGACCGAGAAAGATGCCAGGTGTCTTGGGCAGTGGCGGAACTATCAGGCCCTGACTTTCCACCACTGTTGGAGGGGCCCCAAGAGGCAGGAATGGAGCCCACCAGAGTGCTGCCTGCATGATGATCCTCTTCAGCTGTGGCTGAACAGCCTTAACCCCAGGCAGGAAGTGACTCTCTGCACTGAGCTGGTAGGTAGCCGTTCATTTCCCTGGGTTGGTATTAAGCAGGAAGCGGAGGAGAGCTGAACCTGAGCCGGAGCTCGGCACTGGAGGGCGGAACCTTTACTGGGGCAGAAGCGACGAGGCACCGGAAATGGTCTGAGGAGGTTGGTGATGAAGGATGTGCGGAGCTCTCTGACTGCTGCTTTTCCCTCCACCAGGAGCCGGTTGGAGCTGTGGTGAGCACTGTGGTCCAGGAGAGGAGCGTCCTGGGAGAAGGAATCAGCAGGATCACTGTGAAGGAGGGCAGAGTGGGGGTCACTCTCTTCATACCGCCCAGTTAGTGTCCCCAGGGGATCGGGGTCCCTGGGTGTTACATGGAGCATCCCTGGTATGAAAGGGAATCGGGGTCACCAGGTGTGCCACGGGGAATCAGAGTCACCAGGTGTGACATGGAGGATAGGGGTCACCAGGTGTAACAGGAGTTCGGGGTCACCAGGTGTGCCATGAGGAATTGGGGTCCCTGGGTGTGCCATGGGGGATTGGGGTCCCCAAGTGTGACACGGAGGAACATCAGGGTCCCCAGGTGTGACATGGAGGAACATCAGGGTCCCCAACTGTGACATGGAAAAACAACAGGGTCTGACATAGAAGAACATTGGGGTCACTGAGTATGACAGCATAACATGGAGGAATATTGGGGTCCAAGGGTGTGACATGGAAAAACATCAATGTCCCTGGGTGTGACATGGAAAAACATCAAAGTCCCTGGGTGTGACACGGAGGGACATTAGGGTCCCCGGGTGTGACATAGAGGAATATGGGGGGTCACGGGGTATGAAAGCATAACATGGCGGAATCATCGGATCAGGGTCACTGGGTATGACATAGAGGAGTTTTTAGCCCCTTCCCTTTTTTTGGGGGGGCGCAAGTAGCTGGTCTTGCATAGGGCGTAAAATAGTCTAGCACCGGCCCTGGTAGTAAACAAAGCCAAGTGCTTGTTCATGAGTTTCCCGGGTCTCGCATCCAATGGTACGTGCTGCCATTTATAGGGTGGAGAGGAGAAGGGGAATGAAATAAACATCTAAAAAATTATGTATTGTTTTACAAAACGGAACACTGCATGTTATAGTATTGAGAACACTGTAATACCTGAGAAGGTTATTGGCAAAAATCTATAAAAGTGAACTAACCGTATAATTGACAGGTGCAGTTGAAATCCTTCTAAGTTGCTTCAAGCTGCTTTTTGCTCTCTTTTTGACTTGTTGACAGTGAGAACTCATTTACTGCCCTTACTTACTACAGTGCAGTATGACCTTTTGTAACATATAGTAGAATGTGATTGCAGCGCTGCTTTAAATAGTGAATATTACTTGATAATGAGTGTTTAAAATGATGATGTAAACAATTAATTTACAAAATATCATAAATTACATCCAATATAAATAGTGCTTATAAACAATAAAAAATATCATCCAATCTCCATAAATAGTGCTTTTGCTAAATAGTGATAATATAAATTATTGCTTCAAATAAAGTGTCCATTAATCCTCCTTTCGGGATATTAAATTCTTCCAAACCATTCAAAAAGTGCTTGACTGCTCAATCTGTGCTTGTATGCGGGGTCTCCCCCTTTGGGTATCTACTTACCATCAAGTAGAATATAACAGGCATGGAAAAAAGGACTTTGCATACAGCTTCTCCGGTTGTTAGAAAGGCTTGTTGCTGGAAAACATAGATGCATCCCCGGTGTCCTCAGAAAAGAAAACTAAACATAGTGAAGATCGTTTTCACATTTCATTTCTTGGGGTAACACAGCGGGGTTTATACTCACAAAACATGATTAAAAAGCATGCAAGGTTCTATAGAACGGCTCGGCGGTGCGCTGCTCTCGCAACATACAATCCCCCCGGCCTGGGATCACGTGGTACTCGCTCGACCAATCGCTAGACGCGTTTCGCTGTAAGACACAGCGTCATCTGTAGCTACAAATGAAATGTGAAAACGATGGTTTGGAAGAATTTAATATCCCGAAAGGAGGATTAATGGACACTTTATTTGAAGCAATAATTTATATTATCACTATTTAGCAAAAGCACTATTTATGGAGATTGGATGATATTTTTTATTGTATATAAGCACTATTTATATTGGATGTAATTTATGATATTTTGTAAATTAATTGTTTACATCATCATTTTAAACACTCATTATCAAGTAATATTCACTATTTAAAGCAGCGCTGCAATCACATTCTACATTTCAAAGAGCACCAGCACTTTTCACTGCAGCCAGCAGCTTTTATTTAAATTTTATCTATTAGCACATAATTTAACACTCAGTCCATAAGCGCGGGGACCACAGTTTTAACTTTTGTAACATAGTCAGATTTACTGAAGTTGAATTGTTTTATCCCATCATTCGGTACAAGCAAGGGAAATGCAATAGGTATTGTTGAGATGTGCCCCTATGGAATGTCTGAAGTCCCAAATGTCTTTTCTAATGCTTGCATTTATCATTCATTAAAAGCAGAAAAGTCTTTTAAGACAGGTAGGATTTAAACATGCAGTAATCTCACTTAAAATAATCTCACGGAGTAAGTTTGGAAACCCCACAGTGTAACATGCCAAACAGACTTACAAGTTCTGTAATAAGGCTACAAAAATACTATATTTTCTTCTCTCTGTAGCACCCTCCTAGTCAGGTGCTAGGTAAAAGCATTGGGTTGCTTTCCTGCTTATCAAGGAGCAGGATTTCTAGTCTTACCTGTTACATGTGTCCAGGTGTGATTCACTTGGTCTGAGGGAGTGTCCCCACTGTATCCAATAGGAGAGCCTGTTGGACAGTGGAGGAAACCCAGCCAGTGACACACAGGCTTTTGTGGCAGTCCCAGTGGGAGGGCACACCAGTGGTACATCCTGGGATTGACCATAAAAGCCTAGGACACATGTGACAGGGCGTCTTTGGGTGGGAAGCCACGTCCCAGGAGGAGGGTGACGACTCTCTCCTTCTGTCAGGTTGGAAAGTGGTCACAGGCAGTCGGCCTAGTGGACCGGAGTGTGGAGCTGAGCTATGAGGTCCAGGAGAAACTGACGGTGGAGCAGTGGCAGAGGTCCCTGTGAAAAACAGTGTCCGTGAGTACCAGGGAGCTTGCCAGGGGTCTGCCCAGGAAGGGGACCACACCAGGGAAAGTCAGTGGACAAGAATCAGCACACACAGTGGGTCAGAAAGGGGGTGCCAAGTTAGACCATAAAGAGAAGCTAAAAGAAAAGTTCATCAGTTAAATCTTCACCTCAGTGGCAAAGTGAAGCAGCGGCCTTGCCGCATCCTCTGCAGTTAGATGTCCTCACTCTGTGCATAGTTGTTAGTTGGAGTATCCCACTCATCCCTTCTCCTATCCCACTATAAAACAAAAACACAAAAAAACAAATCCCCTGGACTGTTCATGACTGAGCCAAGTGAGAAGTGAGGAAAATTTTTACAGATTGTTGCTATGGGTGACCCAGGGGAATCAACTTCAAGCAGCTCCTACGGGGGCAGTGCTACATCTCTATAGATTGAATTTTGTAAAGTATGCTGTTGTTGATAGCAATTGGGAGGTAAAATATATAATATATACACTGCTCAACAAACTTAAAGTAACATTTTTTAATAAAAGTACAGCATCAAGTCAATTAAACTCCTGGGATATTGATCTAGCCAGTTAGGTAGCAGAGGGGGTTGGTAATCAGTTTCAGCTGCTTTGGTGTTAATGAAATTAACAATAGGTGCACTAGATGGGCAACAATAAGACAACCCCCAAAACAGGAATGGTTTTACAGGTGGAGGCCACTGAATTTTCTTTTTCCCTACTAATTGTTTCTGACTTTTTTTCACTAGTTTTGCATTTTGGCTAGGATCAGTGTCACTAAAGACAGCATGAGGCGATACCTGGACCCTATGGAGCAGGGATCCTCAAACTACGGCCCTCCAGCTGTTGCAGAACTATACATCCCATGAGGCATGATAAAACTCTGACATTCACAGACATGACTAGGCATGATGGGAATTGTAGTTCCTGAACAACTGGAGGGCCAAAGTTTGAAAACCCCTGCTATAGAGGTTGCACAGGCAGTCCAACTCCTCCAGGATCGCACATCAATACGTGCCATTGCCAGAAGGTTTGCTGTATCTCCCAGCACAGTCTCAAGAGCACAGAGGAGATTCCAGGAGACAGGCAGCTACTCTAGGAGAGCTGGACAGGGCCGTAGAAGGTCCTTAACCCATCAGCAGGACCAGTATCTGCTCCTTTGTGCAAGGAGGAACAGGATGAGCACTGCCAGAGCCCTACAAAATGACATCCAGCAGGTCTCTGGTGTGAATGTCTCTGACCAAACAATCAGAAACAGACTTCATGAGGGTGGCCTGAGGACCCAACGTCTTCTACCAGGCCCTGTGCTCACTGCCTGGCACAGTGGAGCTTGATTGGCATTTGCCATTGAACACCAGAATTGGCAGGTCCACCACTGGCACCCTGTGCTTTTCACAGATGAGAGCAGGTTCAGCCTGAGCACATGTAATAGATGTGAAAGGGTCTGGAGAAGCCATGAAGAATATTATGCTGCCTGTAACATTGTTCAACACAATCGGTTTGGTGGTGGGTCAGTGATGATCTGGGGAGGCATATCCATGGAGGGATGCACAGACCTCTACAGGCTAGACAATGGCACCCTGACTGCCATTAGGAATCGGGATGAAATCCTTGGACTCATGGTCAAACCCTACACTGGTGCAGTTGGCCCTGGGTTCCTCCTGGTGCATGACAATGCCCGGCCTTATGTGGAGAGAGTATGCAGCCAGTTCCTGGAGGATGAAGGAATTGATACCATTGAATGACCAGCACGCTCGCCTCACCTAAATTCAATAGAACACCTCTAGGTTTCGGGCCATCCAACGCTACCAGGTTGCACCTCAGTCTGTTTGGGAGCTCAGTGATGCCCTGGTCCAGATCTAGGAGGAAATACCCCAAGACACCATCCATCTTCTCATTAGGAGCATGCCCCGACATTGTCAGGCATGCATACAAGCACGTGGGGGCCATACAAACTACTAAGAATCATTTTGAGTTTCTGTAATGAAATTTCAGCAAAATGGACTAGCCTGCTGCATAATTTTTTTTTATTTGATTTTTGGGGGTGTCTTTGAATTCAGCCCTCTGTAGGTTGATACTTTTCATTTCCATCAAACGATGTGGCATCCTTTCATTCCTAACACATTACCCAGTCCATATCAGTATAGATATCTATCCAGCGTGATATTTTTCCTCATTGAGATCTGATGTGTTTTCAAAGTTTTCCTTTATTTTTTTTGAGCAGTGTATGTTTTTATTTCTGTTTAGACCAGTGGGCTTTATGGTTTAGGAGTGGGATGGTCAACTTTGAAGCATCTCTACAAACTGCAGGATGGCAGAGAGGCTAACGTTTTATTTTTATTTTTCCAGAATAAAAAAATAGTAAATGTTATTTAAAGTGGACATAGCATTAGATATTTTTTAATGTTAAAGTGTTAGTAAACCCAGGCCCCTGCATTCACTCTATCTGGTCAACCACAGTATAGAGAACATGGAAATTCAATAATTTTAGGAAATATAAACTGCAAAATACCTTTTCTCATCAGCAGTATATAGCAGTCTTGTGACTTCTATCAGTGCCTGGTTAAAGCTGTAGGAGGAGTTTTCATACACACTGGCTGTCCTAACATGGCTGACAGACCTCCTACCTGACGAATCTACAAAGTTCCTGGTCCAACACCACTTGGCAGAGCCATCTGCATTGGGAGCCACCTGCATTCACACATGCTACTGGGTCCTGACATTCCGCCACTGTGGGGGCGCCACAAGACCCGGCATCTCCTCCTGTACCTCTGGCTGGCAGTTGATGTGCTGGGGGTTGCAGGTGCACATCAAGTGGGCAGTGTTGCAAACCGCCAGTATTTTTCTCCTGTCAGTAAATGCCAGTGACAGGAAAAGTTTGCCAGTGAAAAATATGGCTGTGACGCTTGGCTCGGAACTGCGAGTGCAGAGTTCTATTCCGGAGCCGGCAGAGACCATCCAAGTGCCTGCTACAATGTGTTCAGGCGGCACGGGCAGCGGGGGGGGGGGGGGGTGTCTGGCGGAGGCTGTGCCTTGAGCATATTGTGTCATGTCACGGTGCAAGAGAGCCAAGCCGGAGCGGGACTGTCAGTGCTGTTTGGACTAGAGTGGACTGAAGGGACTGTCACTGTGACTCCGGAGGGGATGTGTCATGTCGGTGAGGTGTCATCATCTGTGCTTCTGCTGTCAGTGTCACTGTGAGAGTCAATTTCATATGTTTGTGCCTGCCCATTTTAATTTCTTGCCCTCCTAAGTCCTATCCCTGAGCTACTTACTTGCTATATTGAAAATAAAATATGTTTTTTGCCATCATATCTACCTTAAATCACATTGCTAATTGCATATTGTACTTGTTTGTAGCCTAAATACTGATATTTGCACTTAAAGTTGTAATTTTGGAACTTTTGGAAATGCCAGTAATAATGTGGCTGTGCTAGTAAATTTTGGGTGTTGTGTCAGTAAATTTCAATCTGGTAGGTTGTAAACACTGCAGGTAGGTACAGTGCAGAGATGTGTTAGGCCCCTTTCACGCTGGTGGACTGATTGGGTCCACTTGTCCATTTTTCAGGAAGACCCGATCTGTCCATCCATGGCTCTCTATGGAGTGGCGGGTGTCAGCGGACATGTGTCTGTTGACATCCACCAGCATCTGATCCGATCCTGTCTCCTGGCAGATCGGTTCGGATGACAGTTGAATGGAAACGAACAGGCAGTCGGTTTCCATCCGACCACCCCATAGAGAACAGCGAGCTATGTTTATGTCCGCTCTGCGGGGTACAGAGGTGTTGGCGGTGTAGAAATGTGCAGCAGAGTACATAGATGTGCTGGGGGGGTGTTGAGGTGTGCTGGGGAATACAGGGAAAGCTGGGAGGTGCAGAGGTGGTGGGGTGGGGGGGGGGGGCTTTAGGGTTTCTTGCATTGGGCTCCTGAAGGTTCTAGTTACTGCTTTAAGAGCTGAATTTTAGTGATAAAGGGAAATGTCTTTGTAAGTATACTGTTGCTATATATTGTAACATGTCAAATATTTCTCCGTGTGAACTTTTAAAGTTACTAATAGGTAAACTTCAACAAGTGTTAACTTTGCTGGCAAATAGGGATGATCGAACTTTTGAAAAGTTCGGTTCGACCAGAACACCCGAACTTCACGAAAGTTCGGTTCGGATTTCAGAACCCCATTGAAATCAATGGGACCCGAACTTCTGTAATCAAAAAACACCATTTTTAAGCCCTAAAACCCAATAAATGCCCCTAAAAAGTGCCTAGGGTTCTGGGTCATGCCCCAGGGACTATTAATCACACAAAAAAAAGTTCTTAAAAATTGTCATTTTTGATAAAAAAAGCCAATTATTGAAAAATTAAAAAAAAAAAAAAAAAGAGATTTTTTTGATTTTTACTTTGGATTTAGTATCTGGGGGGTCTAAAAGGTGTGCATGTGAAGTTTCAGCTCTGTAGCATGTCCAGAACCATGAAAAAAAAAAATATAATTTTTCAGTAGAACAGGGATGTGGTTCGGGAGCCTCCTTTAACTTTAACACCTATATGATCTTTTTTTCTGGTTCTGGACATGCTACAGAGCTGAAACTTCACAGGTACACCTTTTAGACCCCCCAGACACAAAATCACACAAAAAAAGTTCTTAAAAATTGTCATTTTTGATAAAAAAGCCAATTATTGAAAAATTAAAAAAAAAAAAAAAAAAAAAGAGATTTTTTGATTTTTACTTTGGATTTAGTATCTGGGGGGTCTAAAAGGTGTGCATGTGAAGTTTCAGGTCTGTAGCATGTCCAGAACCCCCCAAAAATTAGCATTTTCTTATAATTTTTATTAGAACAGGAATACGGCTTCTCTACGGCGCTTTTTCTTGCATTTATCGGGCATTTTTGGAGGCAGGCATGACTTTTTTTGGATTTAGTGTCTGGGGGGTCTAAAAAGTGTACCTGTGAAGTTTCAGCTCTGTAGCATGTCCAGAACCAGAAAAAAAGATAATTTTTCAGTAGAGCAGGGATGGTGGGACCCCTCTTTTACACTTATATGATCTTTTTTTGGGGTTCTGGACATGCTACAGAGCTGAAACTTCACAGGTACACCTTTTAGACCCCCCAGACACAAAATCACACAAAAAAAGTTCTTAAAAATTGTCATTTTTGATAAAAAAGCCAATTATTGAAAAATTAAAAAAAAAAAAAAAAAAAAGAGATTTTTTGATTTTTACTTTGGATTTAGTATCTGGGGGGTCTAAAAGGTGTGCATGTGAAGTTTCAGCTCTGTAGCATGTCCAGAACCAGAAAAAAAAGATCGTTTGTATTAGAAAACTTTAAGCACAGGAATATGGCTTCTCTGCTGTAACACCTTGCCGGTTTAATAGCAGGCATTTTTTTGGGTTCTTTGCAGTCAGGAAAAACATCTGAACTTGTGTATAGTGGTACTGTGCACAAGTTCTGATGTTTTGCCTGCCTCCAAAACCCCCCAAAAAATGCCAGCAAAAACACACCTGGGCATTTTTTTTTTTGACGCTAGCGTTTTTTTTGGCATTTTTTGGGGTTCTTTTGAGGCAGGCAAAACATCTGAACTTGTGTATAGTGGTACTGTGCACAAGTTCTGATGTTTTGCCTGCCTCCAAAACCCCCCAAAAAATGCCAGCAAAAACACACCTGGGCATTTTTTTTTTTGACACTAGCGTTTTTTTGGCATTTTTTGGGGTTCTTTTGAGGCAGGCAAAACATCTGAACATGTGTATAGGGGGTATATATAGGCATATATGTCTGAATATATACCCCTAGACATATATAGGTGTGATAGTAGCAGAAATATATTACTGTAAATGATTTCATTAGCGCAAGCATTTATTTCTGCTACTATCACACCTATATATGTCTAGGGGTATATATTCAGACATATATGTCTATATATACCCCCTATACACATATTCAGATGTCATGTCTGACATCAAACATGTCCTCAAAAAAGCACTGGCAGTGGCAGCCCCTGCAGCATTAAAAAATGCTTGCTGGTGAGAAGCCACATTCCTGTCCCGAAGCAGAGAAATGATCATTTCTCTATAGCGGTCACCCTGCTATGGAAGGGTTTTGTCACCCTGCCATAGCAGTCACTGTCAGTTAACCCTACACTACACTACGGTCCCCTGACACTTAACACTTTCCCTACAGAAACTAAATTTTTGAAGCTAACTTAAGTGTAAAGGAGCACTCTAACTACACTAGATATCCCTTTCCTCACACTAAAAATAGCTAAATGACACTTTTAAAGTAAAATTAACAGAACTGCTTCCACTCTCTTCCATGTCCATTATAACAATGCTGGGAATATGGCGGGGGCGATCTTATATACTGGGGGGCGTATTCACTAATGATTGGTCTAGGGACCCCCTAGTCACTCCAATCACATTCCTAGCATTCTTCTGCCCCCTCAATTGGCTTTTGCTAATGGTTCTGGTCCAATCACGGGCTTTTAAAGCCCATTTCCTGAAGCATTGCATTTTGGGCGGTTCTGGTTGCCGAATTCCGAACTTTTTGGGCAAAAAGTTCTAAATTCGGCCGAACCTCGAACACCCAATGTTCGGGCCGAACCGATGGTGGACCCGAACCGTTCGATCATCCCTACTGGCAAATACAAAAAAGAACATTTGCAGCATGTTCTGTTGGCAGTTTGACAAATGCACTAGCAGATTGGACTAGTATTACACAAAATGCAACAGTTTCGTTTCAATAGATTTTTTTTAGAGAGTAACAAAGACAAATAACAATGGAAGTGGTACAATAGTGAAGGCTATTATACAACAAATAAAAGTTGAAAAGTGGAGGTCAACTGTAGCAGGTGGATACATCTTCTCCTGTGCCATTATCCACGAAATCTTACCCTTAGCCAAGCGGAAAGTGGAACCGAAGGCATCTTCCACTGCCTGGCTATCGCCATCTTGGCACCGAGGAAGATGTAGAAAATGAGGGATTGGGTGTGTTTAGGGAGCTTAGGGATGCGTTGGCTCAACAGAGCTTGAGCAGGAGATGGATGCAACGTGAGACCAGAAATCCGACGAACAATGCCGTAAATGCGCTGCCAAAACGACCTGAGTTTGGGGCATTCCCAAAAGATGTGGAGAATGGTGCCAGCCAGGTCACATCCCCGGAAGCAGGTAGGGGATGTGGAGGGAAAGATGGTGGCCAATCTGGCCGGCACCATGTACCACCTCAAAATAACTTTAAGATTAGCTTCCATGAGGCCAATATTATGAATACCCCGGAAAGAGCGCCCAACATTAGCGTGCCAGTCAGAGAGGTCCCAGTCTAATTTGAGGTCCTGCTCCCATTTAAACATATAGACAGATTTGGTTTGTGCATCGTTCAGTAGAGCGTAAATGAGGGAGATTCCCCCCTTGACATCAGAAATTTGAGCACACCACTGTTCATAAGGCGTTACCCGTAGGGGTTCAGAGAATTTGGACCTAAGAGAGTTAATAAAGTGCGAAATTTGGGTAAGACGAAATTTCTCTACAGGCGGCATCTTCAACTTTGTGGTACAATGAGAAAGAGTGATAGGACCCGAGCTATCCAAAAAGTGGCCAATTCTGTACATGCCTTTGTCAGTCCACCATTTAAATGCCCCTATGTTTTCACCTGGAGGGAAGGCCGGATTATGGAATAGGTGAGTGAGGGGAGCCCAAGGCGAAGTAACTTTATGCGTTTTGTGTATGCGATCACAGATGGATAAAGAATGTGAAAGAGTAGGGGCCAGCACCGGGGGGCGGGCTCGAGCAGGTCTCCAAAGCAGGTAGTCAATGGTGTGTCGAGGGACTGCTTGGCGTTCCATAAAGTACCAGTCAGGCTTCCCCCCTCTGGAATAAATGACGGAAAACTGAGTCAGCTGTGTTGCCAGATAATATTTCCAAAGGTCCGGAACTCCTAAGCCCCCCTGTTTCCGGGAGCGTAGAAGCGTAAGTCTATTAATTCTATATCCCTTCGTTCCCCAGATAAATTTAAAGATGTGTCCTTGTAAGTTTTTAATGTGGGATTTCCGCACCGGGATTGGGAGCGACCGGAAAAAATAAAGAATACGTGGCAAGAGTGTCATCTTAACCGCATTGATTCTCCCTAACCAGGAAATGTGACAGCGAGACCAGTCAGAGAGATCCCGTTTTAGTCGTTGTATCAGGGGCGGATAGTTGGTCGAATAGAGTTTGTCTATAGTGGGAGTCAAGGAGACTCCAAGGTAAGGAATAGAATTCGATTGCCAGGAGAAGGGGAAATGGTCTTTCAGACGATCCACCAGTGGCCCAGGGAGAGTGATATTAAGGGCCAGCGACTTAGTCATGTTTACTCGCAAGCCAGAAGCCGCCCCAAAGGTGTCCAAGAGGGAAACAATATTGGGAAGAGAGATCAATGGGGACGTAACAAAGAGCATTATATCATCCGCGAACAACGCGCATTTGTGGAACTCGGACCCGCATTGTATGCCATGTATATCAGGGTGAAGACGGATCGCTGAAGCAAGAGATTCAAGGGCAACAGCGAAAAGGAGCGGGGAGAGGGGGCATCCCCGTCTCGTTCCCCTCCGGATCCGGATGTCTGCAGAATAGTATCCCTGCATTCTGACCTGAGCTGCCGGCTGGGAGTAAAGGGCTCGTAGTGTAGTGATGAAAGAGGGACCAAAACCCCATCGTTCGAGGGTACGGAAGAGGAACGGCCATGAAAGGGAGTCAAAGGCCTTTTGTAGGTCCAATGACAGGAGAAAACCAGGTTGGGAAGGGCCTCCGTTCCACCCTGAATTTAGCAGCGAGATGACATCAACAACCCTCCTTATCTGGTCAGGTCCCTGCCTACCCGGAATGAACCCCACCTGATCCTTATGAATGTATTTGGCAATAAAGCTGGATAAGCGATTAGCATAAATTTTGGTCAATATCTTTAAATCATTATTAATGAGAGATATTGGTCTGTAATTGCCCACATCGGAGGGATCCTTCACCGGCTTGGGGATAACCGAAATGTAAGCTTTATTAGAGGCTTCATCCAGGCGAGCTCCGCATTGAAGAACCTGACCAGATAAGGAGATAGGACCGACGCAAATGTCTTGTAATAGGAATTGGAAAAACCGTCAGGACCTGGGGTGGAATTGGGTCGAAGGGACTTGATCACTTCCAGCACCTCCCGTTCGTCAACAGGGGATTCCAAAAGGGATCTATGCGTATCCGTGAGGCGGGGGAGAGGCACGTTGTCTAGGAACGAGTCAGGATCGTCCCCCTTATGGGGGGTGGGGGCCGCATAAAGTTGGGAATAGAAGGAGTGGAAGGAATCCATGATGGATGTAGGGTTGCTCGAAAGAACACCAGCGGGGGATTTTATTTTGGGCATGGAAATCGCCCGAAACTTTGGGGAGAGCTTCGATGCCAATTTTGTACCCATTTTATCTCTAAAAGCATAAGCGCGAGCCCCTTGCCAGCGCAGGGCCTTTTCGGCCCTGGAAGTTAGGGCCAGGTTAAGTGACAATTTAATCGCATCCAGTTCGGCAAGAGAGGAGGGATTAGGGGAGCGCTTGTGGGCTCTACGGAGGCGAATATATTCTGTCTCTAAGCGGGTGATATCAACTAGACTTTCCTTTTTAATTTTCGCCCCCAGCTGGATGAGGTAGCCTCGCAGGACAGCCTTATGGGCCCCCCATAAGGTAGTAGGGGATGTGTCTGGGAGATCATTAAGCGTGAAGTATTCGCGAAGCACGGTGTCTATCATGGAGCATCTAGCCGGATCGCTCAGAATAGATTCATTAATTCTCCATGGAGAGGGGCCTCTGGGAAATAGGGAGCAGGAGAGCTGAAGAGTGACCATGGAATGGTCCGACCAAGGGACTTCTCTAATTTTAGACTTCTGGGCAGAAGGGATATCTGTCGTGGGGATGAAAATGTGGTCAATCCACGCAAACGTATGATGAGGGGCCGAGAAATGTGTGTAATCCCGAGTAGATGGGTTCAACTCCCGCCAAATATCAATCAGACCCAATGCATGGAGCGATCTAGCCACCGGAAGGCTCTGCTTCGAAGGTCGGCGAAGCCGACCACCGGAGGATTGGGATTTATCAAGGGAGCAGTCGAGGGCTAAGTTAGAATCCCCTCCAATGAGAACGCGGCCCTCAAAGTGGGGAGAGAGAAGGAGAAACATCTCGGAGAGGAATTTCGCCTGACCCTTGTTAGGGGCATAGTAAGAAATAAATGTGTATAACACTCCTTGTATGTGGCCCTTGACCAGAATAAATCGGCCCTGGGGGTCCCTTACGGTGTGCAGGTGCGAGAAGGAAAGGGATTTAGCAAAAAATATGGCCACCCCTCTCTGTTTGGAGGGGGCATTGGCAAGATAAAACAAGGGGTATTTATGGTGGACATATGTCGGTTGGTAGGATTCCGGGAAGTGAGTCTCCTGAAGCAGGAGAACCCCCAATCCTTGGGAATGGTAATGTTGGAATGCCTTCCTACGCTTAACAGGTGAATTTAAGCCCTGGGTGTTGTGTGATGCCACCTGTAGAGAAGAGACCGTACTCACATTAGGCTGCATGTTGCGCGGGGAGGAGGCACGCTGATGTAGGTGATCCGGCGGGATCCCGAGAACATCCCCGGAGGAGACTATTCACAGCGGTAGCAGGCTTGTCAGGAGCAACAGGGAACCAGAAGGACCGCAGGAACCTAAGGGGAAGAAAAAGACACCAGTAAAGGGAGAAAAAGAGAAAAAAGAAGACAACAGAGGAAGAAGAAAGTAGCAAGTCCAAAGACTTGCCAAGGGATGAGAAAGCCGCAGGAAGGACCCACAGCTCCTCATCACGTGTAAGGATGCGTCCTGAACCAGTCAGGGCACATTCCTGAGGGAGGCCAGATGAAATCATCTAACGTCCGACAGGAGGAGGCACATTAAAGCCTCTCCGGCCATAGGGCACCAGCCCGGCACCCTCATAAAAAAAATCAACAAAAGATAGCAAAATTCGAGCACGAAAATCACCCCTAGGTGTAGAAAATGGGGAGTTGCCCCAAAAGCATCAATAGGAGGTTAGGTCTAGGGGGGACGGGGGAAAAGGACAACATGGGGAGGGGAAGGTAGGCAGGGAAAAAAAAAAAAAAGGGGGGGGGGGAATAAAAATAAGGGGGGGGAGGGGGTACTGGGCAGGGGGGGAGCTGCAAGCTTAACGACAACAGATTAAGCAGTAATTACAGTCCCAGTATTCAAAAAGAACCTGACCAGCGTGAAGAAAATAGATGAGGTAAGTCAGATCAAAAATTGTAAAATAAATAGTTCGCTGGAAAAAGGGAACAAAACAGTCCGGAAACAGACCCAAAAAGGGGGGCCAAAAAATGAAGGCAGGGATCATCTCGGACCCCCATCAGGCGAGGAAGGACGAACTTCGACGACTGAAGAAAGAAGATTCCAGAGGAGCAATGCAGATATCAGGGAGGCTGGACATCACAGTGACGCTTCGTTTGCTGCTTGTTCCAAACTGAGGAGACAGGGCTGATCGGAGGGGGTCGCTTGGAAGATTCTCTCCTGGAAGTGGACGGGGCAGGATCCCTGGTGATGATACCCAGATGCAGGAGCATGCCTTCACCCTCCTGGAAGTTGGTGAAGTTGTACGTCTTGTTCTGGAATTGAAAATTCAGCCGGAAGGGGAAAGACCACCAATATTTCAGCGCCCGGGCAGAAAGAGCTTGTGTAAGCGGCTTTAGAGCTCTTCGGCGTTGAATAGTGAAGGGGGAGAGGTTGGCGAAGAGTTGAATCTTGTGACCCTGGATGGATAGGTCCTCCCTACCCCTACTCACTTTCATGAGCTCCTCTTTAACCCCATAGAAGTGGGGTTTGACGATAACATCTCTGGGAAGGCCATCTTTGCGGGGCGGTTGTAGGGCCCTGTGAGCCCGGTCGAGCTCCAGGCGATGGTCCGAAATGTTCGGAATGAGATCCCTAATAAAAGCTTTAATTGTGGTAGGAATGTCCGTGATGGTTTCTGGGATCCCTCTGACCCTAAAATTTAGGCGTCTCTTTCTGTTTTCCATATCATCCAGCTTACTAAGCGCTGTGTCTAGTTGATCTTGGATAGTCTGGATGCATGCTGTGTTTTGATTGGCCCTTGCGACAGTCTGATCCACAGTGCTCTCAATTGCTTCAATCCGGGTGCCAAGGTTCTGGACTTCCGCCTTAATGGATCCCGTGATTTGTGAGGCATTATGGGCCAGGCCGGCAGCTAGCATCTCCGAGAACCTAGTCATCAACAGTGTGATGTCCGGAAACTGTCCTGGGGAGGTAAGGCCTGGTTGGTGAGGGAAAGCCAGGGCCTCTGGTGAATGCAGCCCCATGATCCCTGGGGTCTGTGCAAGGTGTCTGCTGAGGAGGGATTCAGTGGAGGCTGGTGATAGTAATGGGGGCTGTGGCAGGTATGCAGGGGTCACTGGGGATGGCCAGGGATCGGGGGAGGCTGAGGGGGTGTCCATAGGGCAAGCTGGTATGTCCCCTACCTCCTGTATGCCTCCGTCCTCTGAGGGAAGAGAAGGCGCGGTCGCCATCTTGGCTGTGTCCCGCTCCGGGGACAAGAAGATTAGACGGCGGGAGACCTCGCTCCGGGGACCCGCCGACATCCCAGGGTGAACCGCTGGAGGAAGGAGCAGCTATCGGTGCCGATTGCGGGGCTTAGTGCGCTCCGATGCCGGCGCTGGTGCCTGAATGAGACCGGGGAGGCGCGGAGCTCCGGGCTAAGCTGCCATGACGGAGCAGCCGCACATGCGCACCTCAAAATGCAACAGTTTAACAAATTTCAGCTTTGCTTGCTATTACCAAAGAAAAGCAGGCTGGCAGTGTCTTCTGTTAGAAACAGGACAAGTGCATTGGAACTGTACTTGTACTATTAGAGAATGCTAGAGGCATTCAGCACAGCAGTCTTTCCACTCTTCTAACTTGTATGCATTGCCTAAAGCGGAACTTCACCAAAAAGGGAAAGTTCTGCTCTCACTCCGCCTTTACATTTGGTACTTTACTTTTCTCTGGGGGGGGGGGGGGGCGGGGTACCTGGTTTGGAGAGATACCCGCTGCCCCACTTCCGGTTACATTTCTGCAGCGATTCAAGTGGATGTTTGGTCCCCCTCCTTCTGGGACACATTACATGTCCATTCAGATAGCACAGCACTGCCGGCTGTGAAGCCACAATCAGTCAAGGCCGGCTACCCACAGTTAGTATGCCGGCGCCGGGAACCAAAGTCCGGTGAAGAAACCGCCGGGGAAGGACAGTGCTGGATCCTGAGACAATTGAGTGTCCTATTATTAAAAGTCAGCAGCTACAGTTTTTGCAGCTGCTGACTTTGAATTGTACAAAAGAAGACTGAAGAACCACTTAAAAGCTTAAATAAAGTATTCAGTAAGACAGACATTGCTGTAACAACATGCATGTCTATAATATTACCTCCATTTTCCTGTTACAACATGTGTGCCTAAATATGTTTGTGCATTCAATAGATACCAAAGTTTGACCTTGCAGCCCCTGGTACTTTGTAATACCAGCACTGGTCAGTCACTGTGTGCTGACACTTGTGATGAGGGGGTGTGGCTAGCACTCAGCTCTGCCAGCACAGAGCGAAGGACAAGATAACAGGAAGCTGCATTTTTACTTAGAAAAAGAAAATATTTTACTGAGTAACACCGCTTTTGTTGAGATAAAAACATTCCCCTCTGGGTAATCTATGTATATTGCAATGAGTTTAACCAACTTTGTTGCAAGATTCCTACCTTTTGTTATTCTGAAGAAATAGCTGTTTGTTTGTCTTTGTCCATGTGAGAATGGGAGGGGCTTTATGATTATCATTCAGCTGCTGCACTTGCAGTGTTCTAATGGGGAAAGTGGTAGGCCCTGAATCCCTTTAGACGTGATTTCCCTTTGGAAGTATCTCACCAAAAGTGAGTGTAGCACTGTCCCCGTAGGGCTGTGTAATGACTTATTGGGTCTCCTCTGATTACCTGCAGACAGTTACTTAGGGACAGTTCACACATCCATCCTTACTCCCAATGGCTCGTTACTCAATAAACAGTCCAGGGGTTTTGGATTTTGGTATTTATTGTGGATATTTAATGGGAGATAGGAATAGTGCCCTACCTATTGGTCTAGTGTGAAACACTTCAGACAGACTGATCTGCACCTGAGCACCATGAGCAGACCTCACTAGCAGATCCTGCTCTTTGGTAGACAGAGGACAAAATAGATTTACCTGGCAATCTCTCTGGTAAGCAGAAAAGATCTAAAACAATACTTTTTCTTTAGCACCTACCTAGGAGGGTGCTACATGAGATTTTTTGTTGCAGAGGCTGCTAAAAATCTGACCTGCATCTTAGTGCAGACTTCTGGGAAAATCAGTGAGCCAATCGCATAAGTAGGAAAAGACATTTCAATTGGGCATTCCGTACACAGAAGGTGTCCAGAAGGTCTGGCGGCGTGACATCAGCTCTTAGCCCCTACCCGATGCATTTCATCAAAAGGAGATGTTTTCAAAGGGATTGGAAACGTCTCTTTACGATGAAATACATCGGGTGGCGCTAAGAGCTGACATCTTTATACCACCGGACTTTCTGGTGATCTTTTTTCTATTACTGCTCTGTTTATATCATATAATGTGGGTACCTTTCTTTTAAATAAACATACTGACAATTGCAGTTTTTTGCTATCGGGCCTTTGTGAATAATATTTTTTCCTGGGAAGCGCCTCACGTTCCCTGCTGGCGAGACCTGTGGTTCCCAGAACCCGGTCCATACAGGAGGTCCATCTCTTGTTTTACCGAGCACTTTACAGACCTCCTATAACCTGGGATCTTAGATTCTGGTAAGAAGCTGATGTTTTTGTGTGGTGGTGGATCACATGGAGTCACTAAGAAGCCCATGATCAACATTGATGAATGTTGATGAGCTAGTCACATGTTTGCACATTCTTCAAATGGCACCATTTTTTATGATTTATAGTGATTTATTATATTTATTAGGTAATTATGAATTTGCGCATAGTGGTGTTTGCTAATTTTTGAAGGTACAGTGCAACAACGGTACTGCTTTGGGATCGCCAATGTGGGGTATGAATGTGGATTCTGCTGCTGGGAGTGCTGGCAATTGACGGAGCCCGTCCTGACTCTTAGCTCTAGCTCAAGGGAGAGGAAAGAGGTAATCCCTAATGCCACAAATCTGTGTAGTCCTATGGTGGTGATGAGAGTGACAACCTCAGCCTGGGCTCCAACCAGGCCACTCCCCCCAACACATCTTGCTCCGCCCCCAGAGCTTAATCATGGAGATTAATGGGTATTATTTACCATGATTAAGTTCCGGGGGTGGCGCAAGATGCGTTGGAGACGTGGCCTGGTTGGAGTCAAGGCTGAGGTTGTCACTCTCATCACCATGATGGGACTACATGGACGTGCGGCATCAGGGATTTCCTCTTTCTTCTACCTAGAACAGTGCAACTATATTTGGTATCAATTGACCATATATAGCCATGCACATATGTGGTCAATGACTTCGCCCCAAATGCCCACTGGCTTGCTTCCAATTTAACCCCTTGCCAACCACCCTACATATATGTACTGCGGGGCGGCGGCTCATACAGTCGAAATCAGGTACCTGTACGTCTCCTGCACTTCTGGGTTTGAGGCACCCATGCACGCCACTGGTGACCAGCTCCCAATGTCCACCGGGACCCGCCGATCGTTCCAAACAGAGGCAGAACGGCTGTCTGTTTTGTTACAAGGGAAGACAGAGATCCTGTGTTTCTGTCTTCACACAGTACAAGCACTCCTCACACAGTTAGGGACCTAGGGACACATTTAACCCTTTGGTCTCCCCTGCTGCCAGCCCCTTCCCATCAATTTACACTTATTGGGTTTTTTTTTTCTTTTACCAAAACGTAGCAGAATACATATGGGCCTAAACTGCTAAATAAATTAGATTTTTTACATTTTTAAAAAATAATTGTTTTATAGCAGAAAGTTAAAACTATATATATATATTTTTTTCCAAAATTGTTGTTTTTTTTTTTTGTTTATAACGCAAACAGCTGGTTATTTTGAATGTGTTCGTGGAGAATATTGCATTTCAATATAATTTGGGTACAGGGTCGCACGACTGTGCAATTGTCAGTTAAAGAAACGCAGTGCCGTTTGGAAAACAAATGGCCTAGTCATGAAGGGGGGTAATCTTCTGGAGCTGAAGTGGTTAAACAACCTGGTGGGCAGTGAGTAGCTGTCATCATTTAGTAGTAGTAGTGATACTGCCACTAAATGAATGGCTTCCAGCTGCAGCAGCCAGGGATTTGGGTGGGCAGATGAAGTGGCCACACCTGGCCGTTTTGTTTGAACGTTTGGCAAACTGTGAACAGCAGCTTGGGATTGGGTCGTTAGATACAAAGAGTTCATGAGAATTTTTTTTGTCGGTTTTGCAATCTAGACTAAGTTTTCTTAAATTAAAGTGATGTACATAAAAACTCTAAAGGTGACATAAGCTGCCGCAGTCAACAGGGAAAAACTAGGGGGAATGGATCCATCTATTCCACACTTCAGTGCAGTAGGAGGATCTGCACCGTCCCAGTTTTTTTTATAACACCATTCAAGCAGAGAGAGCGAAAATCAGTCTAGCTAATCTCTTCACATGAGCGGCTGCTGTAATTTCCAAGCCGTTTCTGACGCGCTTTCTGGATGCGCAGTACATGGATAAATCTACATCCCGACAAGCTTTTGATTAGGAAATAATTGCAGCAGCTGTAGCTTATTATGAGCTTTTTTAATGAATGTAGCTAGCTTTATCTAGGCTGGAATTTCACCTCAGATTAATTACTTCGAGACAAATTAACTGCACTTAACCGTCTGCCGAAATAAAACGGAGACTTGAGGCTTCAGCGGCGGGGGGTGCACACATGTATGATGGGGATAATGCCTGCACGGAATCATTTCAGGCTCCACAAAGTATGTGAAAAGGGCATTATTATTTACCGTTCTGTTTCAATTAAATCTCTCCTGGGAGGATAGGGCAGAATTTTCATTATTATTACAGTTGCTTTTTAAACAAGACGTAATTCGGACTAGCAGGTCATTGTTTCGAGCCCTTGTGCAAGGGTGACAAGAGCTGGAGAATGCCTATTTATAGGTTCCTACAGTACTAGATGCATGTAAAGGGTAGCACCCTTTGTATAGATTTTATGTTTATTGTCCCCGACTGTTGTTAGATGGTTATCAGCAAGTCTTTCCAAAATGCATTTCTCTGTCTTGAGCAGAGTGAAGCAAAGCTAAATCCATTGTTGGATCTTTACCATGCTCCAGGACCCAAAAAGGTTGGATTTGCCCCCCCCCCCCCCCACCGCACAGGGACAGGTCAAGCTAGGCTTTGTTGGCAATTTTTGCGATCACCTTGACCGGTAGTGAATGTAGAGCACAGTTACCTGTATTGGCCTCTAGTGGGCTGTAATCCACTTCAGCTGCTGAAACGCGAAAAGCATCGGAAATACAAAGCTCAAAATGTCATATACATGAACTGGATGGGAAGGGTCATCTTATCAGATCCCTGGAGAGCTATAAGGCCCAAGTAGAGTATTAAAGAGGGCCTCATATTACCCAAACCTAGAAAAGTCAATTTCGGTGTCCTTGAAGAACAAGTTGCGCAATTGGAAGTAACATGATATGGTTTGTATGCAGTGATCTGTACAGTCCACCAATCAAGAGTAAAAGGCAAGGCTGCATGTTACTTGAGCTATAGAGAGTCTTGTAACTTAGTAGATAGGGTACCTTTTTCTCCAATCAGTTTGTTTGTTAAAAATCTGAACAGCGTCCCAGAAGTGGCCATGCAATGCAAAAATAAATGGAAAACTTAACACCAACTGTAAGAGTCACCTCTTTTTATCATGCTGCTTCATGTGCCTTATGATAAACACAGCCCAACTACACCAACTTCCTCTAATGTAATACAGTGGAGGAGCTAGACTTATAAAACAGGGGTGGCAAAGGGGTGGCAAGGTATTATTTTGGGGGGTCAATATACAAAGTGTTCAATTACACTAAAAATAAGTTATTTTCCATAAAATGTATATAGATTAAATCAAAGTTGTTTATTTTACAAAATGTACACAATTATATATGTATTAAGTATACAGCAAAAATAGAACAACAAGTATTCAGAGTGCTCCTTGGACTAATCAAGTCCAGTAGTAAACAAAAACTGAGTTAAACTTGGACCTGTCAAAATAGAGCAGGACAAGGCAGTTGTACACATTCAAATATGCACCACAAGAATAATAATAGAACAACAATAAAAAAAAACATAGAGCCCTTTAACGATGACTCTAATGATAAACTTCAATAGTTGTACCAGGTATGACCTGCATCTACCCAGTGGTATGGCACCACCAAGTTCACAAAAACAAACATTCAGAACAGCATAATTCTGCGGTTCTGGTGAGATGAAGCAAAATGTTTTACAAAGTCCCCCATATTAATGGAATATGCCCTCCTTGACTCAACACTGAGTATGTCCAGGTGACTTAATCTATCATCTCCTATTGTTGTCCTGAGGTGGGTTTATATTAATTTAAGGGCAGAGAAACGTCTTTCGCAGGATGCAGTGCTAACTGGAATCACAACCGAAATTTTACTAAGCCTAAAATGTTCATGGAAAACCTCTTTGTAAGGTTCCAAAAACCCCACAAACTTAAGTAGAGAAGCTGGTCTCTCTCCACTTTTCTCCCTTCTTAAAAAAAGCCATCTCGTTTGATGAAGCTCATGCTTAAAGTCTTCTAAATCTGGCTCAAATGTTTTCCCCAAAGCAAGCAGGGGTTCCTCTTTTAAGAATGATGGGCTTTTGGGGTCAAGAGACTGCACTCCTTCCATTATCTCACAGTTCTTTTCGGGAAAACGCCTATCTATTTCTGCTGTAAGACAGTCAAGTACCTGATAGAAAATACTTTTAATGAACTCTTCATTGTTTGCAAACTCAGAGTTCCTCTGTCCAACAGTGCTCATTACAAGTAAATTCAGAAATTTCAAATTGTTCTTTGGTCGTCTCTTGTTTTGTGCTTCTGTGCTAATGTTGCAGTGGTGCACAAGTTCTTCAATCTCCTTCCATAATTCACCAAATGTACAGTCACTTCTGTAGCTTTTTAATGTGTCTGTAAGGGAGCCAACTAGATCTATTGCTCTAACCAGATCAAGACTTCTGGATTGGAGCATGTCAGACAGTATTTTCACATCCCCAAACACTTTACAAAAAGTAACCAAAAGTCCTACAAACTGTAGGTCAATTTGAGACAAAAGACCCTTTGCTTCTTTTTTCCTAGCTCCACTATTCTTAAGTGAAATGTCTTGCAAGAGCCTCAAAACTGCTGGAAGCCTGTCTCTCATAGCATAAATAGCCGTACATACCAGCAAAACGCTCTTCTTCGATCCTGTGTGTGCTGCCACGTTATGTTTTGTTTTGGAGCCATTTGGAGCACAAAGGAACTGCGTGTCAGCTTAACCAATGATGCATTCACGTCCGCTGGGAGATTTGGGAAATGTTCGTAAAAATCAAACAGTGTAATGTTTTCAGCGGGGTGGCAACAGGGGTGGCAAGGACTTTGTCTGGGGTGGCAATTGCCACCCCAGTTAGCCCTCTGGCTCCACTACTGATGTAAAATCAAAAGGATCTACTATAAATAAAAGTATCTTATATTATTTTTTTTCTTTTTACACATTAAGATGGAAAGTCTTCATATTTGTGGACCAGCACAGGACTAAAATGTATTAATAACAGGGTATTCTTGAATCCACGTCTAAATTATGTAATGACATCTTTTTTCTTGGTCTTATATTTTAGTTCTGAGTTCTGAAAATTACTGAACATAGAGGATCAAAGAAAACACTATCTTGTCTAAATCATTAAGCTTCCTTATTACCTGTCTCCTTTTTGCCCTTGGGTTCTGAGCAATGTCGGTAAGAGATTCTCTGGTACCTAAGACCTCTGAGAATATCCACCTATCTGGTATATTATTCATCAGTCAGGGGAGTTACCAATGTTCCAGCTCAAATGACAGAGTTTTCTGAGTTTACACATTGAAATCTTTGAGACTGTAGCCTATATAATTCATTATTTCTTTCTATTACTTGAAAGTTTGGATTTGAGGCACTTGGGTATTATTAGTGATTCTTTGGTGACCTACACATATAAGCATAAAGTTCTTATAGTATTTTAGCCGTGAGCTCAAGATACAAGGTGCTTCTGACTTTTTTTGCTGGAGCATTAATTTTGAATCATGGGAGATAGAAGAGTACAAGTAAGGGAAGTAAACAGTATAGATGGTTGATATAAAGCACATAGGATAAAATAACTCAGTAGAAGTTGAGCATATGGTTTGTAGGTTATCAAGCATCCTTTATACAGAGTTTGAAAAGACCTGTAGGGACTAATAGCATTCTTTGCAGCTCTCTAATCATTTTCTTGCAATATTTTTTGCTTACTTTGAATTTCATGTTTTAATATTTATGGCATCATATTTAATGTCACTGATATTTCTTGTTTCCAAATACAGAAATCTGATGCCTCGATCCCTGGACAGACAGATCACTGTAGAGAAGACCCCCAGCTATTTTGTGACGAGGGAGGCTCCCCGGAGAATCTCACATATGTCCCCTCGGGTCAAACTGATAGTGGTGGTCCGTAACCCTGTGACTCGTGCAATCTCAGACTATACACAAACTTTATCCAAGAAACCAGACATCCCTAGCTTCAGTGAGTTGGCTTTCCGCAACAGGACAACCTGGGAGGTGGATACTTCATGGAATGCCATTCGGATTGGACTTTATGCTCTGCATCTGCAGCCCTGGCTTAACCATTTCCCAATTTCCCAAATGCACTTTGTAAGTGGAGAGCGATTGATCACAGACCCAGCAGGAGAAATGGCTAGAGTACAAGACTTCCTTGGCCTCAAACGTCTGGTCACAGACAAGCACTTCTATTTTAACAAGACCAAGGGCTTCCCCTGCCTCAAGAAACCCGGAGGTGGGGGAGCACCTCGCTGTTTAGGCAAATCTAAGGGTCGGACTCATGTACAGATCAACACTGAGGATATAGAACAGTTAAGAGAGTTTTACAGACCTCATAATATCAAGTTCTATGAGACAGTGGGCCAGGACTTCCACTGGGAGTAGTCTCAAGACCGAACAAGATAAGCTGGTAGAAAGAGGGAGATAAATGTGTGAAAGATCAAAAACGAAAGACACAAATAGGAAACCAGACTGTGAAGCCTATTATCGGAATATAAAATAAAAGAGATAATTTAGGGAAGTTTAAAGGTTCTTGTAAACAGAGAAGACAGAAAGTGCTGTGATGAAGGGATGACTATGATGATAACATAAATAGATGAAGGTGATGAAGGAATGACCATGATGATACCTTAAAGAGAAGCTTGTTAAGGATATAACTCTAGGTGGTAGTACTCTCTTACAAACCACTATACAAAGGGTCTGTTCAAAACACTGAGTGGACAAGAAGGAAGCACGTTGCACTTTGCTTTTCCATTACAGGTACCAGAGAAGATATCAAAGATCTGTAGATGGAGCCCAAAGCATGACAGACAACTACAAGCTGGTCTTATGTAAAAGGCACAGCAACCAGCACATATCGGCTACCAGCACTAACATAACATGGAAAAAGAGGAAGATTCAAAGGACACAAAGTATCTGAAGATCATAGGGCATTTCTCCCTAGATGTTCATATTGATTGGAAATATATACCAAAATTTACTTTTATATAAAACATATATATACTTGTAAGATGCCTAATTCATAGCAGGTTTATTTCACCACATGGCTACCCTACATATAACAGAAGCACCCTTTTAAAATAAAAGTTATGAGATAAGGAGGGTTTCTAAACCACATGTGTTTTGGAAGGAGGAGGAATTATACCAATATTTAAGTCGTAGGTATGCTTGGTTTGCTTTGAAGAAAAGCTGGGCCAAAAATACCTATGCACTGATCCCACTTTTCTTACCTTTAATTTTTACCCACTGCATACTACAACCACGATTTCAGTGAATCTAAAAAACAGATCAGATATAACTAGAAAGCCTATAGTAAAAAATCCACAAGCATTCTCCATGCTTAGCTAGATGAACATTTCTGTCCAATCAAATTTTCTTTTTTGTTTTTTTTAGTTTTGGATACAGTGGGAAAAGTCCCACAGTGGATCGATTCCCCCATATTTTACTGTTATCATATTATTATTATCATAGAAATTTCCCCTCAATTAACATAATGTTAACAATGGTTTAACTAGATAGGAAGTGAGAAACAATCTCCCTACAGCAACACACAACAATAATTTTTTTTTTTTTTTTACTAGAGTTGGGGAGGGCTAGGACCTTTGTTACTTTTTCATTTCTATGGTCCCTGTTGTACATTTTTCTAACTTCTGTTTTGATGAAACCATTGCCACTGTGACAAAGCCAGGGGAAACTGCCCTAAAATAGCCCCAGATAAACACTTGATAGGGACTTTAACTCTTTATCCAAAACTAAATAAAAGTTTTCACTGGGCAAATACTTTAAACTTGGATTCGATTTCAGGGTACTATATATTCATTTATGGGTTAGACAATTGCATATATACAGCTGGGTAAAAAAGGAATTGAACACGTCACCGTTTTTCTAGGTAAATATATTTCTAAAGGTGTTATTGACATGAAAATGTCACCACATGTCAATAGTAACCCATGCAATCCATACCTACAAAGAAACCAAAAAAAAAATAAGTTCCGAAATTAGGTTATGTGTAATAAAATGGAATGACACAGGGAAAAAGTATTGAACAGGCTAACGGAAATTCAATTATTACTTTGTACAAAATACTATGTTTATAATGACAGCTTCAAGACGCCTCCTGTCTGGAGAAACTAGTCGCATGCATTGCTCGGGTGTCATTTTGGCCCATTCTTGCACAAAAAATATTGAAGGTTCCGTGGACCTCTTCTATGAACTCTGATCTTTAGTTCTTTCCATAGATTTTCTATTAGATTCAAGTCAGGTGATTGGCTGGGCCATTTTAGCAGCTTTATTTTCTTTCTTTCAAACCAATTGAGAGTTTCCTTGGCTTTGTGTTTGGGATCATTGTCTTGCTGAAATGTCCACCCTTGTTTCATCTTCATCATCCTGGTAGATGGCAGCAGATTTTTATCAAGAATGTCTTGGTACGTTTTTCCATTCATCCTTCCTTCAACTATATGAAGTTTGTCAGTACTGTACGCTAAAAGACAGCCCCACACTATAATGTTCCCACCTCCAAACTTTACTGTTGGTAAGGTGATTTTGGGGTGATGTGCAGTGCCATTTGACCTCCAAACATGGTGCGTATTACAGCATCCAAAGAGTTCAATTTTGTTCTCATCTGATCGGACTATATTCTTCTATTATTTCACAGGCTTGTCTAAATGTTGTGCAGGAAACTTTAAACAAGCTTCAACATGCTTTTTCTTCAACAATGGAGTCTTGCATGATGAACATGCATACAGTCCTTGGCGGTTAAGTGCATTACTTATTGTTTTCTTTGAAACAATTGTACCTGCTAATTCCAGGTCTTTCTGAAACTCTCCACAAGTGGTCCTTGGCTCTTGGACAACTCTTCTGATAATTCTTTTTACTCCTCTGTCAGAAATCTTGTGAGGAGCCCCTGTTTGTGGCCGGCTTATGGTGAAATTATGTTCTTTCCACTTTCGGATTATGGTCCCAATGGTGCTCACTGGAACATTCAGAAGTTTAGAAATGCTTCTGTGAACAATGCCAGCAGTATGTTTTGCAACAATAAGGTTGTGAAGGTCTTGAGAGAGCTCTTTGCTTTTACCCATAATGAGATGTTTCTTGTGTGACACCTTGGTAATGAGACACCTTTTTATAGGCCATCAGTTAAGACTGAACCAGCTGACATTAATTTGCACTGGCAAGGGGCAGGATTGCTTTCTAATTACTGATAGATTACAGCTGGTGTCTTGGCTTTCCATGCCTTTTTGCACTTCTCTTTCTTCACGCGTTCAATACTTTTTGCCTGTGTCATTCCATTTTATTACACATAACTTAATTTCCGAACATATTTGTTTTGGTTTCTTTGTATGTATGGATTGCATTTCATGTCAATAACACCTTTAGTGCCGGTTCACACTGGTATGACTTGTCAGACGACTTGGTCAGCCTGACAAGTCACGCACCGTCGCGTCCCATAGTGTAGTACAGGAACTGTTCTAATAGGAGCGACACAAGTCGCTCCGACTTAGAAAAAGGGTCCTGTACTACTTCGGGGCGACCTGGAGCGACTTGCATAGACATTCATTTTATGAAGTCTGTGCAAGTCGTGCCGAAGTCGCGGTGCATGCAACTTCACAGGTCGCCCCCGAAGTCGTGCCGCTTCAGTGTGAAACAGCACTAAGAAATATGTTTACCTAGAAAAATGGTAACGTGTTCAATACTTATTTTACCCCATGTCAGACACTCCCCAAACCTTGTCATAGCTACAGCACTTCAATCAACAGGTAGAGTGAGCTGTACTAACTGTACTGCTTTAGCTCTGGCAATGTAGGGATTGTGTCTGACCGCTTTACAGATACTGCTGCTCTCACACAAAGCACATCAGCCTTTATCTCCAAACCAGCATTGAAGTTTTTTTGCGGGGGAATTTGGAAAGAAAAAAAAAAGTTTTGTGCAACCCGAATGTACTAGTCACATTTTTTTTAAAAACAATTTGGCTTAAAATGTTCCATTTCTTACTGGTACGACTTGTCAGGCGACTTGGTCAGCCTTACAAGTCACGCACCGTCACGTCCCATAGTGTAGTACAGGACTGGTTCTAATAGGAGCGACACGTTGCTCCGACTTAGAAAAAGGGTCCTGTACTACTTCGGGGCGACCTGGAGCGACTTGCATAGACATTCATTTTATGAAGTCCGTGCAAGTTGCGCCGAAGTCGCGCTGCACGCGACTTCACAGGTCGCCCCCCTAAGTTGGAGCGACGTAGTGTGAACCGAGCCTTACACTCTTTAGCATGCAGAGCAACAAGTATTCTGTTACTTTTTTGCAATAAACATGAGATTTAGTGAGTTATGAGTAGTGGTGCAGCTCCATATCAAATCTATCTATAATGCCACCATAATGGTGCATTCGCAAATGTGCCCATGGGCTCTGCCCGGCCTTCATGTCCTGGCAAATCATGTCAGCACATCTGCTCATGCACAGGTGATTTTCTGGATATGTGCAAAGACAGAAAATAATTTAGACATCCTTAGTAGCAGGCTTTGCACAGGTGCAGATGAAACCGGTGCATATACAAGTGTGCACCAGGGCTCTCTCAGGACTCAAGCCCTTCAGCACATCTCTGCAAACACAGAGGGTGGGGAGACATTCTTGCCTAGGCAAGAAATGCAGAAGTGCTGCTTTGAAGCGATTATAAAATACTTTATTTAAAAAACAAAATTTCCATTTGTAGAAGAGAGAAGAGGGAAGAGGCAAGGCAGCACAACATCAACTTTAGCGTAAATGTCTACTTTAAGGTATACTAAATTACCTTTTTGCATGCCTTAAGCATTTTTGGATGTAAACCCTCTCCTATACCCAGTGAAGTGAACAGCCTCAGATGATATACAGAGATCTCCCTATATAAGTTTAACATATATATCTAATGTCTCCAGCTTTCTATACTCTTTAGAAAGTGAACACCGTCTTAGAATTTTTACTTACTCTTTAGCAGTGGGAGGGGAGTCTGGGCATACACTATGTGACAGCTGATTGGAGGAAAGGCACAGCCCCCCTCCACATAAGCAGAGGAAGAAAGAAACATGTAGAGCTGTGCTGTGAATAGACCAGCTCTCTGCTAATCCATTTAAAGCAACCTACCTGACACAAATTTTTCAGTTGCTTTTATCTCCTGTGTCGGAGAGCTTGTCAGAAGTTATCGTGCTGATAAGGAAGAGGAACAAGGGCAGCAGAAAGACACAGGACATAGGGCTTTGGAGAGAGATAAGTAAATATTACAAATATATAGATTTCATGAATCGGGTTTACATCCACTTCAAGTGCTGTTTTATAATTCATAAATCAGGGCCATTATATGATAGCATACTGTACATAATGACTGAAGAGAAATCTCAAACATAGGGAGTGCCCCTGAACGTGGCTGTTGCCAACTATATAATGATGGTGAAACATAGGGGATGATTTACTAAAGGCAAATAAACTGTGCACTTTGCGAAGTGCACTTGTGGTCTGCAAGTGCAGTTGCTCCAGAGCTTAGTAAATGAGGTGAAGCTTCACTTTTGCAAAGAATACCCAATCATGTGCAAGAAAAATAAATAAAAAAAAACAGGACTTTTGCTTGCACATGATTGGATGATGAAAGTCAGCAGAGCTTATGCCTATTTACTAAGATCTGGAGCAACTGCACTTGAAGAGGGCAATTGCACTTTGCAAAGTGCACAGTCTATTTGCCTTTAGTAAATAAACCCCATAATCTTTACATTCCATCTGTGGCTTCTAGGAACTTACTATTGTCTGACACTACAATTGTCTTTTGTTTTTACTATTCTAAATATCTGATCACCGCTATAGCCCTATAACCCAATTTCCTGATTTATTAAGAGTTTAAAGGAAACAAAATTTTAAAATTATATCTCAAAATGGTATGTCTCTGAAGTAAAATGGTGTTAAAAATAAATCCTTCAGTGTAAAGCAAACAGCATTTGAGGTGGCTGCAGTACCTGTTGCCGCTGTTCCGTGAAAAAACCATACCCCGTAAAAATTCCATACCCTCGTCACTTCCGGTGCACCTACGTCAGCACCTACGTCATTGAACAACTGAGGAACTTACTAGTGCGCATGCTCGGAAGGCAGGGAATTTTCACAGTAGTGTGTTGTAACGTTACACCGCATCAGCTGTTGCGGCTGTTACATTAAAGGTTACATGAAAACATCTCGGCTGCAACATGAATCATCTCCGGTCCTACCCCTGTCACTTCCCTGATCTTGGCTACTAAATGTAAAAGCGGCGGCGGGTCTATGAAAATATAAATCACGGAGCCGAGATCTCCGTGATTTAGATTCCATACACCCGCCGCCGCTTTTACATTTACTAGCCAAGATAAGGGAAGTGACAGGGGTAGGAGCAGAGATGATTCATGTTGCAGCCGAGATGTTTTAATGTAACCGCCGCAACAGCTGAGGCGGTGTAACGTTACAACACACTACCTTGAAAATTCCCTACCCTCCGAGCGTGCGCAATGCTAAGTTCCTCAGCTGTTCAATGACGTATCCGGAGCTGTGAGCATGCGCACTGCTACGCTGCTCAGCTGTTCCATTACGTTTCTGACAGGAAGTGACGTGGGTATGGAATTTTCACCTCAAAAGTCTTAGTACTTCCAAGTATGAATGATCATGTGACTTTCCTCTTGCCTTTATACCATATAGCAATTGGTATCTAAACAGTCAATAATCACAAATAAGATGGAAGGACAAGGCTAGAAGCATGGAACAAAGCAGAAGACAGGCATTTAGAAAGAAAGTCAAGGCACCAAAGAATGACAGCAATATACGGAGGATCGGTTAATCTTTTTAACACAAGTTTACTTTTAAGGTAATTTTATGACCAAATGATTGAACTTTGTGGCTTATATTTGCCCTCCGGTAACATCCATTAAACTTTACATTCTCTGTCTAGTTTCCTTCTTTTGATTTTAGCAAAGTTGTTATATGATTGAGCAGTTATTCAAAGAATCGTTCTACACAAGTCTGGTGTTTCATTTGTGGGTAGATGATAAATGGTTGAATCAGTCCCTGGGTTATTTTGTCTCTCTGAGACTTCATAAGACCTCAAATTTTTCCAGGTCCAGCCTCAAATCCAACACACCTGCTCATTAGTCCTGTTACAATGTGTCCAATTTAAGAGTAATATGAAATCTAGCAAACATGTGATGTGAGCCCTCTGCCTGGATACATGGTGTAGATAGAGCTGGGAACAAAGGTTCAGAAAATTTAGCACTATATTCTCAAAAATATATAAGCAGATGTAACATTCCATAACTTTTTCTTTTTAACTAGCGTAATAAATGGGTAGGTTTCAGTGGCGGCTGGTGCTCCATCAGTCGGGGGGGGGGGGCAGGCAGCAGACGGAGACCCCTCCAATCACACCAGCCTGCACCGCCATATCCCCCTCCCCAATCCCCAATCACTCCAGCCCGCATCACCATATCCCCCCCAATCACTCCAGCCCGCACCACCATATCCCCCCTGTGCTAGTTTACTTACCCTGCTCTGGGGGACTGACAGGCAGCGGCAGCTTCCCCCTCAATCTCCATGTTCCCTCTTGGCGGTCGTCTCCTCCCTCATTCTTGGCCAATAGGATGCCTTCTCCTTTTGGCCAATCTGAAAACAGGTCTTAGGAACCGCTTTCTGATTGGCCGGGAGGAGTATCAGTGTGGCAATAGGGAAAATTCATTTGCTATTGTCACACATTTGGGTGGGCTCAGGGCACAGTTCTCTGCGCCCCCAGCCCACCCTTTTTTGAAGCCTATTAGAGCCTCTGGCTCTAATCACGTGTTTTAAAAAAAAAATCCCCAGTTGGAATCCATGCATCCGCTACCCTGCATGTAGATTAGGGGGCCGGGGGCATGGATAGGGGGGGCGCACCCGTGCCCCTAATGGACGGTCCGTCACTGGTAGGTTTGTTTTCTGCCTTTATTCCAATGGGGAGACTTTCTATCACTTCCTATCCTCGAAAAACACAACAGGAAGTGAAAGGATAGTTCTCCAAAACGATCTAGGAATGGAGGAGGCAGACCTCTCATTCATCTACCCATCTTCCACTTATTGATCAGATTTAATTCATAGAAGGTAAAATACAGGTTCTATGAATGGAGAAGGTGGGTGGGAAATGCAGGCAGAATTGGCATTTTTGTGGAGTGCATATGACAGGTCACTTGGTTCTATTAACCTCGTGTACTGGAAGATTATGATAGTGGGGTGGATGGGGATCTGTGAAGGAAGACTTAAAACAAAGCAGGAGAAAGCAGCACAGGGGACACATCATATTCATAGGAAGTCATGTCCCTTATGCTGATTTTTTTCTTTTTGTATAACTTCAGGCTTTAATGTGTTCCATTGTTTGAAACTTGTATAAATTAGACAGGTATTTTATTTAATCTATTTCCTTAATAAAGATATACAGTGCCTAACCCCTAGGAAACCGAGACCAGAATATATACAGTGCCTTGAAAAAGTATTCATACCCCTTGAAATGTTCCACATTTTGTCATGTTACAACCAAAACCGTAAATGTATTTTATTGGGATTTTTATGTGATAGACCAACACACAAGTGGCACATAATTGTGAAGTGGGAAGTAAATGATAAATGGTTTTCTAAATTTTTTACAAATAAATGTAAAAGTTAGTTTTACATATAACTGAAAAGTGTGGCGTGCATTTGTATTCATTCCCCCTGAGTCAACACTTTGTAGAACCACCTTTCACTGCAATTATAGCTGCAAGTCTTTTTGGGGATGTCTCTACCAGCTTTGCACATCTAGAGAATGACATTTTTGCCCATTCTTCCTTGCGAAAAAAATCAAGCTCTATCAGATTGGATAGAGAGCGTCTGTGAACAGCGATTTTCAAGTCTTGCCACAGATTCTCAATTGAATTTAGGTCTGGATTTTGACTGGACCATTCTAACACATGAATATGCTTTGATATAAACCATTCCATGGTAGCACTGGCTGTATGTTTAGGGTCGTTGTCCTGCTGGAAGGTGAACCTCCTCCCCAGTCTCAAGTCTTTTGCAGACAGGTTTTCTTCTAAGATTGCCTTGTATTTGGCTCCATCCACCTTCCCATCAGCTCTGACCAACTTCCCTGTCCCTACTAAAGAAAAGCATCCACACAACATGACGCTGCCACCACCATTTTTCACAGTGATGTGCAGTGTTAGTTTTCTGTCACACATAGCGTTTTGCTTTTAGGCCAAAAAGTTAAATTTTGGTCTCATCTGACCAGAGCACCTTCTTCCACATGTTTGCTGTGCCCCCCATATGGCTTCTCACAAACTGCAAACTGGACTTCTTATGGCTTTCTTTTCACAATGCCTTTCTTCTTGCCACTCTTCTATAAAGGGCAGATTTGTGGAGCGCGCGGCCAATAGTTGTCCTGTGAACAGATTCTCCAACCTGAGCTGTGGATTTCTGCAGCACCTCCAGTTACCATGGGCCTCTTGGCTGCTTCTTTGATTAATGCTCTCTTTGCCCAGCCTGTCAGTGTAGGTGGACGGCCATGTCTTGGTAGGTTTGCAGTTGTGCCATACTCTTTCCATTTTTGGATGATGGATTGAACAGTGCTCCATGAGATGTTCAAAGCTTGGGATATTGTTTTATAACCTAATCCTGCTTTAAACTTCTCCACAACTTTATCTCTGACCTGTCTGGTTTGTTCCTTGGCCTTCATGGTGCTCTTTGTTCACTAAAGTTCCCTTACAAACCTCTGAAGGCTTCAGAGAACAGCTGAATTTATACTGAGAATAAATTACTCACAGATGGACTTTTTTATGAATTAGTTGATTTCTGAAGGCATCTGATTCCACTAGATTTTAGTTAGGGGTATCAGAGTGAAGAGGGCTGAATTCAAATGCATACCACACTTTTTTAGACATTTATGTGTAAAAAAATTTGAAAACCATTTATCATTTTCCTTCCACTTCACAATTATGTGCCACTTTGTGTTGGTCTATCACATAAAATCCCAATAAAATACATTTATGTTTTTGGTTGTAACATGACAAAATGTGGAAAATTTCAAGGGGTGTGAATACTTTTTTCAAGGCACTGTACCAATTACCTGGTTACTTAGGCTGGCCATACATTATATAATTTTCTTTCCTTCTTTCCACAGTTTGATGGGGGAATCCCTCCCGCTGTGCTATTGAATTCTGACATTGAGAGGTTTTCCTGCCATCAGAATAAAATGATTTCTACTGCCGACTAAAGCCAGCAGCAGTGATCGTACAAAAAAAAAAACAGACAGATGGACTTCAGTACAACCAGATTGCCCATAGATGGATCGAAATTCAGCCAGTTACTGCTGAACCGGCCAAATTTTGATCGTTATATGGCCAACTTTAGATTTATTGCTTTACCTGAATTTAAAGCCCAACTGAACTTTCTGTTCAAACAAACTAAATACATTCCAGGTGCATCATAAAAAAGCTTTTTAAAACCCATTTACATTTTTGCAGTGCATTAACCTTCCTAGCGGTATTCCCGAGTGTGACTCGGGGTAAGATTTTAGTGCCAAAAGCGGTAACCCCGAGTCACACTCGGGGTAGCGCTAAGAAGATCGCTGGATGCTGGAGGAGGTTTTACTTACCTTTTCTCCGGGATCCAGCGAAGACTGCGAGCGGTATGCGGCGGCGGAGCTCTCTCCCGATCGTCTGCGAGCCCCGGCTTCCGTCTCCGGCGACGTGACGTCCGCCGGGGGGTGGAACCGGCGGCAAATTCGAATGTAAAATGCACCAGACACACTGATACCGTTCAAAATAAAATAAAATCACATTACATTGCCCCCCAGTGCCCTTTCCTGCAGTTTTACTGTACTTTTTATGTAAATATATATATATATATATATATATATATATATATATATATATATATATAGTATATATATACACATATACATATATATATATATACACACACACACATATTATATATATATATATATATATATATTTATATATATATATATATACATATATATATATATATACATATATATGTATATATATGTATATATATATATATATATATATATATATATATATATATATATATATACACGTAATTCTTGTGAATGAGCAGCCCAAACCAACTGTATACATTATATATATATATATATATATATATATATATACACATATATAATATATATATATAATATATGTATACATAATATATGTATACATACATATATATATATATATATATAATATGTATAATAAATGTATACAGTTGGTTTGGGCTGCTCATTCACAAGAATTACATGCTTTCAGCACCTAAAATCCAAAAGAATCATACCGCCAGGGAGGTTAACACCTGCCAACACACCATAACATGCCCAAAATATGATAGGCACCATTTTTGGCAATGTATGTGTAGGACTGCCCCCTAGAGGACTGCTGGATAATACACTTTAGGGATTCCCCCTGGGTTACCCGTAGCAACTGCTTGCAGAAACTTAACACTTTAAGTTTTTGGCTCAGTCAATGATCAGTCCAGGAGTTGCTGGTTTTGTGGTTTTATTTTAATTGGGATGGGAGAAGGGATGAGTGGGATACTCCAACTGTTAACTATTCATAATGCTGAGGACATCTAACTTGAGAATGCGGCAAGGCCGCTACTTCATCCTGCCACTTGGATGAAGATAAGGTAAGTGTTGCTATGATACTTCTCTTCAGGGCACTCCCCTAGTACCCCCTTTCTCTCTGTGCTAATTGACACCGTCCACTGACTCTACACTCCGAAGTGGTCCCCTTCCTGGGAAGACCCCTGGACAAGTTCCTCTGTATGACAGCGCTATATAAGTACCTGAAATAAAATAAAATAAATACTCATGGACACTGTTTTTTCCAGATTCACTGAACCCAACTCCTCTATTCAGCTTCTCCTGGACCTCTGGGTTCAGCCTCCATGCACTGGTTCACCAGGCCGACTGCCTGTGACCACCACCAACTGTTGCAGAAGAGGAGGCAGCCACCACCCTCATTCTGGGACCTGGCTTCCCGCCCAAAGACCTCTACCTCATGTGCCCATGACTTTTTATACCCTATCCCATCCTGCACCAGTGTGAATACACACTGGGCAACCTGAGTAGACCTGACTACAAATCATGCTCCCTGATAAGCAGTGCATCTATGTTTTACCTGATGCTCTCCTGATATGCAGAGAGAGACAAAAACTACACTCCCTATCTAGCACCTGACTAGGAGGGTGCTACATATGGAACTACATGCATAATTTTTTTGGCAACACAAGTGCATTAATGTGTTGTGGTGCTATTCAAAATGAACAGCCCCACAATACAACAATGATTGCAAGTCTAATGAGAAAGTGTGAGTAGGCCCTTACAGCTTATCTTCTTTTTAAAACAGTCCCAACCTGAGTAGAAAAGCCTGTTCCCTGCCAGGAGCTACAGGGAAGGAACCTTGTTCTTTATGTGGAAGCAGTGGCTTCTATGCAGAGGTCCAACAGGCCCCCTGATGGTTTACTATAACTATTTAGTGGGCAAAGCTCATGCTCCATGCTGATAGAAAGGCTCAAGCTCAAGCAGGAGACTTGCTGAACATGCAGAGAGATTACTGATTCCATAGGGAGAGCAGTGTGCTGGCAGAGGACAGACCTTTCTACTAAGGATGTGGCTTCATTTTAAAGAAAACAAACTGTAAGACTTTAAAAACACTTTGTGGAAAAATTTAAACCAAAAGGTTAAATTGGGCAATCAAAAGTCAACCACAGAAGGTGTGGAATTAATACAAGAAAGTAATTGTATAGATGAAATGATAAAACTTTTTGGGAATGTGTATTTAGGCCAATATGAGATCTGAAAATTCAGTAAAAGCCACCATAAATTCTGAGGCAGGAGGCTCAAAATGCTTCAAGTCTAGCTTATCACTACTTTGTAGGGATATTGGCTGTAACGGGAATATAATGCAAAAAAGGGTAATTACCCACCTCCTCATTTCACAACTTCACCCCCAATATTACTATAGTCACTTAAATTAACACCCGTCTTAACCACTTGCCGACCGCCGCACGACTATTTACTGCGGCAGTCAGCCCCTACTGGGCAAAGCGACGTAGGGGTACATCGCTTGCCCACGAGTCTCTAGCCTCGTTCACTGCCATCCCCGCGTGAGTGACCGGCGGCTCCGATGTCCGCCGGTCACTCGCGATCTCCCGCTGGAGAGGGAGAAAGGCAGGCGGCTAATGTAAACAAAGCCGTCTGTCATTCTCCCTGATGTAACTGCAGAGATCATACGATCCTGCTATGTAGGATCGTATGTTTCTGTGGTTACATCACAAGCCATGCCCCTTGACAGTTAGAATCACGCCCCTAGGGACACACTTAACCCCTTGATCACTAATAAAGTTAACCCCTTCCCTGCCAGTGTCATTTTTACAGTAACAGTGCATATGTATAGCACTGATTACAGTAGTAATGTCACTGGTACCCCCAAAAGTGTCAAAAATGTCAGTCAGGGGTCCGATCTGTCCGCCGCAATGTTGCAGTCCCGTAAAATAAATCACAGATCGCCGCCATTACTAGTTAAAAAAAAAACAATAAAAATGACATAAATCTTTCCCGTAGTTAGTAAACGCAATAACTTTTGCGCAAACCAATCAAAATTGGCTTATTGCGATTTTTTTCACCAAAAATATGTAGCAGAAAACAAATTGGCCTAAAATGTTAAAAAATTTTGATTTTTACATTTTTTTGGGGGGGATTTCATATAAAAAAATTAGAAAAATATTGTTATTTTTTCAAAATTGTCGCTCTTTTTTTGTTTATAGCGCAAAAAGTAAAAATCGCACAGGTGATCAAATACCACCAAAAGAAAGCTCTGTTTGTGGGAAAAAAAGGATGTAAATTTAATTTGGGTACAACGTTGCACGACCGCGCAATTGTCCGGTAAAATCACACAGTGCCGAATCGCAAAATAGGCCCTGGTCTTTGAGCAGCCAAATCCTCCGGGGCTTAAAGCGGAGTTCCAGCCATTTCACTCACCTGTCCAATGGTCCAGCGATGCGGCCGCCCGAAGCCTCGATCCTCTCCCTCTGGTCTCGGCGGCGCCAGCATCACTGCTGTGGGCACCCGGCTGTGACAGTTTGCGGCTTCACAGCCGGGTACCCACTGCGCATGCGCGAGTCGTGCTGCGTATCTTGATTGGCCGGCAATCTTCTGGGACCTCTGACATGTCCCAGAAGATTGCAGGGAGGGAGGGGGAGAGGAGAACTCCGTTCAGGGCGCCGCGGCGCTCCGAGCGGAAGTGGGAGCGGGTACCTGTCAAAACTAGGTACCCGCTCCGCCCCTAAAAAAAATGACATGCCAAATGTGGCATGTCAGGGGGTTAGAATACCTAAAGCGGAAGTTCCACTTTTGGGTGGAACTCCCCTTTAAGTGGTTAATGAGCCCCACACACTTTCGGTCCAAAAATGAGTACTGCTATAATAAATCCATTTACATGCCCAGTTACCGTTTATACTGGAGATAGCACTGACAACACGAGGTCAATTTAAAGGTCTGCCACAGCTGGGCTGAATACTTTTCACTCTGTTATAAAGAGATTAGTCTTGATTGATCCAGATTATTTACAACAGTCTTTGGAATTATTTTGTAACACATCTGGATACTAAAGCTCTAAACCCAGATGAAATTACATTTTTGTAGAGCCTCTTGTCTGTGAAGAGTTTTGGGGACTTGTGTGCAGCAAATATTATCTGGTTTGCCGTTTTATATCTGTACAGAGAAATTTATAGTTCAATTACAGATTGCACACCTGTTAAATTGTATCTAAACCCAAGGACAACATTGTAATATAGTTCAGCTCACCAGCCGTCAGATGTGGTGGCTGCATTCGTTTTCTTTTTTTCAGTTTTTCTTTCTTTATTTTCACCTGGTGATCCTGCCAACAACACACTTCCTGCCTAAAGCTGGATACACACTATACAACTTTTGTTGTTCGATTTCTTTTAGATTTACCTTCAGCTAGGTAGTGCAAGGGCCTGCCTGGCTGCATACAAAGTGAAAGTGTTTAGGTGTGACCAGGGCCGCCATCAGGGGGGTACAGCTCATACACATGTAGGGGGCCCGGACGTTCCGAGGGGCCCCAAGCAGGGTAGGGTTGCCACCTGTCCTCGCAATACCATTCAATTGTAAGCTCCACCGTTCCCTTGCAGACTGGCACTATGGGGGAGGAGGGGGGGTCCTGCCCTTCACTAGCCCTCACACACAGCTGTAGGCCCCACCCTCCCCTGTTCTCCAGCTGTTCATGCCTGGACAGGAGGGGCGGCATTTACTAGAATTGTTCACCTTTATTTTCCTGGGGTGGAGGAGGTGGGACTGGAGGAGGAGGAGCAGTGCTGTATCCTGGCCTAGGCCAACAAGGCCCAGGCCTAGGGCGGCACTTTGCAGGGGGCAGCAAAAAAATATTTAATTATTTGTATAATGACAATGGACTTCCTATTTATTATACAAATAAGTGAAATAATCCTATAATTACAATCAGTGGCAGCAAACACAAGTACAAATATCTTAAAAGAGTAATCTTAATAATCCCGTGACATAAGGCTGTACTAATGGGCACTGATAAGGCTTTACTGGTGGCCACTGATGGGGCTGCACTGGTGACCACTGCCAAGGCCACACTGATATGCTGCACTGATGGGCAGTAAAGAGGCGGCACTGATAAGGCTGCACTGATGAGGCTGAATTTATGGGAACTGATGAAGCTATGCTAATGGGGACTGATAGACTGTGGTTAGGGTCTGTGGTTTACAGATGACAGGGTGGGTCATAAACAGGAAGGGTGTGGCCTTTACAGGAAGTGGTGGGTCATATTTAAATTAGGGGGTGCACAAGTTTAGTCAGGCCTAGGGCAGCACAAAACCTAAATACATCACTGAGGAGGAGGACATGGGATGAAGTCCATGAGAAAGGAGGAGGATGGCGACATAGTAGGCGGGCCCTACTGTGTAAGGGGCCCAAAAATTTCTGATGGCTGCCCTGGGTGTGATCTCATATTATATAGGGTTGAGCGGACACCTAGATGTCCGTGTTCGACGGGTTCGGCCGAACTTTAAAAAAAAGTCCGGGTCCGTGTCCCGGACTTTTACCGAACTTTTCCCGGACACCGAACCCCATTGAAGTCAATGGGGACCCGAACTTTAAGGCACTAAAATGGCTCTAAAACACCAAAGGAAAGGGCTAGAGTGCTGCAAATGGCAGCAAAACGTAATTAAGAGCATGGCAAGTGCTCTGCAAACAAATGTGGATAGGGAAATAACTTAAAACAACAAAAAAAAACAGAAAAATAAAACAATGTTCTTCTTCATCTCTGAAGGACGAGGCCCATATGGAGTAGGAGGGAGGTTGAGGTGGTGGTGGATGTGGCGGTGACATAGGCGTGCGCACAGGGTGTGCTGGGTGTGCCTGGGCACACCCTAATCACCTAGGGCACATAGCATTGCCAGTGAGGAGATGGGAAAGATCTCCCTGGGACCTGCTCTGCTCTATTTCTCCTTGCCTACAGGTACATGGCCCCGATACATTACTCTCCCTGCTGGCAAACACATGCATGTGTATTTCAACTTTGGGGTGCACACCTTAATGCAATAGGCTGCGCACACCTATGGGCGGTGTAGGTGGAAGCGGCGGTGGAGGAGGACCAGGGCCGGATTAACAGCATCATGGGCTTGGTGCTGAGGATTTTGAAGGGCCTTAAGGGCCGTGCCTTGCCATGCACCCAGAGGAGGAAGGGTGCAGCCATGCATGCCTAATTCAACATGGGATGCTGTCTCTGAAGCCCATAAACACATCCATGCATCGCCAACTGTCCCTCCTTGTCCGGCCTTCACGCTGTGTGGGGAGGTTCTGAGGGTGCTGCCTGGGGAAGCGAGCATAGAAGCCAGACTTCTGTGTTTACAAGTGACAGAAGAGCGGTAACAGTGAATATGGCCAACCCGGGGCCTATATAAAAGGTAGGGGCCTGGAGCTGCAGCTCCAATAGCCCCTACATTAATCTGGCCCTGAGGAGGAGGACGAGGTAGCCAACACTGCTTCTTTTCAAAAATTTTAAATGAGGGTACACCCCAAAAGAGTGAGAAAGAGCAAAAATGGAACAATGGGTGGGTAAGGTCGGTATCCATTGCTATTCTGCATAAGGTACGGAAAAGTCCCGTGGGATCCATGCCTGGTTCATTTTAATGAACGTGAGCTTGTCCACATTGTCTCTGGACAGGCGGCTGCGCTTGTCTGTTATAACGCCCCCAGCCGTGCTAAATACCCGTTCAGATAATACACTGGCTGCAGGGCACGCCAGCACCTCCAAGGCGTAAAGAGCAAGCTCAGGCCATGTGCCCAATTTGGAGACCCAGAAGTTGAAGGGGGCAGACCCGTCATTCACTACATGTAGGCGTGTGCACACATACTGCTCCACCATGTTGGTAAAATGCTGCCTCCTGCTAAGACGTTCCATCTGAGCTGCTGGTGCTGCTGTTTGTTGTGGCGTGCTGACAAAGCTTTTCCACATTTCGGCCATGCTAACCCTGCCTTCTGAGGTGCTGGCGGTGCCCTGGTTGCGTTGGCGACCTCCTCCTCCTCCTCCTCTGCCTTGTGCTTCCACTGTGGCCCCGCTGTCAGATGGGAATGCCAGCAGCATGGCGTCTACCAGCGTGCGCTTGTACTCGCGCATCTTGCGATCGCGCTCCAGTGAGTGAATTAAGGACGGTACGTTGTCCTTGTAACGGGGATCCAGCAGCGTGGCCACCCAGTAATCAGCACAAGTTAGAATGTGGGCAACTCGGCGGTCGTTGTGGAGACACTGCAGCATGTAATCGCTCATGTGTGCCAGGCTGCCCAGAGGCAACGAAAGGCTGTCCTCTGTGGGAGGTGTATCGTCCGTGTCCTCTGTATCCCCCCAGCCACGCACCAGTGATGGCCATGAGCTGGCCTGGGTGCCACCCTGCTGTGAACATGGTTCCATCTCCTCCTCCAGCTCCTCCTCCTCCTCATCCTCCTCATCCTCCAGAACTGTGCCCCTGCTGGACAATTGCGTCCCTGGCGTTTGCGTGTGCAGGAACCCACCCTCGGAGCCCCTTGCGAATGACTGCCCTGAAAGCCTTGGAAATGTTACCTCTTCATCCTCCTCCTCCTCCTCATCCTGTGCCACATCCTCTTCCATCATCGCCCGAATTGTTTTTTCAAGGAGGCATAGAAGTGGGATAGTTAAGCTGAGAACGGCGTCATTGCCACTGGCCATGTTGGTGGAGTACTCAAAACAGCGCAACAAGGCACACAGGTCTCGCATGGAGGCCCAGTTATTGGTGGTGAAGTGGTGCTGTTCCGCAGAGCGACTCACGCGTGCGTGCTGCAGCTGAAACTCCACTATGGCCTGCTGCTGCTCGCACAGTCTTTCCAGCATGTGCAAGGTGGAGTTCCACCTTGTGGGCACGTCACATATGAGGCGGTGAGCGGGAAGGCCGAAGTTACGCTGCAGCGCTGCCAGGCGAGCAGCAGCAGGGTGAGAACGCCGAAAGTGCGCACAAACGGCCCGCACTTTCTGCAGCAGCTCTGACATATCGGGGTAGTTTTTAAGGAATCTCTGCACCACCAAATTCAGCACATGCGCCAGGCAAGGGATGTGCGTCAAACCGGCTAGGCCCAGAGCTGCTATGAGATTTCGCCCGTTATCGCACACCACCAGGCCGGGCTTGAGGCTCGCTGGCAGCAACCACTCATTTGTCTGCTGTTCCATGCTCCTCCACAACTCCTGCGCGGTGTGTGGTTTGTCCCCCAAACAGGCAAGTTGTAAAACTGCCTGCTGTCGTTTACCCCTGGCCGTGCTGAAGTTGGTGGTGAAGGTGTTACGCTGTCCGGATGAGGAGGCGGTAGAGGATGAGGAAGCGGAGTAGGAGGAGTTAGGAACAGGAGGCAAACTGAAGCGCCCTGCAATCCTCGGTGGTGGAAGGACATGCGCCAAATTGCTATCCGCCTCAGGCCCATCCGCCACTGCATTTACCCAGTGTGCCGTTAGGGAGATATAACGCCCCTGACCGTGCTTACTGGTCCACGTATCCGTAGTTAGGTGGACCTTGGCACAGATGGCGTTGCGCAGTGCACACCTGATATTTTCCCCCACTTGGTTGTGCAGGGAAGGGATGGCTTGCCTGGAAAAGTAGTGGCGGCTGGGCACGACGTACTGTGGGACAGCCACCGACATAAGGTTTTTAAAACTGTGCGTCTCCACCAGACGGAATGACAGCATTTCAAAGGCCAATAATTTTGAAATGCTGGCATTCAGGGCCAGGGATCGCGGGTGGGTAGGGGGGTACTTCCTCTTCCTCTCAAGTGTTTGGGAGATGGAAAGCTGAACGCTTCCACGGGACATTGTGGAGATGGTTGTTGGTGACCCAGGTGGTGGTGTTGCTGACAGATCGTCTGTTTGCGGGGTGGCAGGTGCCGGTATCACTACAGATGTGGCTGGAGCGGCCGAGACTGCAGCAGAAGAGGAAGCAGGATGAGCCAGAGACGTTTCTTGGTTTTGAAGGTGTGTACTCCACTGCAGCTCGTGCTTTGCACTTAGATGCCTGATCATGCAGGTTGTGCTCAGGTTGAGAAGGTTTATGCCTCGCTTCAAGCTCTGATTGCACAGGGTGCAAACCACTCGTGTCCTGTCATCAGCACATTTTCTAAAGAACTTCCACGCTAGAGAACTCCTTTGAGCTGACTTTGGTGCGCTCGTTCCCTTGCTGCGTTGGGCAGTAGCGGGCGTAGTGTCTAGGGCACGGCCGCTCCGCTTCTGCACCCTGCTCCCTCTTCTGCTGTGCTGGTGGCTCTGTGCGACCACCGCCTCTTCCTCCAAACTACTCAGGTCACCTGCATGACGTTCATTCCATGTGGGGTCGAGGACCTCATCGTCCTCCACATCATCTTCCACCCAGTCTTCACCCCTGCCCTCCTTGTCGGTCTCCACAATGCTGAACGCCGCAGCAGTTGGCACCTGCGTTTCGTCATCATCGGAGACGTGCTGCGATGATCCTTGCATGTACTCATCTTGAGAAATAAGTGGTTGGGCATCGCTGCACTCAATCTCTTCCACTTCTGGGGCAGGGCTAGGTGGATGGCCCTGGGAAACCCTGCTGACAGAGTCCTCAAAAAGAATAAGAGACTGCTGTATGGCTTGGGGCTCAGACTGCTGGCCTGATTTGCAAGGGGGTGAGGTGAAAGACGGTTGGACATTGGCTGCAGGTGCCAACTCTGAATTTTCTGCAGTAGACTGGGTGGGAGACAATGTGAAGGAACTGGAGGCACTGTCAGCAGCAAACCAATCTACTATCGCCTCAACTTGTTCTGGCCTCATCACTTCTAGGGGCGTTTGATGCCCTACCAAATACTGATGCAGGTTCTGTCGCCTACTCACACTTGAGGAAGGTGTTTCACTTGTGCGTGTAGCTGGCACAGATCGACCACGTCCTCTCCTTGCAACAGGAGCTCTACCAGCAGCACCACGACCCAGGCCACGGCCCTTATTTGACGGTCTCCTCATATTTCTGTAATTTAAGATCTTGCCCTAGAAAGGTTTTTATTGAATAGCGGAATAGGAAATATGATCCAAAAAAGTGTATGTATCTCGCACGTACAAAACCACACTAGGCCCCAATTACTATTGTTTCTACCCCTAAAAGGATGGATGAGGAGTAGGAGGAGTATGGAACAGACAGCACCCTCAAATCTTCAGAAGTATGAGATGAACCCCAAAAACTTGGAAAGGTGGATCTCACACGTACCGACACAGACTATCCCGCAATTCAATTGATCCTCAAAGGTTTTTATTGAATAGCGGAATAGGAAATATGATCAAAAAAAGTGTATGTATCTCGCACGTACACAACCACACTAGGCCCCAATTACTATTGTTTGTACCCCTAAAAGGATGGATGAGGAGTAGGAGGAGGAGTATGGAACAGGCAGCACCCTCAAATCTTCAGAAGTATGAGATGAACCCCAAAAACTTGGAAAGGTGGATCTCACACGTACCGACACAGACTATCCCGCAATTCAATTGATCCTCAAAGGTTTTTATTGAATAGCGGAATAGGAAATATGATCAAAAAAAGTGTATGTATCTCGCACGTACACAACCACACTAGGCCCCAATTACTATTGTTTGTACCCCTAAAAGGATGGTTGAGCAGTAGGAGCAGGAGTATGGAACAGGCAGCACCCTCAAATCTTCAGAAGTATGAGATGAACCCCAACAACTTGGAAAGGTGGATCTCACACGTACCGACACAGACTATCTCGCAATTGAATTGATCCCCAAAGGTTTTAATTGAATAGCGGAATAGAAAATATGATCAAAAAGAAAGTGTATGTATCTCGCACGTACACCACCACACTAGGCCCCAACTACTATTGTTTGTACCCCTAAAAGGATGGTTGAGCAGTAGGAGGAGGAGTATGGAACAGGCAGCACCCTCAAATCTTCAGAAGTATGAGATGAACCCCAAAAACTTGGAAAGGTGGATCTCTCTCACACGTACCAACACAGACTATCCCCCAATTTAACTGATCCCCAAAGGTTTTTGATTAAATAGCGGAATAGAAAATATGATCCAAAAAAAGTGTATGTATATCACACGTACACAACCACACTAGGCCCCAATTACTATTGTTTGTACCCCTAAAAGGCTAGATGAGGAGTAGGGGGGGTATGGAACAGGCAGCACCCTCAAACCTTCAGAAGTATGAGATGAACCCCAACAACTTGGAAAGGTGGATCTCTCTCACACGTACCAACACAGACTATCCCCCAATTTAACTGATCCCCAAAGGTTTTTGATTAAATAGCGGAATAGAAAATATGATCCAAAAAAAGTGTATGTATATCACACGTACACAACCACACTGGGCCCCAATTACTATTGTTTGTACCCCTAAAAGGCTAGATGAGGAGTAGGGGGAGTATGGAACAGGCAGCACCCTCAAACCTTCAGAAGTATGAGATGAACCCCAACAACTTGGAAAGGTGGATCTCTCTCACACGTACCAACACAGACTATCCCCCAATTTAACTGATCCCCAAAGGTTTTTGATTAAATAGCGGAATAGAAAATATGATCCAAAAAAAGTGTATGTATATCACACGTACACAACCACACTAGGCCCCAATTACTATTGTTTGTACCCCTAAAAGGCTAGATGAGGAGTAGGGGGGGTATGGAACAGGCAGCACCCTCAAATCTTCAGAAGTATGAGATGAACCCCAAAAACTTGGAAAGGTGGATCTCTCTCACACGTACCAACACAGACTATCCCCCAATTTAACTGATCCCCAAAGGTTTTTGATTAAATAGCGGAATAGAAAATATGATCCAAAAAAAGTGTATGTATATCACACGTACACAACCACACTAGGCCCCAATTACTATTGTTTGTACCCCTAAAAGGCTAGATGAGGAGTAGGGGGAGTATGGAACAGGCAGCACCCTCAAACCTTCAGAAGTATGAGATGAACCCCAACAACTTGGAAAGGTGGATCTCTCTCACACGTACCAACACAGACTATCCCCCAATTTAACTGATCCCCAAAGGTTTTTGATTAAATAGCGGAATAGAAAATATGATCCAAAAAAAGTGTATGTATATCACACGTACACAACCACACTAGGCCCCAATTACTATTGTTTGTACCCCTAAAAGGCTAGATGAGGAGTAGGGGGGGTATGGAACAGGCAGCACCCTCAAACCTTCAGAAGTATGAGATGAACCCCAACAACTTGGAAAGGTGGATCTCTCTCACACGTACCAACACAGACTATCCCCCAATTTAACTGATCCCCAAAGGTTTTTGATTAAATAGCGGAATAGAAAATATGATCCAAAAAAAGTGTATGTATATCACACGTACACAACCACACTAGGCCCCAATTACTATTGTTTGTACCCCTAAAAGGCTAGATGAGGAGTAGGGGGGGTATGGAACAGGCAGCACCCTCAAATCTTCAGAAGTATGAGATGAACCCCAAAAACTTGGAAAGGTGGATCTCTCTCACACGTACCAACACAGACTATCCCCCAATTTAACTGATCCCCAAAGGTTTTTGATTAAATAGCGGAATAGAAAATATGATCCAAAAAAAGTGTATGTATATCACACGTACACAACCACACTAGGCCCCAATTACTATTGTTTGTACCCCTAAAAGGCTAGATGAGGAGTAGGGGGGGTATGGAACAGGCAGCACCCTCAAACCTTCAGAAGTATGAGATGAACCCCAACAACTTGGAAAGGTGGATCTCTCTCACACGTACCAACACAGACTATCCCCCAATTTAACTGATCCCCAAAGGTTTTTGATTAAATAGCGGAATAGAAAATATGATCCAAAAAAAGTGTATGTATATCACACGTACACAACCACACTAGGCCCCAATTACTATTGTTTGTACCCCTAAAAGGCTAGATGAGGAGTAGGGGGGGTATGGAACAGGCAGCACCCTCAAACCTTCAGAAGTATGAGATGAACCCCAAAAACTTGGAAAGGTGGATCTCTCTCACACGTACCAACACAGACTATCCCCCAATTTAACTGATCCCCAAAGGTTTTTGATTAAATAGCGGAATAGAAAATATGATCCAAAAAAAGTGTATGTATATCACACGTACACAACCACACTAGGCCCCAATTACTATTGTTTGTACCCCTAAAAGGCTAGATGAGGAGTAGGGGGGGTATGGAACAGGCAGCACCCTCAAACCTTCAGAAGTATGAGATGAACCCCAACAACTTGGAAAGGTGGATCTCTCTCACACGTACCAACACAGACTATCCCCCAATTTAACTGATCCCCAAAGGTTTTTGATTAAATAGCGGAATAGAAAATATGATCCAAAAAAAGTGTATGTATATCACACGTACACAACCACACTAGGCCCCAATTACTATTGTTTGTACCCCTAAAAGGCTAGATGAGGAGTAGGGGGGGTATGGAACAGGCAGCACCCTCAAACCTTCAGAAGTATGAGATGAACCCCAACAACTTGGAAAGGTGGATCTCTCTCACACGTACCAACACAGACTATCCCCCAATTTAACTGATCCCCAAAGGTTTTTGATTAAATAGCGGAATAGAAAATATGATCCAAAAAAAGTGTATGTATATCACACGTACACAACCACACTAGGCCCCAATTACTATTGTTTGTACCCCTAAAAGGCTAGATGAGGAGTAGGGGGGGTATGGAACAGGCAGCACCCTCAAATCTTCAGAAGTATGAGATGAACCCCAAAAACTTGGAAAGGTGGATCTCTCTCACACGTACCAACACAGACTATCCCCCAATTTAACTGATCCCCAAAGGTTTTTGATTAAATAGCGGAATAGAAAATATGATCCAAAAAAAGTGTATGTATATCACACGTACACAACCACACTAGGCCCCAATTACTATTGTTTGTACCCCTAAAAGGCTAGATGAGGAGTAGGGGGAGTATGGAACAGGCAGCACCCTCAAACCTTCAGAAGTATGAGATGAACCCCAACAACTTGGAAAGGTGGATCTCTCTCACACGTACCAACACAGACTATCCCCCAATTTAACTGATCCCCAAAGGTTTTTGATTAAATAGCGGAATAGAAAATATGATCCAAAAAAAGTGTATGTATATCACACGTACACAACCACACTGGGCCCCAATTACTATTGTTTGTACCCCTAAAAGGCTAGATGAGGAGTAGGGGGAGTATGGAACAGGCAGCACCCTCAAACCTTCAGAAGTATGAGATGAACCCCAACAACTTGGAAAGGTGGATCTCTCTCACACGTACCAACACAGACTATCCCCCAATTTAACTGATCCCCAAAGGTTTTTGATTAAATAGCGGAATAGAAAATATGATCCAAAAAAAGTGTATGTATATCACACGTACACAACCACACTAGGCCCCAATTACTATTGTTTGTACCCCTAAAAGGCTAGATGAGGAGTAGGGGGGGTATGGAACAGGCAGCACCCTCAAACCTTCAGAAGTATGAGATGAACCCCAACAACTTGGAAAGGTGGATCTCTCTCACACGTACCAACACAGACTATCCCCCAATTTAACTGATCCCCAAAGGTTTTTGATTAAATAGCGGAATAGAAAATATGATCCAAAAAAAGTGTATGTATATCACACGTACACAACCACACTAGTCCCCAATTACTATTGTTTGTACCCCTAAAAGGCTAGGAGTAGGGGGAGTATGGAACAGGCAGCACCCTCAAACCTTCAGAAGTATGAGATGAACCCCAACAACTTGGAAAGGTGGATCTCTCTCACACGTACCAACACAGACTATCCCCCAATTTAACTGATCACCAAAGGTTTTTGATTAAATAGCGGAATAGAAAATATGATCCAAAAAAAGTGTATGTATATCACACGTACACAACCACACTAGGCCCCAATTACTATTGTTTGTACCCCTAAAAGGCTAGATGAGGAGTAGGGGGAGTATGGAACAGGCAGCACCCTCAAACCTTCAGAAGTATGAGATGAACCCCAACAACTTGGAAAGGTGGATCTCTCTCACACGTACCAACACAGACTATCCCCCAATTTAACTGATCCCCAAAGGTTTTTGATTAAATAGCGGAATAGAAAATATGATCCAAAAAAAGTGTATGTATATCACACGTACACAACCACACTAGGCCCCAATTACTATTGTTTGTACCCCTAAAAGGCTAGATGAGGAGTAGGGGGGGTATGGAACAGGCAGCACCCTCAAACCTTCAGAAGTATGAGATGAACCCCAACAACTTGGAAAGGTGGATCTCTCTCACACGTACCAACACAGACTATCCCCCAATTTAACTGATCCCCAAAGGTTTTTGATTAAATAGCGGAATAGAAAATATGATCCAAAAAAAGTGTATGTATATCACACGTACACAACCACACTAGGCCCCAATTACTATTGTTTGTACCCCTAAAAGGCTAGATGAGGAGTAGGGGGGGTATGGAACAGGCAGCACCCTCAAATCTTCAGAAGTATGAGATGAACCCCAAAAACTTGGAAAGGTGGATCTCTCTCACACGTACCAACACAGACTATCCCCCAATTTAACTGATCCCCAAAGGTTTTTGATTAAATAGCGGAATAGAAAATATGATCCAAAAAAAGTGTATGTATATCACACGTACACAACCACACTAGGCCCCAATTACTATTGTTTGTACCCCTAAAAGGCTAGATGAGGAGTAGGGGGGGTATGGAACAGGCAGCACCCTCAAACCTTCAGAAGTATGAGATGAACCCCAACAACTTGGAAAGGTGGATCTCTCTCACACGTACCAACACAGACTATCCCCCAATTTAACTGATCCCCAAAGGTTTTTGATTAAATAGCGGAATAGAAAATATGATCCAAAAAAAGTGTATGTATATCACACGTACACAACCACACTAGGCCCCAATTACTATTGTTTGTACCCCTAAAAGGCTAGATGAGGAGTAGGGGGGGTATGGAACAGGCAGCACCCTCAAACCTTCAGAAGTATGAGATGAACCCCAACAACTTGGAAAGGTGGATCTCTCTCACACGTACCAACACAGACTATCCCCCAATTTAACTGATCCCCAAAGGTTTTTGATTAAATAGCGGAATAGAAAATATGATCCAAAAAAAGTGTATGTATATCACACGTACACAACCACACTGGGCCCCAATTACTATTGTTTGTACCCCTAAAAGGCTAGATGAGGAGTAGGGGGAGTATGGAACAGGCAGCACCCTCAAACCTTCAGAAGTATGAGATGAACCCCAACAACTTGGAAAGGTGGATCTCTCTCACACGTACCAACACAGACTATCCCCCAATTTAACTGATCCCCAAAGGTTTTTGATTAAATAGCGGAATAGAAAATATGATCCAAAAAAAGTGTATGTATATCACACGTACACAACCACACTGGGCCCCAATTACTATTGTTTGTACCCCTAAAAGGCTAGATGAGGAGTAGGGGGAGTATGGAACAGGCAGCACCCTCAAACCTTCAGAAGTATGAGATGAACCCCAACAACTTGGAAAGGTGGATCTCTCTCACACGTACCAACACAGACTATCCCCCAATTTAACTGATCCCCAAAGGTTTTTGATTAAATAGCGGAATAGAAAATATGATCCAAAAAAAGTGTATGTATATCACACGTACACAACCACACTAGGCCCCAATTACTATTGTTTGTACCCCTAAAAGGCTAGATGAGGAGTAGGGGGGGTATGGAACAGGCAGCACCCTCAAACCTTCAGAAGTATGAGATGAACCCCAACAACTTGGAAAGGTGGATCTCTCTCACACGTACCAACACAGACTATCCCCCAATTTAACTGATCCCCAAAGGTTTTTGATTAAATAGCGGAATAGAAAATATGATCCAAAAAAAGTGTATGTATATCACACGTACACAACCACACTAGGCCCCAATTACTATTGTTTGTACCCCTAAAAGGCTAGGAGTAGGGGGAGTATGGAACAGGCAGCACCCTCAAACCTTCAGAAGTATGAGATGAACCCCAACAACTTGGAAAGGTGGATCTCTCTCACACGTACCAACACAGACTATCCCCCAATTTAACTGATCCCCAAAGGTTTTTGATTAAATAGCGGAATAGAAAATATGATCCAAAAAAAGTGTATGTATATCACACGTACACAACCACACTAGGCCCCAATTACTATTGTTTGTACCCCTAAAAGGCTAGATGAGGAGTAGGGGGAGTATGGAACAGGCAGCACCCTCAAATCTTCAGAAGTATGAGATTGTGTTCACTGTACCCCACAAAGATTGAGTTCACTGCACCCCACAATGATTGTGTTCACTGCACCCCACAAAGATTGTGTTCACTGCACCTCACAAAGATTGTGTTCACTGTACCCCCCAAAGATTGTGTTCACTGCACCCCACAAAGATTCTGTTCACTGTACCCCACAAAGATTGTGTTCACTGCACCCTAAAAGGATGTTGTTCACTGCACCCCACAAAGATTGTGTTCACTGCACCCTAAAAGGATGTTGTTCACTGCACCCCAAAAAGATTGTGTTCACTGTACCCCCCCAAAGATTGTGTTCACTGCACCCCACAAAGATTGTGTTCACTGCACCCCAAAAAGATTGTGTTCACTGTACCCCCCAAAGATTGTGTTCACTGCACCCCAAAAAGATTGTGTTCACTGTACCCCCCAAAGATTGTGTTCACTGCACCCCACAAAGATTCTGTTCACTGTACCCCACAAAGATTGTGTTCACTGCACCCCAAAAAGATTGTGTTCACTGTACCCCCCCAAAGATTGTGTTCACTGCACTCCACAAAGATTCTGTTCACTGCACCCCACAAAGGATTTTGTTCACTGCACCCCAAAAAGATTGTGTTCACTGCACCCCAAAAAGGATTTTGATCACTGCACCCCAAAAAGGATGTTGTTCACTGCACCCCAAAAATGATTTTGTTCACTCCACCCCAAAAAGATTGTGTTCACTGCACCCCACAAAGATTGTGTTCACTGCACCCCAAAAAGATTGTGTTCACTGTACCCCCCAAAGATTGTGTTCACTGCACCCCACAAAGATTCTGTTCACTGTACCCCACAAAGATTGTGTTCACTGCACCCCAAAAAGATTGTGTTCACTGCACCCCAAAAAGGATTTTGATCACTGCACCCCAAAAAGGATGTTGTTCACTGCACCCCAAAAATGATTTTGTTCACTCCACCCCAAAAAGATTGTGTTCACTGCACCCCACAAAGATTGTGTTCACTGCACCCCAAAAAGATTGTGTTCACTGTACCCCCCAAAGATTGTGTTCACTGCACCCCACAAAGATTCTGTTCACTGTACCCCACAAAGATTGTGTTCACTGCACTCCAAAAAGATTGTGTTCACTGCACCCCAAAAAGGATGTTGTTCACTGCACCCCAAAAAGATTGTGTTCACTGCACCCCAAAAAGGATGTTGTTCACTGCACCCCAAAAAGGATTTTGTTCACTGCACCCCAAAAAGATTGTGTTCACTGCACCCCACAAAGGATTTTGTTCACTGCACCCCACAAAGATTGTGTTCACTGCACACCAAAAAGGATTGTGTTCACTGCACCCCAAAAAGATTTTGTTCACTGCACCCCAAAACGATTGTGTTCACTGCAGCCCAAAAAGATTGTGTTCACTGCAGCCCAAAAAGATTGTGTTCACTGCAGCCCAAAAAGATTGTGTTCACTGCAGCCCAAAAAGATTGTGTTCACTGCAGCTCACACACAGAAAAATGGATGTGGATCACTGACACCTGCCTATCTCCAATCCCACACCACACAGCAATATCGATTGTAGTTTGTAGAACACAGTTTCCCTAAAATTCAGCAGACTCTGTCCCTAACAGGATTGAGAAGAGATCGTAGATCAGGATTGAGTGCAGATTCACCCCACCCCCCACACAGCAATATCGATTGTAGTTTGTAGAAGACACTGACCCTATAATTCAGCAGACTCTATCCCTAAAATGCCTACAACTCGCCCTGCCTAAACACTCCGACCTGTCCCTCAATTCTATCCGGACACAAATGGTTTTTTCCTGCCTATCTTTCCCTAATCAGCAGCCAGCACATTGATGTGTGCTCTGTCCCTTAGCTAAGCAGCATAATGACGCCGCTGCGGCTGCCTCGAACTTATAAAGACTTGGTCACATGCTTCAGACGGCCAATCACAGCTACTAAGACATTTGCAGGCATGGCTGGGATGGCTTAAGGCACACCAGTTAAACGATTGTTGATTGGCTGTTGAAAGCCCGCCATGAAAAGAGCGCCAAAGCATGCAAAACCCGGAAATAAAACGACCGAACACGGATTTTTACCCGAACATACAGTAAAGTGTCCGTGTCCGTGTTCGGGTAAAAAAAATCCAATTATTCGGTACGAACACGAATAATACAGTCCGTGTTCGCTCAACACTAATATTATATGGTTTTGGTAAACCAAAATGAAACAATCTAAAGACAATTGTATAGTGTGTACCCAGCTTTAGGGTAACTTAGGTCGCTCTCTTCTGATTCAAACTACAGAACATTTGCCCCTCTTCTCAGTTCTATAAGGGAGATGTGTTTTGCTGTAAGGGCCCTGGATTGGACTTCTGTGTGTGCTAAGCTGGCCCAGGTCCCACCCCTGCTTCAGATGGGTTAGTCATCTACCTGTAGTTTTGGAGATACTCCACGATCCTGTGCCACTCAGTCCCCTGGGCAGAGGCCAGACCTCCACACATACAGGTGCATCTCAAAAAAATTGAATATAATCAAAAAGTGAATTTATTTTAGTAATTCAATTCAAAAAGTGAAACATATATTTTATATAGATGCGTTACACACAGAGTGATATATTTCAAGCATTTCTTTTTATACATTTTGATGATTATGGCTTACAGCTAGTGAAAACCCAAAATTCAGTATCTCAGAAAATGAGAATAATACATAAGACCAATAAAAAAAAAAAAAAAAAAAAAGTTTTTTAATACAGAAATGTTGGCTTACTGAAAAGTATGTCTATGTTTGGTATAATACGCACTATACCAATACTTTGCTGGATATACACTATACAATTTTATTTTTCCTTTAGATTTACCAAAACACTTTCAATTTGTATGCAATCTGGCAGGCCTTTGCACTACATAGTTGAAGGTAAATCTAAAGGAAATCTACCAAATCTATCAACAAAAGTTGTATAGTGTGTATCCAGCTTTAGGCTCCATTCAAACCTGGGCGTTTTTGAGTGTTTTTCAGCTCCAAAAACGCTAAAAAAAAAAACGTTCCAAAACGCCCAACAAGTAAAACCCCATTCATTTAAATGGCCCCTGTTCACATCTGAGCATTTTGCAAAACGCCTGTAGCTGAAAAAAGTACATGAGCTTCTTTTTGGGCTGATTACCAGTGTTTTTGATAGATGTCAATGCCTGCCTCCAAAAACGCCTGAAAAAAACGTCTGAAAATCACGGTAAAATCGCGGTAAAAAACGCAGTAAAACGCTACGCTCAAGTGTGAATGCAGCCTTAGTCGGGGCTCCTTTTGCATGAATTACTTCATCAATGTGGCATGACACAAAGGCAATTAGCCTGTGGCACTGCTGAGGTGTTGTGGAAGCCCATGGGACTTTGATCCAGAGAGTGTAAATTTGGATCAAAGCTGCACTCAAAGTCGCACTCTAAATCGCGCAACTTTGGATTTGCACTAATGGAAACGTAGCCACTAGGCTAGGATGCAACTTTGAGTGCAGCTTCGATCCAACTTTACACTCTCTGAATCAAATTTGCATTAAAAGTTGCATCAAAGTAGTGCAGCTACCTTTTCAGAGTCGCTGATTTTCAAAGTCACATAAATGGGAACGGGTGCCATTGAAATCAATGGGCTGTGACTTGTCATGCGACTTTGTGTGTCCAAAGTCTCATGACAAGTCACACTAGTGGAAACTGAGCTTTAGTCTACGTTTCCACAATTGCGACCCCAAAATTGTGTGATTTAGAATGCGACTTTGAGCCAACTTTAAACTTTCTGGATCAAAGACGCATCAAAATTTGCATCAAAGTAGTGCAGGTACCTTTTCAAAGTCACGGATTTTCAAAGTCGCATAGATTGGAACAGGTGCCATTGAAATCAATGGACTGCGACTTTGTGTGTCCAAGGTGGCTTGAGAAGTCCCACTAATAGAAACATAGACTTAGTGTGGTTACCTGTACTGTTCATTTAATGTATAGTGATGATTGTAGACTGTGAGCTGAGCTACACTGACATTCCTATGGTAGTCTTCATTCAAAGCTGTGCACAGCTATACTGTATATGTGCAGTAACCCACCCCCAACCCCCGTGTCCTATGTGGATGACTCTTTTTTTATTTCGAGATTTTCTCATGAATTAGGACAGTGATGGGGAATCTTGGTACCCCAGATGTTTTGGAACTACATTTCCCATGATGCTCAAGTACACTACAGAGTGCATTGGCATCATGGGAAATGTAGTTCCAAAACATCTGGGGTGCCAAGGTTCGCCATCACTGAATTAGGATGTACAATGCATCCTTACTGATGAGACAAACACTGGGCGGGAACCTATGATTAGCCCCTCCCATTCTGTATATGCCCAATTGCTACACAGGAACAGTATCCTTCCCTGGAAGTGATGTCACTAGCCTTCAGTGACCACACCTACTTGCTGTTCTTGGACTCTTGGAAGGAAGAAGAATTGAAGTCATGTGACAGCACTGAATACTGCAGAATAAAGGTCATTTTGAGACATAAGGCAGAACTCAGCTCACATTAATGATTGCAGGGGAGAATTTAAGGTATTAGGCTGTACTTCTGCTTTAAGACGATATTAAATGATATCCTCATTCTCCATAAATAATCCATAAACACCGCTTAAAGGCCCTGTAAAATGTATCAAGAATAACGAGCAATGAGCGTTAGTTGTGGTCAAGTACACCGCTCTGTGCACATTACAAACCCCACAATCTATAGTTCATCTCAAGAATGAGCAAGAGAGGGTGACTATGTTTCTATATACAGTGGCATCATGAACCATAGCCACCTTCTAACCGGAAGTCAGATCACAGCAGGAAAAAAAGAATTTGAACTCACTCATCCATGTCTTTGTGGACATTGTTTTGTGCACTGGTCCAAATCATTTGGTGGAGGGGGGATTATAGTGTTTGGTTGTTTTTCAGGGGTCGGGCTTGGCCCCTTAGTTCCTAGAAGGGAACTCTTAAGGCGTCAGCATACCTAGACATTTTGGACAATTTCATGCTCCCAAATTGGGAAAATTTCCAAATTGGGCCCAAAGTGTCAATATTTTGTGTGGCCATCATTATTTTCCAGCACTGACTTAACCTTCTTGGGCATAGAGTTCACCAGAGCTTCACAGGTTGCCACTGGAGTCCTCTTCCACTCCTCGATGATGACATCATGGAGCTGGTGGATGTTAGAGACTATGCGCTCTTCCACCTTCCGTTTGAGGATGCTCCACAGATGCTCAATATGGTTTAGGTCTGGAGACATGCTTGGTTAGTCCATCACCTTTACCCTCAGCTTCTTTAGCAAGGCAGTGGTCGTCTTGGAGGTGTTTTTTCGGGTTGTTATCATGTTGGAATACTGCCCTGCCACACAGTCTCTAAAGGGAGGGGGTCATGCTCTGCTTCAGTATGTCACAGTCACGTTGGCATTTATGGTTCCCTCAATGAACTGTAGCTCCCCAGTGCCAGCAGCACTCATGCAGCCCCAGACCATGATAATCCCACCATCATGCTTGACTGTAGGCAAGACACACTTGTCTTTGTACTCCTCACCTGGTTGCCGCCACACACGCTTGACACCATCTGAACCAAATAGGTTTATCTTGGTCTCATCAGACAACAGGACATGGTTCCAGTAATCCATGTCCTTAGTCTGCTTGTCTTTAGCAAACTGCGGGCTTTCGCGTGCATCATCTTTAGAAGAGGCTTCCTTCTGGGACGACAGCCATGCAGACCAATTTGATGCAGTGTGTGGCTTATGGTCTCAGCACAGACAGGCTGACCCCCCACCCCTTCAACCTCTGCAGCAATGCTGGCAGCACTCGTAGGTCTATTTCTCAAAGACAACCTCTGGATATGACACTGAGCACATTCACTCAACTCCCTTGGTTGACCATAGCGAGGCCTGTTCTGAGTGGAACCTGTCCTGTTAAACCCCTGTATGGTCTTGGCCACCGTGCTGCAGCTCAGTTTTAGGGTTTTGGCAATCTTCTTAGAGCCTAGGCCATCTTTATGTAGAGCAACAATTCTTTTTTTCAGATCTTCAGAGAGTTCTTTGCATGAGGAGCCATGTTGAACTTACAGTGACCAGTATGAGAGAATGAGAGTGATAACACCAAATTTATCACACCTGCTCCTCATTCACACCCGAGACCTTGTAACTCTAACGATTCACATGACACCGGAGAGCGAAAATGGCTAATTGGGCCGAATTTGGACATTTTTAGTTAGGGGTGTACTCACTTTTGTTGCCAGCGGTTTAGACATTAATGGCTGTGTTGAGTTATTTTGAGGGGGACAGTAAATTTACACTGTTATACAAGCTGTACACTCACTACTTTACATTGTAGCAAAGTGTCATTTCTTCAGTGTTGTCACATGAAAAGATATCATAAAATATTGACAAAATTGTGAGGGGGTGTACTCACTTTTGTGAGATACTGTGCATATATATATATATATATATATATATATATATATATATATATATATATATATATATATATATACATATACATATATATATCTTTTTACCATGTGCATAATGAATATATCAGCATAACTTTTGTTTCCTCAACATCTGTTCAATTTAGTTTGCTAGTTGCTACTATCCATCCAACAGGAAAATTAACCTAGGGGGTAGGAAGTATAAATCTGGCCCTGATGACAGCAGGCTGCACTCCCAGCACCCAAGAATCATGGCATGTCTGTTCCATCCTTCAATAGGTCATGTAAATCTCAGGTTAATTGAACAGACTTTCTGACAAAAGCAGATCACCAATTTTTGTTACCAGCCTCAAGACATTGCTCTTTAAGTTTATTTTTTGCATACTTTCTCTTAAAATAAATGCACAACATACAGTCAGCAAAGATGATGGCATATCCATTTCCAGTGAAGAGGCAATATAGATGGATTTAATATTGTACGTGACAAATGAACCCGCTTAGCGACCTCGAATACAACTATCAAGTCAATGTTCTGTCAGGTACTCGCTTCCAGATTAAAATGTGATTGTGATGTATCTATTTTTTTGCCAGATAAACTCTTATTACTCCGAGCTCCTTCTCGCTGATCTTCAGACGCTGCTCAGGAAAAAAGTGAATCTGTATCACCCATTACCACTTATCAGCTATGGGGCTGTTTAATAACGGGCTTTCTGGATAATGAGTTTTGCCTGCTGTGACTGTCACAAGAAATTCTGTTATTAGAGATGAGCGGCCGGGATTGGGTAACCTTGTTTCCCTGAAAAGACACCAGCTTGGCGGGCATGAAAGACATAAAAAATGAACCGTCCACAACCACTTCCTGACCTATTGCCATACATAACATTTAAGCAAAATCTAGACCATTTACGGCTGCCCTAGGGGAGATCATGAGCACTTGTTGACCATATATGGAAAAAAAACCTGTGCTTAGTGAAAAATTAAGAATATAGGTTAGAAATCAGCACTCACAATATTGTACATATCCACAATAAGCCAAAAATAAAGAAAAAAATGAGTTGTGCTGTCAAGTTGTAGCCAAATTACAAATTTCTCTACGTGCCTTCCCAAAAAAGAATACATGTGCAATTTCATAGTAGCATAACAATGTTATCCTGAGAATTCATGCAGCATAAAAGTTACTATGGGGAGTAAATCAAATTACAGTCCAAAAAAAAAAAAAAAAAAAAAGTCCCAAAGTCCCTTATATGCAAAAAAGAAATCTCCTCCGTTCCTTTTTGTGACATGAATACCCAGTGCTACTTCTGAGAGGTCAAAGAGGCTTAAGCCTCATACACATGCACCGATTGTTGGCCGACCGATCGGCCGTCTTTTGTCCAGTGTTGTTGTGTTGGTTGAAATGTGCTCTAGACTGCACACAAATTTTGTCGGCCAACAACAACCAACTGCAGAAGTGATGTCATGTTCTGGTCTACTTTCCGTGTGTTTTTTCTTCTCTGAGCATGCCCAGTCTTGCTCATCTGACTTTTGTCGGCCGAAATCTGTACTGACTGACGAACAATCGGCCGTTTTGGTGACGGCCAACAAAAATTTTATAGCATGCACACCAGATTTTGTTCGGCCCGAAAAGTCGCAGTCGGTTGTCGGAAGCATCATACTAACAAGCCGACAATCGGCCGATCGGACGTTGGCCAAAAATTTACGGCCAACAATCGGTGCGTGCGTACGGGGCTTAAGCCTCTTACCAGAATATTAGTCCTGTCAGGGTCAGCAATCGTCTTAGTGAGCTTTACCTCTTACTACAGGTGTGGACTGCCTCGGCTTTTCAAGCCTTCTCTCGGATGACTTTAATGGGGAAAGGTACCGTTGGAATTTCAGACTGGACGTTTACCATACCAATGAGAAGAAAGGAAAACTCATTGTGCAACATCCAGTTCCATTTAAAAGGTTTAACCTCCCTGGCGGTATGATTATGTCAGGAATTATGTACCAAAAGCGGTACAATTTTTTCATATTTATAATTTATAATATATATTATATATATATATATATATATATATATATATATATATATATATTATAAAATATAAATATTATATTAATAATAAATATATTATAAAATATAAATATTATAATATATATAATATATATATAATATATATAATATATATTAATAATATAATTTATAATTTACAATTTATAATATTTGATATTTTTCTGATACTAAGATGATACAGTGTAATCCTCTCAGATTACATTGTATCACCTCCTTTTTATGTGTTTGTGCAACATTTGAATTTCCCTCAAAGTTCCGCTCCCATGCACCATTGCTGCTGCAGGGAACGGAACCGGGAAGTCATCAGAGCGACGGACGGCGCGGCGAGGATCTCGGCGGCGATCCCAGCAATGGGAGATCATCGCTGGATCACCAGGAGAAGGTACATTTACCCCGAGCGTGACTCGTGGATACCGATCACAGCAAGTAAAAACCACCCCGAGTCACGCTCGGGGTTACCGCTAAGGGAGTTAATAAAAGGTTCTACTTATAACAGCGAAGATAAAAACAAGCATTGGAACCAAACATTTGTCCTATAAAGCATGGTCTTATACTCAAAAATGTGGGAAGGGGGGAGCTGGCATCAGATTAATAAAAGTATACCTGTAACTTAAAGGATGACTATACTTTTCTTATAAATAATCTTTAAATGACTTCCCTAGCCCCTTTAAGGCACCTACTTATCTGCCCAGGATCCTGGCAAGATCCACACTGTGAAGCCCACTGCTGGAAACTGGCTTGGCCTGGTTGGGTCACATAATAGAAGAAATGGGATTTTGTCTGCACATCCCCTGAAGACTTCCAGATAGACAATGAGAGTTTCCAGCTGTAGATGCACTGTTCTTGTAGTCACACAAATTGTGGATATGCCAGAATTATGGACACATAGTTTGAGATTTGCGATTCTTGTGAATTTATGTGCAAATTTGCCTGGAAGAATTATTCTAACCATAATGTACTGCTTGGCCTTTGATCTAAGATAAGCAGGATTAGAAGTGCCAATAAGTGGGCATTTGGTTAGGCCAGCTCTCTGAGTCCTCACTATAAAAATGACTAAGTGTACATTGACCTGAAAGGGGGCCACATATGAAGACTGGTGATCCTTGGTATATGGCTTCATTCAAGCCAGTGGGGACTCATGTACAATGCAAAGGAGTAGCCAACTCTGAAAAGAATTTTATCCGACTGTAAAAACTGCAGGATACAACAACAATGCTAGATAGATAGAATGCTAGTAACATTTAGCTTTGTACAGCTGTGGAGGGAGTGATATTTAGCAAAAGATAGACTTTATTAGGTCCATTATTGTATAAACCTACTAATTTGTTATTAGTTTAAGTGGCATGATCCAAAGTATATTTCTTCCATAAGGTGCAGCACAGTGGCTAAGTGGTTAGAACTTCTGCCTAGCAGCACTAGGGTTGTTGGTTTAAGTCCCAACCATGAAACTACCTGCCGGGTGTTTGCATGTTTACCCCATGCCTGCGTGGCTTTCCTCTGACACTCCAAAGACATGCTGGTAGGTATTGGATCTTCTCTAAATAGTTGCGAAAGACGGCTACAGCATGGGCCTGAATTGCCGGGAGTCCATTTACGTCCTCCCGTGCATGAGCTGCCTGCGAGCTCCCTGCACGTGCAGCTTGCTCTGTGATCAGCAAGTCCATGAGACTCGGCTCCTTACCACGTGATCAGCTGTCAGCCAATGACAGCTGATTACGTGATGTAAACAGCAGCCGGCAATATGCTTTTTTTTTCTCCTCACGCTGTTAGCATGAGGAGAAAAAAAAAGCCGATCGCTGGCTGCTGTTAGAGGAACATCTGTCCCAAAGAGGAAGAGCAACTGTGCCCACCAGTGCCAACTACCAGTGCCACTTACCAGTACAGATCAGTACCACCTTACCAGTGCCATCTATCAGTGCCACCTTATAGTGCCAATCAGTACCCCATCATCAGTGCTGCCTATCAATGTCACCAACCAGTGCCTATAAGTGCCCATCAGTGTCACCCATCAGTGCCACCTATCAGTGCCCATCAGTGCCACCTATTAGTGCCCATCAGTGCCCATGAGTGCCACCCATAGGTGCCATCTATCAGTGCCCTTTAGTGCCACCTATCAGTGCCCATCAGTGCTGCCTTATCAGTGCCCATCAGTGCTGCCTATCAGTGCAGCCTATCAGTGCCCATCGGTGCAGCCTATCAGTGCCTATCATAGTCCATCAGTGCCACCTCATCAGCGCACATCAATGAAGGAGAAAAATTACCTCTTTACAAAATTTTATAACAAACTATAAAAACTGTTTTTTGGGGGGGTTTTTTTTCAAACATTTTGGTCCTTTTTTGTTTATTCAGCAAAAAAAATAAAACCCCAGTAGTGATTAAATACCACCAAAAGAAAGCTCTATTTGTTTGAAAAAAAAAAAAGATAACAATTTCGTTTGGGTACAGTGTTGCATGACCGTGCAATTGTCATTCAAAGTGCGACAGCGCTGAAAGCTGAGAACTAGCCTGGGCAGGAAGGAGGTTTAAGTGCCCAATAGGCAAGTGGTTAAATTGTAAACAAAAAAGGGGGGCAAAAAGGTATGGCAAGATCTTAGCTGCACAATACTAAATATAGTTAAAATATAAAGTTTATTACAAAAATAAATTCTTCTTAAAACACAACAAACATTTTTTTCATTAAAAAAAATCATTGGTCAACAGTACATGAACTTTTTGTACCATCAACCCAATTACAGTACACATACTGTACTTAAAGCCAGTTATATGTCTGAACAACATGCATTTTGTTTTATTTTTCCACAAAAATCAACGCATTTCTTGGACTTTGGTCCACTTCATCAGGAGCTTATTAGTGGAACATTTCACTAAATGTAAGAAAAACATATATGAGATATTACAATCACACAGCAGAATATCAATCTCATTTTAAATCCTTGCAGAGTCCCAGTTCGTATCTGGATGTGATTGGGTGCAGGGAGAGCCAGACTAATGCCCACTAGGGAGCCAAACAAGTGAACCCCAGAACTGGAGGTGTACAGCGAGGGGATCCACACAAATGATGGTGTCTATGGGATATTCGTTGTTATGAATTATTTTTATAATGAGTAATTTACATAGTTACATACATATATACTGTACGTAGTAGGATGAATAAAGACAATAGTCCACCCAGTTCATTCTGTGTAGGTGTGTGTGTCAGTGTTGATAATCATTTCCCATATCCCTGTATTTTGTGTTCTTTAACCACTTGCCGACCAGCCACTGTAGTTTTACGGAGGCACGTCGGCTCTGTCCCGCGAAACGACGTACCTGTTTGTCGTTTTGCAGGACTGCTAGCGGAGGCATGCCTGCGCACCCATTCGCCACAGGGGAAGCTAATCAGCGGGTCCAGGGGCCGCGACTGCCACCGGGAATCCACGATCACTCCCTGTAGAGACAGAACAGCTGTCTGCGGTTGTAAACATAGCAGACCACTGTTCTCCTATTTAGGAACACAGGTCTTTGTGTTCATGCAGCAAGTCCACCCCCCCCCACAGTTAGAAAGCACCCCCCAGGGGCACATTTAACCCTTTGATCGTCCCTGGTGTAAACTCCTTCCCTGCCAGTGTCATTATTACAGTAACAGTGCATATTTTTAGCACTGATTACTGTAGTAATGTCACTGGTCCCCCCAAAAGTGTCAAAAATGTCAGTCAGGGGTCCAATCTGTCCGCCGCAATGTCGCAGTTCCGCTAAAAATCGCTGATCACCGCCATTACTAGTAAAAATAAATAAATAATTAAAAATGACATAAGTCTTTCCCCTAGTTTGTAGACGCGATACTTTTTGCAAAAAACAATCAATATACACTTACTGGGACTTTTTTTTTACCAAAAATATGCAGCAGAATACAAATTGGCCTAAAATGATGAATTTATTGGGAATGTTTTATAGCAGAAAGTAAAAAATATAGTTTTTTTGTTTCAGAATTTATAGCACAAAAAATAAAAGTCGCACAGGTGATAAAATACCACCAAAAGAAAGCTCTATTTGTGGGAAAAAAAGGACATCAGTTTTATTTGGGTACAGTGTCGCAATTGTCAGGTAAAATAATACAGTGCCATATCGCACAAAATGGCCTGGTGATCAAGGGGGGGGTAAATCCTTCCGGACCAGGAGTGGTTAAGATGCATGAATCACAATATCCAAAGAAAGGAGAAGGGAAGGGGGAAGAAAAAAGCAACGAAGCAAACTTATGAATTGTAGGAGACTATACCGATGCAGCACCCTCCTAGGTAGGTGCTAGGTAAAGTATATGTGTGGCCCTGTTTGCATATCAGGAGGACCTGATCTGTTAGTTAGCCTGTCACATGCTTCCAGGTGTGACCTGTTGAGTCTGGGGAGTCTCCCCACTGTATCCAATGAGGGACCTTGTTGGACAGTGGAGGAAACCTAGCCAATAGCACACCAGGGTTTATGACTGTCCCAGTGGGTGGGCATTGCCGCAATGCATCCTGGGATTGGGAATAAATCCGGAGAGGCATGTGACAGGGTGTCTTTTGGCGGGAGTAAAGTCCCAGGAAGAGGTGGACGGCTGTCTCTCCCCCTGCTGAAGTGAGGAAGGTGGTCCAGGCAGTCGGCCTAGGGGCCAGGGGTTGAGCTGTTCTGCAGAGGATCCAGTGTGCTGACCAAGTGGTGCTGCTGGGCAGAAGACTTTTTGAAAAACAGTATTGTGAGTACTTAAGGATCTGCCCAGGGGTCTGCCTGAGAGAGGTCAAGGGGATCAAGGAGCCAGCTAACCCAGAGTGTTGTAGCAAAGGGGGTGCCAAGTGTTATGCCCTGAAGATTAGGGATAAAGGGGGCACCAGGAAGGGCCCTGAAGTTGTTTAGCAGTACAGTCTTTTTCAAGAAATAGCTTGCCTTAGGAGAGGATTACCTCAGGAAGCTCAAGTGACTCTTTTCACAGCAAGTGCCAAGTGAAATAGCGGCTTAGCCGTGACTAGCTCGACTCATCGTTAATCAGCGTTAACCAGCGTTTTTCAGATCGTCCCTGCCTATTGTGCATAGTTCAGTTCAGTTGGAGTATCCCACTCATCCCTTCTCCTATCCAAGTTCCTAATAAAACATAAAGACCAAAGAAACTGGACTGGTCCTTGTCTGAGGTAAAAACACTTGGAAACATGTCAGAATGTTCTACCGTTGCTAGTGGTAACCCAGGGGAACCCATCATCAGCAGCTCCCTTGGGAGTAGTGCTACACCTATATTACGTGCTATTAGAAATATATCTTACAAGTCGGTATATCACAGCTCATGAATACTCTCGATAGCATAGACCAGTGATGGCGAACCTTGGCACCCCAGATGTTTTGGAACTACATTTCCCATGATGCTCAACTACACTGCAGAGTGCATGAGCATCATGGGAAATATAGTTCCAAAACATCTGGGGTGCCAAGGTTCGCCATCACTGGCATAGACTATATTAAAGCCTTTTATCCAACAGGTTACCTTGGACAGGCCATATAAGATCATATAATGTACATACTTACTGTACATTAACTTCAATCCCTGCGCTCAAGGAGCTTACAATCTAAGGTCCTTATATCACACTCATAGATTCACATATTAAGGCCAATTTAGACAGGAGCCAATTAACCTACCAGCATGTCTTTGGAGTGTGGAAGGAAAGTTCCTGGAGAAAACCAATGCACGCACAGGGAGAATATGCAAACTTCATGCAGGTAATGTTGTGGTTGGGATTCAAAACGAGGAACATGGGGTGCCTTCAATCTGTAGTGCTATGACGAAAATGTTAGGGGCATGGCTATTTTCTGTGGTGTCCAATCAGAACACAGAGGGGACATGTACGGAATCCTGCACTAATGCTCTCTCGCCCCTTGGCTGTGTCAGGGGTACTAAGGCAGGAATTCAGGAAAAAATTGCACTAATATTTTGCAACCAATTGAATTACATTTAAAAAGTTGACCCTTGTGAATGCTAATTCTTAATACAGCAATCCTATTCCTATCTAGAAAATACATGATCTTGGTGTATCACATCTGACCCACTTTCTGCTGTCTGAATTACATCAGTATGATAATCACCTGCACATCCTACAAATCAACAAACCTTATGTGAACCTGTGCTTTGCTCATGAAATGCAAGTGACAATTCTGCCTAAAGGTCAGTACCTGCAGCATCTAATACCAAGTCCATCCCTAGTCAGATGTAAAAGAGAAACGAAGTTGGCAGGCGCAGGATTGGTAAAGCATCATCACATTCAGGCTCCGTTCACATCTAGGCATTTTTGGGTGATTTTCTGCTCTAAGCTTTAGAAAAAACACCCAACTAAACTGATCATACATCTCGTTGCTCGCACTAAGGGGCCAAGGAAGGCTCAATTATAATTCAATTAAGAGACATGTAGGCCGATAGACCCTCTCATGACTATCAGGAAGACTTTAGAGAATGTTAGGATTCCTACCCCCTTCTGGTCATCCGGTGATCATCAACCCCATTACTCTTTTGATTTTCATCTGCTACTGGAAGAGCTTTGCAACATGACTTCCGGAAGTGGCAAACCCTGTGATGCCTTTCTTACGTTCTTCACACCTGTACTTCCGCCTCACAGGTATGGTTTCCACTCTCGGGTCCTTCTTCCACGCAGCTCTGTCAGCAGATGTTACAAAATCATCCTTACTAACTTGCCTATAGGTAGTCAATTTCCCATCCCCGTCCTTATCGGGACATATAGGTAGGCTAAACCCATCTACATGTCGGAGGGATGCCTTTAACTTGGGCAGGAACACAACAAAAGGACACTGACCTTATGCAGCCACACCACCAAGCACTCATTACCTTTACCTGATATCCCTTGTATCAGTAAATTTATCAGTAAATTTATTTCAATGGCCCCTGTTCACATCTGAGCTTTCTGTGAACGTAGCCTTATTTATAAAAAAATATTCACACTTACATCTGAGAAGAAAATGTGCAGCTTTGACCATAGAGGGAAATTTCATCAGGTTACAATGTAACACCAACAGCTGCTGATAACACAAAGCAAAAGCCGGAACACGTGGAGCAGGACCCGCCAAACCACAAAGGGCAGGTTCTCTTAGACAGGTGCAGTTTGTTTCATTCCGAATAAATATTCAGACACATTTTTCGTTATTCAGAGATTCGGATATATCCAAATACTAGAAATTGCAGTATAAACAAAGTTTACCGAATGCTCCGAATAACAAAACGAAATTTGTCAGAATTTTGGAAATTTTGGTTGAAATTTGAATTGAATTTTACATCAAATTCCAGTCGAATTCAAATTGTAAACATGTTTCTTAAAATAAAAGACTGTGTGTGTTATTAGAGTACCATTTCAAAATGATGCTGTGTTTGTTAAGCCAAAGGTGATTTAAAGAGTCATTGTAATAATTTCATGACAAATTTCACTCCAGAAATAAAGAGATTATTCTTCCTCTCTACAAGACTCTGGTCCGGCCACATCTGGAGTATTCTGTCCAGTTCTGGGCACCGGTCCTCAGGAAGGATGTGCTGGAACTGGAGAGAGCCCAGAGAAGGGCAACAAAAATAATTAGGGGAATGGAAGACATCAGCTATGAGGAAAGACTACAAGCATTGAACTTATTCTCCCTAGAGAAGAGACGATTGAGAAGGGATATGATATCAATGTACAAATACTGTACTGGTGACCCTAGCATAGGGAACTAATTTTTCAGAGAAAGGGAATACAATAAGACGCGTGGCCACTCAATAAAACTGGAGGAAAAACGGTTTAACCTTAAAATACGTAAGGGGTTCTTTACTGTCAGAGCAGTAAGGATGTGGAATGGTGCCATAGGAGGAACAACAACAAATTGCACTTATTACTTTAAATAATAAATAATTTACTAGGACTCACAGACTTGCATTGGTATGATTGGCCGAGGCCTTTTATTGTTTAAATTCACAAATATATAACATAGTTCAGCCATGGAGCTCGAACAAAACTATTTAATATTTAAAGAAAAAACAACCCATCAAGGAAAATAGTCACCAGAAAACACATTAAAAAGAAAAAGGACATTGGGGCAGGGTGGGAGGGACAAAGTCTTGGTTTGCTCCCGCTGACTGATGCTGCCTAATGGATTTGTCTTATTTTTATAGGGGACAATTCAGATGCAAGGTGGCCAAATTCTAATTTTTAAACCAATCAACGGTAAGTGTTTAACTAACTGTCCCCAATTTTTTTTAGACTAATTATCTAAAATTATTGTAATTGACCTATCAGCATATCATGCTTAACTGGTCAATCACAAATTACCCTTATTGTTGTCCTGCCATGGCCCCATACATGCATCGCGAGTACTTTGACTCGCCCTACATTTTCATTCTCTTCCACAAGCAGTCGTATCAGCAGAGAGCATCGATAGTTTCAAAAAAACTATTAGATGGGCACCTTAAAGACCACAACATACAGGGGTATACAATGTACGGTTAACAACAAACACACACATCATAGGTTGAACTGAATGGACTGATGTCTTTTTTCAACCTCACAAACTATGTAACTATGTAAGATTTCTCTTTTGTTTGTTCACTTTGCCACATTCAAATTGAAAAAAAAAATCAAAAGTTTTTTATTTGATCAATTCAAAATGTATTGATTCAAACGTTTCGAATCAAAAAAATCTGTAAATTTGAAGAAAATTTGAAAAAGACAAAACGAATTCTGAATACAAATTCCAAATACAAATGAATCAAATTAATTTAGGAAACTAAACTAGATTAACTAATCTAAAAAAAACTAAACACATTTTTTCGTCATGCACATGTCTAGTGCCTCTCAGTCATGCTTCACCATCATGGGTGTCCGCAAGGGGGGGCAAGTGCCCCTTTGTTAAGCCACCATCCTGTCTGGTCTGTTTAATAATTCTGTGTGCCCCTGTGTCTGTGATTTTAAAAAATCAGCCATTCTTTACCAGTTTTTAGAGCGCCGATCGCTACTCACGTGACCTGCTGACTCTCACCTCTCCCCTTCTGACAGCTGCCTGCAGTGGGTGGGGCCTAGGATTCCCCGCTGACCTCAGTCAAGGCCAAGAGGAGGAGAGATGCGGCGGGTCACACAATCAGCACTCTGAAAACTGGTAAAGAACGGCTTATTTTTTTTAAAAACAGAGACACAGGGGCACACAGGATTAATAAACAGACTGTAGACAGGATATTAAACTTTAAATTAAACTACAGCAGCAGTAGGGCACTTACACAGGAGCAGACCAGCAGGGAGGGGGGGGGAGAGAAGACAGGAGGGCTGCAGATGACAGAGACACGTAAACTGACCACAGTGTCAGGGCTCAGCAGTCATGGTATACAGTGGTCAGTTTACAGAAGGGAGGACATAGTCAGGCAGGATCAGCCAGGTATTTTAGGTGATACGGGGGGGGGGGGGGGGGCAAATTACACAGCACAAGCACTGTGCGGTATAACATGCTTTAAGGGAACAGGATCATTTTTTAAGGTTTTTTTTTTTTTAGGTTAACAAACACTTTAAAAATAAATGCTGCCGATTCCGCTTTAACAATAAATACTCGCATGTCGCAGCTTGCACATCGACTGATGTCCCCTTTATGACATTGTCAAAAAGGGACGGAGCATGAGTGACCTTATAATGATGCTTCCACACCAAAAAAGTTCTGCGGACACCCATGTTAACCATTCAGCTTCAACACAGAGGTGAAATAGTGGGCGGGCACTATGCGTTTAGGGGCCCTGCCCCCTTTGTCATGTCACCCAATGGTGACTATGGAACCAGCTTTTAAGCTGCTGGGTACAGTTAAAAAGCTACAAAGACCAGCAGGAAGTATTGACAGGGATTAAAAAAGATAGAAATCACTGGTTACAGAAATGTTACATAATAGAAAGATAAGAAGATGTACTAAGTACCAATCGAATAAGTTATATCTACACATATGAATATTAATTATTAAAGTGGTGCTAAACCCAGGAGCCAGCCTTCACTATATCTGGTCTCCCACAGTACACAGAACATGTAAATGCAAATATTTTAGTAAATATAAACCGCTAAATACCTTTTCTAATCAACGGTATATAGCAGTCTTGTGACTTCTTATAGTTTCGGTTTAAAAGTTTAAAGCTTATAGGAGGAGTTTTCATTCTACTCTGTCCCATGAGGCTGCAGGACCCCTGACCCTCTGTCTGGACAGTGCTGATTGGCCCTGTGCTGATCACATGCACCCTCCCAAAAAAAAAAATCACTCTCTAGCAAAACACACCAAACTGAGCATGTGCAGAGTGACTCCAAAGGCTCTGTCTTCTCAGGGAATGGATCGGGGACAGTCAAAGAAGGGGAGGATCAGAGAAGGCAGGATCAAACAGCCTTTTTACACAATGAATTAACCCCTTAGGTTCCACAGTGAGTATAACAAGCATGCTTTACTGCTTATACAGACTGATTTTACTGTTGTTGGTTTAGTATCACTTTAACAAATAATATTGTAATTCAGGAGTGTAAAATAAATTAGATCAAATAAACTAAAAATATCATAAAAAAAATCACGGTTAATATATAGTAAAATATGAGAATAGAATGAATAATATATTTATAAATTCTAAGAAATCCATTGATTAATAACTAATAATCATTAATATTGATTACTAGAACTCATAAAATGTGCCAGTAAAACTTACTCTCATATTTCAGTTATGGAAGGAACTTCCACCAAAATGTCATGAGATAGACTGTGAATCTCTACCAATAAATGGCTCCTCATTCAGCCCCTTGGGAACCAGAGTATTAAGTGTGAAGATCCAGAAAGTTTCGCTCCTGCAAAGCCTCTGGAATCTCTCTGTAAACAAAAAAGTATGGAGGATGGATTCAATTACCCAAACCTTAAGCCCTTTTGTGGATTTATTGTGTTTAAGAGTAAAGTGTCTCAGGCACGATGTTCGACGTCCCCCTCCTCAATAAACCTACTATGCTCTTCAAACCTGGCTCTAACTGTGAATAGTGTGGCCTTCATAAAAAAAGGCACATGAGCAAGACAGGCATTAGACTGCAAAGGTGGTAGAATACATAAAGTTCTCTTTGGCCATTGGGCAATCACTTAAAATGTAGCTTTTGCGCATGCATTCAATTATCTAAGCACCCAGCTCAATTTTGAGCTTGAAGTGTATACTGTACTGTGTATGTACTGCAGTATACACTATTTAAAAATGTGTTGAAAAATAGGGGAAAAAGAGACATGCAAGCCTATTAGCATTTTTTTTTTTAAACTAAAATTATAGTTTGGATTGCCAGATTTCATGGCCCCAAGGGTAAAGTGACCAGATTTTTTAAAATGAAATCCGGGGACATATTTTTTTTTTTTTTACTGGTAAATGGTAAACTTGATATGGGAATATGTGGAAGTGCGCTGATAATTATTGACGTGTAAAGCTGCAACCAAGAAGCTGTACCTAGCAAAATAATATGTGAAAAATGGGTTGGTGCGCTAAACAAAATGTGTAGGACAACAAATATGTTGATATACACTACATAAAAGGTGTGTGAAATGTGACAAAATCAAAATAAACAATTCCAAACAGCTGAAGAGACTAAAATGTCCAAAACTGTGATTCACAACAAAATCAAAGTCCATCAGGTGATAACAAATGAATTGAAGTATCTTGACATGTGGGTGCTTGAAATATTCAAAGGAGGTGATGTTTTTATATTTCCCTTAAATATATATGGGGTATGTGTTTATGCAATGATTGAATGATATACAGTATCTCACAAAAGTGAGTACACCGCTCACATTTTTGTAAATATTTTCTTATATCTTTTCATGTGACAACACTGAAGAAATGGCACTTTGCTACAATGTAAAGTAGTGAGTGTACAGCTTGTATAACAGTGTAAATTTGCTGTCCCCTCAAAATAACTCAACACACAGCCGTTAGTGAATGTCCAAGTGTCCAAAGTGAAGATGTCCAAATTGGGCCCAAAGTGTCAATATTTTGTGTGGCCACCATTATTATTTTTCAGTACTGCCTTAACCCTCTTGGGCATGGAGCTCATCAGAGCTTCACAAGTTGCCACTGGAATCCTCTTCCACTCCTCCATGATGACATCACGGAGCTGGTGGATCTCAGAGACCTTGTGCTCCTCCACCTTCCGTTTGAGAATGCTCAACAGATGCTCAATAGGGTTTAGGTCTGGAGACATGCTTGGCCAGTCAATCACATTTACCCTCAGCTTCTTTAGCAAGGCAGTGGTCGTCTTGGAGGTGTGTTTGGGGTCATTTTCATATTGGAATACTGCCCTTTGGCCCAGTCTTCGAAGGGAGGGGAACATGCTCTGCTTCAGTATGTCACAGTACATGTTGGCATTCATGGTTCCCGCAATGAACTGTAGCTCCCCTGTGCTGGCAGCATTTATGCAGCTCCAGACCATGACACTCCCACCACCATGCTTGACTGTAGGCAAGACACACTTGTCTTTGTTCTCCTTTCCTGGTTGGCGCCAAACACGCTTGACACCATCTGAACCAAATACGTTTATCTTGGTCTCATTACACCACAGGACATGGTTTCAGTAATCCATGTCCTTAATTGCTTGTCTTCAGCAAACTGTTTGCAGGCTTTCTTGTGTATCATCTTTAGAAGAGGCTTCCTTCTGGGACAGCAGCCATACAGACCAATTTGATGCAGTGTGCAATGTATGGTCTGAGCACTGACAGGCTGACCCCCCCCCCCCCCACCTCTTCAACCTCTGCAGCAATGCTGGCAGCACTCATATGTCTATTTCACAAAGACAACTTCTGGATATGACGCTGAGCATGTGCACTCAACTTCTTTGGTCGACCATGGCGAGGCCTGTTCTAAGTGGAACCTGTCCTGGTTAACCGCTGTATGGTCTTGGCCTCCGTGCTGCAGCTCAGTTTTAGGGTCTTGGCAATCTTTTTATAGCCTAGGCCATCTTTACATAGGGCAACAATTCTTTTTTTCAGACCCTCAGAGAGTTCTTTGCCATTTGGTGCCATGTTGATCTTCCAGTGACCAGAATGAGAGAGTGAGAGCGATAACACTGAATTTACCACACCTGCTCCCCATTCACACCTGAGACGTTGTAACACTAACGAGTCACATAACACCAGGGATGTAAAATAGCTAAATGGACCCAATTTGGACATTTCCACTTAGGGGTGTACTCACTTTTTGTTGCCAATGGCTGTGTGTTGAGTTATTTTGAGGGGACAGCAAATTTACACTGTTACACAAGCTGTACATTCACTACTTTACATTGTAGCAGTGTCATTTCTTCAGTGTTGTCACATGAAAGGATATAATAAAATAATTACAAAAATGTGAGGGGTGTACTCACTTTTGTGAGCTACTGTATATGTTATTTCTCACATTTCTTCCATTAGATAAAAAAAATTCTTCTTTTGAGATATGACCTTAAAATGTTATGAAGATAAGATAGGGAAAGTGTGAGTGCAGAGTTCAGGAGTGCACTACTGACAGAGTGCAGAGCTCAGGAGTGCGTTACATAAAGAATGCAGGGCTAAGTAGCTCTCAGGAGCGTGCTACATAGTAACATAGTAGTTAAGGATGAATAAAGACAACAGACTATCCAGTTCAACCTGTGTAGGTGTGTGTGTCAGTGACGATAATCATTTCCCATATCCCTGTATATTGTGTTATGACATAAAGAATGCAGGGCTCAGGAGTGCACTACATAAAGAATGCAGGGCTCAGGAGTGCTCTACATAAAGAATGCAGGGCTCGGCTGTGCCCATCTATGCAGCCTCACCAGTGCAAATCTATGAAGCCTCACCAGTGCCCATCAATGCAGCCTCACCAATGCCCAGCAATGCAGCCTCACCAGTGCAAATCTATGCAGCCTCATCAGTGCCTATCAATGCAGCCTCACCAGTGCCCATCAATGCAGCCTCACCAGTGCCCAGCAATGCAGCCTCACCAATGCAAGGGATCAGAAAGAACTGAGGAAGAGGAGAGCCGACTGGATTGTCACACAGGCCGGCATCGCCCCCTGTGTCAGCTTTAATTTGAATCACCGGGCGCCTGCCGTCACACCTCCTGCATCGGCTCCTACCTATGATAGGCAGCACATGTCCTGGCATTGGACAAGTGTGCTGTCTATTAAAGGAGCCTAACCAGGAGTCGAGACGTCATGTGACGGCGGGCGCCCGGTGATTCAAATTAAAGCTGACATGGTAGGCAATGCTGGCCTGACAACCTCCAGTGTGTGGCACCAGGGGTGGACCGCCCCCCCGTATGTCTTCCACTGGCTTCTGCGCCCCCCTCTGCCTCAGCACCCGTCCAGGATCGGCCCTGCACCTAGCACCGCCCGCCCCTGCAATCCAGGGACAGTGACCTCAGTCCGGGGACTGTCCCTGGAAACTGGGAACGTCTGGTCACCCTATCCAAGGGTGCTGCACCTCTAAAGCTGGCCATAGATGGTGCAATTTTCTTTCCTGCAACCACATGATGCAGAAAAAAAAATAGCTTGATTCCCCTATCAATACAGTCAGTGAAGATGGGGGAATCTCGCAAGCTATTGTCTTGGGGGGGGGGGGGGGCGAGGGGAGCTGTCCCAGCCAGGAGAACACACAGTGATTACTGCTATCGGCCAAAGCCACCAGAGATAATCGCATGAAACTTGGGTAAAATCAGCCTGCCATATATGGTTTGAATTTTCGACTGGTCCCTGCTGAACTGGATTCAAACCGTCTATCGCTTTAGTGTCCCCATGCTGACATTTTGCTGCTTTAAATAGTGATGGTTTTTTTCTTTAAAGAGACCCTGCAACCAACTTAAGGAATTGCAGTTAAAAAGCACACAAAAAATCAAGTAATATGTTTACCTACAGTGTTTTTCCACACCAAACATTTTTTTATTGACTAGTTACATGTCTTGGAATGTTCTAAAGAATTGGCACTCACAAAAAGTGTAAATTCCCAACAAAGCCCCCTCCCTCCTTGTACGTCATAACTCTCTCCACTTCTGGGAGTGTCTAATTACTCTCTATAGCTGCCAGAGAAGTAGTCAAAAGGAATACTATAGAGGGTCACTTGAGTGACAGCTCTGAGTCTGCTGGAGCTTTGATGAAGTCGGTCCCCTGACGTAACGCGTAGGGCAAAGCCTCACTACCTGTGCTAAGGTGGGGGTTTCCTTTTGCCATTAGCAGCTGCAATGTGCTTTGCGGGCTCCTGAGCTGTCAGCTGGAGATTGCCTTATCAGCGGTGAGCCATGGGTTTATCCCGTTCTGTCCATTTATTCATGCACACTTGTTCATCTAATGTGAAGAGTTGTTTTTATTCGTAGTGTTTATAACTCTTTAGGCTCTGCTCACATCTTCTGTCTTCTGGTCCGATTCAGGCAAAAATTTGGAACTGATTTGCACTTGAATCGGGGCACAGGGATGCATGGGACCCCGCGCTGTTAGCCATCGCCGCAGCATATGTGAACATGGCCTCAATGCGGATCGCGGCCGCCCCGAAGCTGTGTGAGCCGGCTCCATTGAAAACCGGCCACACTCTTGTGTCATGCGAACTGGTTGCGGCGAAAATCCACATCCAATTCGCATATAATAAAGTGACCCCCCCAACTTTAAATGTACAGCACTATTGGATGCCTATTATATATTTGATATGCATATATTTATCCAAAGAGGAAGGAAAGAGTTCTGCACTGAATCACTGCTACAGAGAGCTGATCCTGGTTTGTTAAAGAGAACATGCAATTTTGACCTTTAAAGAGGAAGTAAACCCTCCTCAGGAAGTTGTACCTATAGGTAAGCCTATGATAAGGCTTACCTATAGGTACTGTAAATATCTCCTAAACTTGCACCGTTTAGGAGATATTTACCTTTAATGGAGCCAGTGACGTCACTGGCGCATGCGCTCTGAAGGAACGGCTGATCGTGCCGTTCCTTCAGAGCCCCGTGCCGTGACCGTCGGCTCCCGCGCGCGTGCGCGGGAGTGACGTCACCGCGGCTCCGGCCAATCAGATGGCCGGATGCCGCGATCCCGGAAGACGGGCGACATGTCATGTCGCCCGTCATACAGGTAAGAGAGCGGCACGGCGGGGGCTCGTTCTAAGGTAAGTATTTCATAATGAGCTAGTATGCGATGCATACTAGCTCATTATGTCTTTCTCTTGCAGGTTGTAAAAAAAAAAATTTTTTTTAAAACGAGTTTACAACCTCTTTAAATGTGAGGTCCACATTAAAAGGTGAGTGACCAGTCTATGTGGCTGTGCCCCCCCCCCCTCATGTATGCTGTGATTAGTAACAACACAAGCCGCTCAGCGGGTGCTGGCCAATGATTGACCACCAGCAACCGCTGATAGGCAAAGAGGATGACAGGACAGAGCTCTGTGGAAATGAACAATACAGAGCTCTGTCCTGTCAGTGGGAATGTGCCAGTTTTTGTTTCCCTGTAAAGCAGGGAATAAAAACCAGCACATCCCTTAGTAAAAACAGCACACAGTGAATGCACCAAGCACTGTTAGGCACACATTCAACCCCTTCATCGCCCTAGATGTTGGCTTTTCCCAGGCAGTGTCATTAGTACAGTGACAGTGTATATTTTTAGCACTGATCACTGTATTAGTGTCACTGGTTCACACTTAGTGTCAGATTGCCCACCATGCTATCACAGTTCTGCTATAAGTCGCCGATCACCACCAGCACTAGTTCAGTACTAAAAATTTTAGTATCTATAACATAGTTTGCAGATGCTCTAACTTTCACACAAACCAATCAATATACGCTTATTAGGATTTTCCCAATCCCATGTAGAAATCTGATTATTTATATTTATAGCAGAAAGTGAAAAATACTGTTTTGGTTTTTTTTTTCAAAATTTTTGGTCTTTTTTTGTTTATAGCCGCAAAAGAAAAACAAAACCCAAGAGGTTATCAAATGGCACCAAAAGAAAGCTCTATTTGTGTGAAATTATTATCTTTTTAATAAATGTAATTTGGGTACAGTGTTGCATATTTGTGTAATTGTCAGTTACAGTAACGCAGTGCCAAAAAGCAAAAAAACGGCAAGGTCATGAAGGGGTGTACAGTAAATCTTCCGGATGGCAAGTGGTTAATTGTCCATAAAACCTTATGGAAAGATTATTGTTAAAATAAATGGTCTGGCGACAGGGTCTCTTTAATGGATTTGAAGAGATGATGCAATGGCCTTATAATATATTATTATTATGTATACAGCATATAATATATCCTTTTGTGATAAAATTGTCCCGGGTGAATGTTTATTTTTGACCATGGCCAACGGTACTCAAGGCACCCTGATATCTGCAGACCCTAACTTTACCTTTAAAGAGTCTCCACAGTGGAGGCACATGTATTATAATGGATAGATGGAGGATAGGTGACTGGAGGGAGCCCACCCCTGCTTAACCTACGTCGGTCGCGCGCGGGAAGCTATGGGGCGAGTGCGACCGCCGGCATTCCCACTCGCCCCCAATCGGCAGCGGGGAAGCCGATGCACGGGTCAGGCAGCTCTGATTGCCGTCTGACACCCGCGATCGCTCCCCACTGAGAGAGAAGGACGGTCGGCTGTTGTAAACACAGCTGATCGTTCTTCTCCCTGAAATGATCACAGAGCTCAAGTGATCCTTTTATATAGATCATTTCACAAGCCACGCCCCCCCCCCACAGTTAGAATCACTCCCCTAGGCTCACATTTGACCCATTGATCACCCACAGGGTTAACCCCTTCCCTGCCAGTGTCATTATTACAGTAAGAGTGCATATTTGTAGCACTGATTACTGTAGTAATGTCACTGGTACCCCCAAGAATGTCAAAAATGTCAGTTAGGGGTCCGATCTGTCCGTCGCAATGTCGCAGTCCCACAAAAAAAATCGCAGATCGCCGCCATTACTTGTAAAAAAAAAAAAAACATAAAATAAAAATGACATAAATCTTTACCGTAGTTAGTAGATGCAATAACTTTTGCGCAAACCAATCAAAATACGCTTATTGCAATTTTTTTTACCAAAAATATGTAGCAGAAAACAAATTGGCCTAAAATGTTAAAAAAAAATAATTTTTTATTTTTTTTTGAGAATGTTATATAGCAGAATGTGAAAAATATATATTTTTTTTTTTTTCAAAATTGACGCTCTTTTTTTGTTTATAGCGCAAAAAATAAAAATCGCACAGGTGATCAAATACCACCAAAAGAAAGCTCTATTTGTGGGTAAAAAAGGACAATAATTGTATTTGGGTACAGCATCGCACGACCGTGCAATTGTCTGTTAAAGTAACGCAGTGCCAAATCGCAAAATAGGGCCTGGTCATTAAGGGGGGCAAATCCTTCTGGTCTTAAAGTAGTTAAAGGCACAGGGTCACACTGAACATCCAGCACATTGCACAATAGCAGAAAAGTTGTCAATAATACATGTGTTCTCACTGTGGAGACTCATTAAAGGTAGAGTTAGGGTCTGCAGATATCAGGGTGCCTTGCCGGGGCCTGCAGGTTACGCATGTATTTGCAAATGTGTGCAACTAAACCCCTGTTTTTAATGCATACTGTCATGCCTCCAGCCTAAGAAAAGAATTAATATTATTGAAACTTGCAATACCGATATTGTCCACAAGATGCCACTGTGACAAAGACCATTGATGGACAGTACTCAATGATATTTCTTGCTCTCTATCACTGGGTATTAACTCCACCTCTTACTGAGAAAACTTCCTTTTGCAATCTCCATCTTAGCGGAGTGAGACTGTCCCTCATGTTTTTGTGGAAGATTCTTGAATCCTTCTAGGAAGCATCGCTGGTATGCCTCAGAACTGTTGACTGTATACTCAGTGCATATCTTGTTTATGTTATATACTGATTGTATGTTTTTTGTCTGTTCATTTCCAGTTCCACCATATATCAATCCTATCTGATCAATCCTATTCTGATATCCATTCTATCTGACTTTTATCCTGTTTCATGTGACCACCATTCTTTCACCGGAATAAAGCCTGAAGTTACAAAAAGACTGGTTATTGTAGGATTAAAGGTTTAGCTGTATGTTGAGCTGCATACACGCCTGGGGCATACATGTAGTGAGAACAGAACACATACTGTTAGACAGGTTTATTCGGTTGGTCGCTGGCTGGTTGGTAAGTAGTGACTGGAACCCCCTGGCTTCTTTGACTTGGTTTCTGAGCCCCAATACCTTGACTCAAGGCCTGTACACCAGATAAGAAAATTGGAAGTAAAAGTTCGTCCGATAAACGATCTGCTGATTTTCGGACCATTAGTATAGTGCTTTCGACAGCCGATTACGGATTTTAGTACGACAAAAACTGGATGTGCAGGCTATAAAATTTTTATCGTACGTCAACACAACGTACGATTTTCGTTTAATTATTACAATTTTCGTCCGAAAAAAATCATAAGAGCAAGACTACACATGCTGGGAAACGAAAGAACACATACAAAACAATTCAACACATGACATCACTTCTGAAGTTGAATTCTGTCATACGAGAATTTTCCTTAGAAAGTAAACTCTTCACTTTCCATATATGCATGCCACAAAAAAACAGATGAAAATATGTCCGATAATCTGATGGTGCATACAAGGCTTTAGGCTCTGGCATTGTTTTTTTCCTACCTCTCCTTACCATATACCTCTCTTTGGGCCTCCAATTCAAATCTTTTTTTCACAACCTCTAAACAAGATTATTAAATGTGCTCCCCGGGTCCTCTGCAAAATCAATTCTTATTGATCCACTTCCTGAGTTTCCAGATGCCTCTGAACAGCTGCTGAAAGAATTCTCACAAAAGCGTCCACACAAACCAATAAAACTAGATCTGTTTAACAAGAGACGAGTCCATTACATGCATGATCTGCCGTCCGCAGAGAGATACTCCACACAGCAGCTGGAGTACATAGCCGATCGGAAGAGAAGTAAATGAAATTTGCAGGATGGACCTAGATTTATCAGGAAAGTTAATGTTTCACAAATACAGGAATAGTGGAATGACATATAGGAGTTAATTTACTAAAACTGGAAAGTGCAAAATCTGGAACAGCTCTGCATATAAACCAATCAGCTTCCAGGCTTTTTGTCAAAGCCTAATTGAACAAGCTGAAGTTAGAAGCTGATTGGCTACCATGCACTGCTGCACCAGATTTTGCACTTGCCAGTTTTAGTAAATCAACCCCATTATCACATAGGTATATAGTGCAGGTGACTCCCCATTGTTCAGGTTGTATGAGCATTCCAAAATATGCCTTAACCAATTAAGGACCAAGCCTATATCTGACATTTGTTGCTTACAATTTAAAATCAGTATTTTTTGCTAGAAAATTACTTAGAACCCCCAAATATTATATATATTTATATATTTTAGCAAAGACTCTGGAGAATAAAATGGCGGTTGTTGCAATATTTTATGTCACACGGTATTTGCGCAGCAGTCATTCAAACGAAATTTTTATTTTGAAAAAAAAAAACAATTCACTGAATTAAAAAAAAAAAAAAAACAGTAAAATTAGCCCATTTTTTTTTTTGTATATTGTGAAGGATAATATCACGCTGAGTAAATAGATACCTAACATGTAACAGTTTTAAATTGCGCACACTTGTAGAATGGCGACAAACTACAGTACTTAAAAATCTCCATAGGTGATGCTTTAATACATTTTAAAGGTTACCAGTTTAGAGTTACAGAGGAGGTCTTTTGCTATAATTATGGGACTTGCTCTGATGATCACGGCAATACCTCACATGTGTGATTTAAACACTGTTTACAGTTGTGGACGCGACTTACGTATGCCTTTTTTATTGGTGAACGAGCACGCAGCGCTTTACTTTTTTTTTTTCTTATTTATTTAATTTTTTTTTCTTTACATAGTCCCTTTTATAAAAAAAACTGATCACTTTTATTGCTGTCACAAGGAATGTAAACATCCCTTGTGACAGTAATAGGCAGTGACAGGTACTTTTTATGGAGGGACCTGGAGACTAAAAGACCCCAAACCCCTCCACTGCACTTCAAAGTATTCAAAATGCCAAAATCAGCATTTTTGAATACTTTGGATTTTTCAAAAAAGGTGCCGTTGGCAGCCGAGTCAACCAGAAGTGAGGTTGTGACAACACTTGCAGGTTGCTTCATCAGAGACCTGATCAAAGTCAATTCAGGCTTTGTTCAGGACCCCGACCAGCGGGCGGACATGTTGGCTGGTCACTCGGGTCTCCCGGTGAGAGGGGAGACCCTGGCAGAGCGGCAGAAGGCGGCAGGAGGGGGGGACATCCCCTCCCACTACTTGTGATAATGGACAAGCTGCCGCTTAGCCGCATCAGTTGTTATCACCAGAAAACTGACCATCCGCTCTAAAAAACAGTACCAGGGCGAAGCCTGCAACTGCAGGCATCACCCCGGTACAACCACTTCAACTAAATGATGTACAGGTATGTCCTTTTGTGGGAAGTGGTTACATACACATTTTCAGAGTTAAAGGAATAGAAAAGGTTGTTTTTTTTTGTTTTCAAAAATAAAAAACGTTATACTTACCTGCTCTGTGAATAGTTTTTTGCACAGTGCACCTCCGATCCTCCTCTTCTCGGGTCCCCGCCAGCACTTCTGTCTCCTCCTCCCCCGCCGAGTGCCCCTATAACAAGCAACTTGCAATGGGGGCACATGTGCGTGCTCGCTCCTAAGCCCCATTCTGAGGGTCCATAAGACACACAGAGTGGGTCTTGGCCCCGTCCCCTGCTCCCTCCTAACTGGCTCTGATTGGCTGCAGTGGGAGCCAATGGCTTTCTTGCACATCCCTGGATCAAGATTGGGCATCAAGGTTGTAAGTATTGGTGGAGGCGGGGGAGCTGCATGCAAAAAGTTTTTTACCTTACTGAATAGAATTCAGTAAGGTAAAAAAAAAAAAAAACTTCTGCCTTTACAACCACTTTAAAGAAAATCTGCACTGGAATGAAGACTCCCGTTGTTGACCTCTCCTTCTTACAGTACTTAAAGTACCTGGATGTCACATGGGTCACTGCTACACATTCTATGGAGTTGCCCAGTTCTCTCCACTTACTGGAGACTCCTCTTTCAACTCTTGGCTACCACAACAGGTATTTTAAAATCTCCCAATCCTACTTTGGCAGTTCTGCATATTGGCATTGAAGCTTACCCGAGCCCTATTAGACCTGTGGTGACCCATGTCCTCCTGGTGGCCCGTAATCTCATCCTAAGAAAGTGAAGATCGACTGAACCCCCTACTCTACCAGAACTAATAAGCACAGTCAACACCCATCACCAACTCGAACGAGCATTGGCGATCAATGCCTCCGCATGCGCCCGTTTTGATAGCAATTGGTCAATATGGGCATCTAAATACTCCTGATGACTCTCCCTTGGTTATGTGCTGGCGTACCTCCCCCCCCCCCCCCTCTTCAATGAATCTCTAAGGTCAGGTCTTCCCCTCTCTTCTGCAGTAGTTACCCTGTTGAGTACTTAACTCCTTGCTGTTCGCCATGGTGGACTTCCCGGCCAGTTTGAGAGACAGGAAGAGGTCCATACGGAATATACCATGTCAGAGTTAATGTACCTGTGTTATGATTAGTTTCTTTGAGTTAAAGATCTGTATGTTACATGACCTGTACCTACCTTTGCACATTTGTGGAATTGTAACCTGTTTATCATAAATACCAATAAACATATTGAAAAAGAAAGTACCTGGATGTCATGCTGATCCAGTGACTTCAGTACTGCCACTAGACATGTGCGGTTCTTTTCATTCCGAATAAATATTCAGACAAATTTTTAGTTATTCAGAGATTCCGATATACCCAAATTGCAGTATAAACGAAGTTTACCGAATTTGTCCAAATTTCGGAACTGGTCCCATTTGATCATGCCTGTATAGTTCTGGGTACAATGCTACTTGTCAGAGTTAGGGACATGACACCAAGGATTTATTTTTAGCTTTTTGTAAGGGGTGCATTTTGACAGCCACTGTAAGGATTTACTCTTTGTTCCCAGTTGGTCAGTGGTTTTAAAATGCTTAGTCCAAGGACATATTTAAGAGGGGTGGGTGTGCAGGAAGGGGGTAGTATGTCTCCCTTTACTTTGGGCTCCTCCTGGTATCACCCCCAGGAATTAATATCGCAAATCTACCCTCTCTGGCAGGACCCCATGTAAATAGAGTGGGTGAAGCTTAGTTAGGTCTGGTTGTAATTTAGAACAAGCAACATCATGGAGTAGTAGGGCTGTGGACAGTGTCCTTGGCATCCCCCATGTGGGCTTCCCTTGGATATGAGCTCAGTCCCTGAAGTGCACCCCTGATCATCCATGGGAACAAGGGGCTTGTATTATGTCACTGAAGATGGGTAAAGACTATAGAAATTGTTGCCCCAATGCTGGCCTACTGAACATGATGTTGCATAATGAAAATGTGAGAGTATTTAGTAAACTACTTTTTTTTTTCTGGCTAAAGTGATATAATTGTCTGGGAATAATTGTCAAGGGAATGTCTGAATACTAGTACTGGAATTAGTGAAGCTGATATTAGCAAGATATTGTACATACGTGTATATAATAAAAAAATCTCATTGTCTTTTAGTTGTAGGTGTTACATTGTAATAATAAAGTATTGTTTATATATTGCAATGTGATAGATCTCACAGTAGGGGGAGCTGTTTTGACACGTGGTATTCTCTAAAGGGACTTTGGTCTCAACCTCAGCCTTGGGGGGATACTCTACCCCAGTGATGGCGAACCTTGGCACCCCAGATGTTTTGGAACTACATTTCCCATAATGCTAAACTACACTGCAGAGTGCATGAGCATCATGGGAAATGTAGTTCCAAAACATCTGGGGTGCCAAGGTTTGCCATCACTGCTCTACCCCAATTGCCACCCACACTGGTATCTTCCTATGCCAGTGGGTTGATGGTGGGCTCCTCCCTTCTGCTTTGGTGGTATGGAAGGAAAGTGGACCTCAAAATAGGCATCACACATGATGCACCGTGTACATAACCAAACATATCACATAGTCAGGGCTTTGGTGTGGGCATGCATGCATATGCACTAGGGGTATATAAAGGGATAGTGGCATGCAGTTAAAACCATGCAGGCAGGAAATAGGTGGTGAATCCCTGGAAAGGTATCTGGTAAACTACAATCATTTTTTTTAACCCATTTTTATTGTAATCTTCCTTGAATCCATTTTAAATATAACTTGCTACTAAACATATGGCATTAATAGAATTTATTTTATCTTGGTATTAATGGATAGTGAGGTTAGTGGATACCATTGTTATCAATGGGAGAATCTCTGAGTGACTCCTGGTACAACTTTAGCTATCTACCAGGGGGTAAGCTTTACATCTATATGAGGGCAAGATTTACACTTAAATAGGGGTTATACAGTATGTGATATACAGTACTGGATCTAAGTATGAATTACATACAATGTCAATTTAGGTCTGTTTACACAGGGAGCCACAAGACTGCTTCCTACACACACTATATTACCAAAAGTATTAGGACGCCTGCTTTTACATGTACAAATTTAATGGCATCCCAGTCTTAGTCCATAGGGTTCAATATTGAGTTGGCCCACCCTTTGCAGCTATAACAGCTTCAACTGTTCTGGGAAGGCTTAGGAGTGTATCCATAGGAATGTTTGACCATTCTTCCAGAAGCGCATTTGTGAGGTCAGGCACTGATGTTGGATGAGAAGGCCCTGGCTCACAGTCTCCGCTCTAATTCATACCAAAGGTGTTCTATCGGGTTGAGGTCAGGACTTCGTTTCAGGCCAGTCAAGTTCCTCCACCCAAAGCTTATCTATGTCTTTATGGACCTTGCTTTGTGCACTATATTTTGAACCCTACGGAATTAGACTGGGATGCCCAAACTCGCTCATCCTTGTCTTTATGGACCTTGCTTTGTGAATTAAATTTTAAACCCTACTGACTAAGACTGGGATGCCATTAAAGTTCATGTTGTGTGTAAAGGCAGGCGTCCCAATACTTTTGGTAATATAGTGTATTAAAGGATCAAGATTCATATAGTAATGTGAATTGTATTGGTTTATATATTGGGAGATGTGGTTGATGTCCTCAGTGCTAAACATAAACAAATTAATTATACTATATATCTCAATTTTATTAGAGGTAGATCAGCTGGATGATACCTTATTTTTCTCTACCAGAGGATGGATTAGGGGGCATACTATTTACTGGGGACATATTTTGTAAATTTCACCTTAATGAGGCAACCAGGGTAGAAGGCATTTCTCGCTCAGACAGAAGCAATTTATGAAAAAAATGTTTGTAGGAATGCTCTTGAGATATGAGTGTTTTACTGTCTTTCCACAGTTAGCCCACTTTGCAGGGTTGAAGCCATCTATCCGGAGGCATACCTTTGGTGGTTTCCCCAACCCTTGAGCTTTTTTTGACCTTTACTTTGCATTTTGACATCAGAGAATATTTTTATACTTGTTTGTGGGCCAGGCACTGTATAACACACATGTAAGTAGTGAACAATTAGATGATTTCTATGTAGGTATAAACCTTTCCATCTTGATATTGATCTAAGTTCTCATTTAATTGCTTTTACAAAGAAATTTCTTCTGTATCCTCTGAAGAAGGGAACCAATATCTCTATGCATCGAGGAACCAGAGCCCCTACAGCAAAGACTTAATATAAACATCATAATACAGTTAACTATAAATGTTTTTTGGGGTTCTTGGATGAATGCAGCTTACATAGGGATGTGACCAATTTGTTTTTAGAGTATGGTGGAGCAACACTGTTTTGTATTTATGTTATTTAACAAATGGTATATGCTTTTAGGAATCTATTAACTTGCACTACCATCAAAGTTCAATATGTTGTATAAACATAGATTGCTCTTTAAGATATGTGAGGGAGGGATGATGAGCCATTTCCTATTTTTAGTAGACAAAAAAGAAAGCAAGACCCCCGACCTGCACCAGGAGGACTTTAATGGCATAAACATGCCAACCCAACATATCAAAGTATCAAAAAGTATTTATTTGAACATAGTAAAAACAAGAAGTATCACATAACACCCAAATTGCTTATGAATACATAATTCAATTCATATAAAGAGAGAAATAGCAAAACAAAAATATGACCAAAAAGCCAGCACCTCCCCTATACTACAAGGGTACAAGAATAGTATGGGGTATTAATCCCCAAAAGGGGGTCTCTGTGTGTGGGAGTCACCTCCATAGCGTAACAAGTTTCGCTGTATTGCATAGCTTCCTCAGGACTGAAATTGGAGGAAAATTACATTCTGCTAAATATAGTAGCCATAGATTATATGTGTATAAATAATCACATTCATATGTATATGCATGTATTTGATTTCTAGTATGAGATAGAGGAACATGGACTCCCAATCCAAAGGATTAAACATTATTAATTTATCCTCATATCAGCCTACCCTAGCTGAGAAGGAGCTTCTCAGTCTGGGTCTCACTTTCTGTCCAATACAGGATATAGACATTTTCGAGACTGTAAAAGATATTAATTTATTTGCATGCAAATTAACATATACATTTCTGTTTGATAAAGATAGGAGTAAAAAGAAGCAGGATAAAGCATTACTGGATCAGTGGAAAGATTTCACTATTAAAGATTTCCGGGCACTACGTGACCTCATGGAATAATTGGATGAGAATGAAGGGGTCCCCCAAAATGTATTCTCACAGGTACCCTTGGATAGTCAGACAACAACACTATCCCCCACAAACCAGTAATGAAAAAGTAGGCAGATACATTTCCCCCCCTTCAGACAAACCCGAATATATGGGCGTTCGTAACACAAGTTCGTAATGAAATTTACAAGTTCGTAAGGAAATTAATGAAATTCACACACAGGGCTACTCCACGGGCAATCTCACACATCAGCAAAAAGAGACTTTAAGATCTCTTGGTCAGACAAAAAAGTATAATAATTAAGCCCTCTGATAAGGGGGGCAATGTTGTCCTGATGGACAAAGAACAATATCGAACTATGTGCCTAAAAATTCTAAATAATCAAGAATGGTATCGCATAATCTCTGCATATGTGACAGATACATTTCAAAAAGAATTCACTCAAATGTTAGTAGAGGCTTATCATCAGGCCATAATTAATTTACATCAGCTCAGAAGGGGATAGATTGATGAAAAAAGGTACCTACGTCCCAAAACGTAAATCGAACAAGGGGAAACCAAGGAGGGGGCTATGGGGACTTTAAAAGGTACCGTCACAGACAAATAGTATAAAGATACAACAATATATAAAAAGTATATAGACCTAGGTGGGTATGGGGAAGATATGGTATCTACACAGGGGGGTTGTGGACGGGCATTGACACAGTGTTATCCAGCATTACCAATATTTTAGGATGTATTTATGCGTTGTAATTATGCATATGTATGTTATATTTACCATATCTTTTGCTTCACATCTAGTTCATATATGTGATATCAATTTTGTGCCATCTTGTTCCGCCCCTGAAGAAGCGTTAATTCGTGAAACATGTCAGGCAATCGAGCATCCCAACTATTTCACATGTCTGACTGGTTAGTGAGTTAAGGGCACTATTGTTTTTTGTGGCCCATATTTTTTTTAGTTGGTGCACATTTTATGTAACGTTTGTTGGATCATTGTATGTAATCTCTTATGTTATTGTCCACATTCTGGACCACAGAATTTTAATTGCTGTGTGTCATTTAGTTCAATAAACTTTTACTTTTTATATATTGTTGTATATTTATACTGTTTGTCTGTAAAAGTACCCTTTAAAGTCCCCATAGCCCCCTCCTTGTTTTCCCCTTGTTCGATCAGGCAATAATTGATAAAGAGACTTACGAGGCCATTCTAGTTACATTTCCGAAAACACCTACTTTTTAAGCCCTACCTAAAACACATAAGAATATGGACCAACCCCCTGGGCGTCCCATAGTATTGGGAATTGGATCTTATATGGAATTAGCCAGCCAACTTGTAGATGGCTATTTACATCCTCATGTGATTTTGCTACCATCTTACATTCAGGATACCCCTGACCTGCTCAAACGATTAGTGGGTGTAGTTCTTTCGGCCAACATTTTTCTAGTTACTCTTCACATTAAGGCACTCTACAGTAGTATTCCGCATGTAAAAGGGATGGAGGTTATTAGTGAGTTCCCAAAGGAAAGAGATCAGGACTCTTGGGCTTACAGCAAGTTCATTTAGACCATATTCTGAAAAGAAATTTATTTTTGTTCCATGGCTCCCACTAACTCCAGCTGCAGGGGGTGGCAATGGGCACGTTCTGTGCGCCCACATATGCCAAACTGTACCGGGGGGGTGGGTGTTAGCAATATCTACTATCAGATGACAGGTACACCAAGTTTTGGGACTATGTACCCTTGTGGTATAGGTATATTGACAATGTCATATTCTTTTGGACAGGATCCTTGAAGGACATGAATAACTTTAAATCCAGACTAGATGATATTCCCTTTATTTGAAATTCACCATGGAATGCAGCCCTGATAGGATTACATTCCTTGATATCGAGATTAGGCAACAACAGGACAGATCCACAAAAACAACATTATACCAAAAACCTACTGCAGGGAACACCCTGATCCATGTGCAAAGTTTTCACCCTGAACCCTTGTTAAAAAGTGTACCTTTTAGTCAGTATCTGAGGCTGCGACGAATATGCTCTAGTGATGACGACTTTTATACCCAAACCAATTCCCTAAGAGATAGATTGCTACAACAGGGTTATTCTCATTTTTGTTTGAAAAAGGCCTTTAACAAAGTGAAAAAGTCCACTCGGGAAGAGGTGTTGTTTAAAAAGCATACTAGGACACCCCCACATATGGTCAGATTAATCACAACATTCAACCGACAACATACTCATGTCCGAGGAACTCTCCAGAAACACTGGTATTTATTGACAAATGATTCAATCCTCCAAAAATATATCAGGGACAACCTAGAAACCACTCATCGCAGGGCTAAATCACTTAGGGATAAAATAACTCAAAGCCATTTCGGAGACACCCAAGAATCCAATTCTGAGCAGGCGATCAGAAGCACCTGGCAATGCGAATTGTGTGAATTTTGCCCGTAGATATTTGAAAATCAAACACTTTACCTCCCCAATGGCAAACTTCATAGGGTTCCCCACTATGTTGCTTGCCAGACCATAGGGATTGTATACATTATGTTCTGTAATTGTGGAGCATTTTATATAGGGAAGATTAAACGCCAATTTTGGTAAAGGATCAAGGACCACATATACAATGGTAGGAACAACAAGCTATCCACTCCTATTGGGCGACATATCGCTTTAACACACAAATGGGACACCAGTGTCATTAAATTTGCGGCCTTAGAATGTATTTTCCCGGACCCAAGAGGAGGGGATTTTCACAAAATAATTCTTCAACGTGAAGCTCGATGGATCTACAATTTACAAGCCACTATGGCACCATGCGTCAATGAAGCCATTAGCTTCAAGCCATTTTTATAGACTGGATGGCTTGCTGTGCATGGTGGTCCTAGCTCCCTTCCTTCTTTCCCTTTACCTTCCTTTGTCGCCCATCCCCCTAACTTTTGTCTCTATTGATATCTAAGACATATGTTGTGTTCTCTGTATCTCCCATCCACACATAAATTGACCAGTATTATCTGTCCCTTTTAAATCATGCTAACATGGTCACATATCCCTCTAATTGGCAAGAATAGGTACTGTGTTAGCATATTTATGTTGAGGGTAATGTAGATACTTTGTCAGTTAATACTATGTAACATTGAACGTTTTTGTTGATTTTGTTTTGCTTTTGTTTTCCCTGAGTTTGTTTTTGGAATTACGGATCATTGATGGATCTGGGTTGTCTGTGTCTTTGTGGGCAGGCATCTGTGTTCCACACGATCATGAACACCTTGTTCCTGGTCATTGCTCTGTTGGGAATATTATTATCCTCCTATCCGCTTCATCCTTGCCCTTTTCAGTATTGTCATCCCTGCAGGGTAGGTTGAGGTTTCCTCTTCCAAGATAGAAGCGAGGCTTGAGCTCTGCCGCATTGAGCGCCATCTTGCGCATGCGCGGTGGGTGGAATGCATGTGAGGCCATGACGTCAGAACCCGGAAGTTGCAGGTATGATGCGTGACCTCATGGGGATTTAAAAGGATTCCCCCTGACTTCTTAGTGTCCCTTCTCCCTGGGAGGCTAGAGGCATAGTGCGGGCGGTTGCTGCAGGCATGAATCCTTTTAGCCATGATAATGGGAAAGATCTTTGATAAACCTCTCATCTGTTTAGCTCACTAATTGATTCTTAGATGTCCTTTTCTTTCAGTGGATGGTATCGTGCAACAAGTTGCTGCACAGCTCCTCTATAACACAGGGATCGTCCCCTTACCCTCTGCTGTGGACACTAGTCATTATAAGTGGATGAATTTATATGAGATTTCAGGAGAATCTAACAGCAGCCTCTTTTAAAATACAGGTGTAGACCTGATTGGGTCTGATATGTTGGGTTAGATTACTAATAACATTTAAAAGCAATTTATAGTGCTGCTATATTTTTCTGCAGCTTTATCAGAATGAATAACTTATTTTCCCCCTTTCTATGCATTTGTTGTAGAGTTATGGCAATATCTAGACAATGAGGCCTCAGTAGTTGGGGCATCCTGTGATCCTTATGTCCGTCCCAAAGACATATGATGATGACTCAATACTTCTTATCCGTTTTACTGTAAGTGTTCCTTGGGGATTACATACTAGAAATCAAATACATGCATATACATATGAATGTGATTATTTATACACATCTAATCTATGGCTATTATATTTAGCAGAATGTAATTTCCTCCAATTTCAGTCCTGAGGAAGCTACACAATACAGCGAAACCCGTTGACCTACGGAGGTGACTCCCACACACAGAGTCCCCCTTTTGGGGATTACTACCCCATGCTACCCTTGTATGGGAAAGTGCTGGCTTTGGGTCATATTTTTTTTTTTTGCTAGGTCTCGTGTCTTAGTGGTCATCATTTTAAAGTATACCATTTCCTATTTAAGTGAAAAGTAGTATTTTAGGGGTTCCTTTGGCGTAAATATATGGCCTTGGCGCCCAGCGGCCATATATTTGCGTGCATTAGCGCCAATAGAGCTGTCCAGAGAGATGGGATCGCCAAGTGGTTAAAGTATGGTTATCTTCAAATGACAGTTACCCCACAAAGCAGTTTACAGTGGAAAACTGAAACAATTTATTTTCTTCTTTAGGTCCAACTCGTCAAATTGAAAAGCAAATTATGTGTATTTCGAACAAACTATGTTGTAATTATAACACAACTCCACTTAAAACTTACTGTTTTTACTCTTCTGCTTGCTTATGGTGAATTAAAAAAGACCAGTAGAGTAATGGCTAGACTTGGAGGATTAGCGTTCATAAATTCTGCATCTGTTAACATTTCATGGCTTGAAACATTAGCAGTAAATAAATTCATTACAACTCTCCAGGGTTCGATCGCCACGCTTGTAATTCACGTTGTTCTTCTTTTTCCTCCTTCACTAGAGCTGCAGTGTACTAGAGAGTTAAATTATCAAAGAGAATTAAGGCATCGGGTTGTATATATGACTGAGACAGGCAACATTGAGCTGTAGTGCAAGCAAGTGGCAGGTATATGTATCTGTTGCAAGTGACAACATCATATTACTTGAGAGTGAGACCCCGTTCACATTAGGTCGCTCCGACTTCGGGGGCAACCTGTGAAGTCGCGTGCACCGCGACTTCGGTGCGACTTGCATGGACTTCATATAATTGAAGTCAATGCAAGTCGCCTCCAGGTCGCCCCAAAGTAGTACAGGACCCTTTTTCTAAGTCGGAGCGACTTGTGTCGCTCCTATTAGAACGGGTCCTGTACTACTCAATGGACCCGACGGTGCGCGACTTGCCAGGCTGACCAAGTCGCCTGGCAAGTCGTAATAGTGTGAACCGGCTCTGATAGTTGAGATTACATGTCCCTAAAGTCACCTATATAGCTGGACCAAACAATCAGTGTGTGTAACCTATGCAACTGCCTAAGGGCCAATGAGGCCCATCAAGGAAGCTAAGAGAGAGACAAATGTGGGGCAAGTAAATTGCCCAATAAAACAGCCAAAATCAATTGTGGAAATAAATATTTAAATACATCTGTCACAGATCTGCAGCAAAGCTGGTCTGCAACTCTGTTTAGGGCTCTTTCACACGGAGCGGACCACATTGCGATCCGCTCCGGTCCTTTTTTTTCACGGTGCATATGTCCGCATATCATCCCATCTGTTTGCGGATGATATACGGACATAATGTAAGTCTATGGGCATTGTGGATGTCAGCGGATGGTATTCCGCTGACATCCGCAATGCCATTGACTTACTTTATGTCCGTAAATCATCCGCAAAAAAATAGGATGATTTGCGGACATACGGAGCGCCCGTGTGAAAGAGCCCTTAGTCTTTCACCATGGAATCTCTCTCACTCTGTGACTGCAGCCTTCTCTGATCAATTAGGTTCACCTGTTCAATTGCTTGGTAACACAAATTGCTAATCAGCCAATCTGAGTGTGGTGGAGACGACTTGCTGAAGTTCAAACCAAGCATCAGAATGGGGAAGAAAAAGGATTTAAGTGACTTTGAATGTGGCATGGTTGTTAGTGCCAGACTGGCTAGTCTAAATATTTCAAAAACTGCTGATTTCCTGGGATTTTTATACACAACCATCTCTCTGGTTTACAGAGAAATGTCAGAAAAAGAGAAAATATCCTTTGACCGGCAGTGGACGAAAATGCCTTGTTGATGTCAGAGGAGAATGGGCAGACTGGTTTGATATGATAGAAAGGAAACAGTAACTCAAATAACCACTCATTACAACCAAGGTATGCAGAATACCATCACTGAACACACAACACATCAAACCTTAAAACAGATGGCAGCAGAAGACCACACTGAGTGCCACTCCTGTCAGCTAAGAACAGAACACTGAGGCTACATTTCACAGAGGCTCCCTAAAATTGGACAATAGAACAGTGGAAAAACGTTGCCTGGTGTGGTGAGCCTCGATTTCAGCTGCAACATTCAGATGGTTGGGTCAGAATTTGGCATAAACAACATGAAAGCATGGATCCATTCTGCCTTGTATCAATGGTTCAGGCTGATGGTGGTGGTGTAATGGTGTGGGGGATATTTTCTTGGCATGCTGCTGACCATGTCCATCCCTTTATAACTACAGTGTACCCATTTTCTGATGGCCTCTTCTAGCAGGATAATGCACCATGTCACAAACCTCAAATCATTTCACCACTAGATTCTTAAACATGACAATGAGTTCACTGTACTCCAATGGTCTCCACAGTCACCAGATCTCAATCCAACAGAGTACCTTTGGGATGTGATGGAACGAGAGATTTGCAGCATGGATCATTTGCATCATGGATGTGCAGTCAACAAATCTGCAGCAACTGTGTGATGCTTTCATGTCAATATGGACCAAAATCTATATGTTTCCAACATGTTGTTGAATCTATGCCACAAATAATGCAGTTGTGAAGGCAAAAGGGGGTCCAACCCTGTGCTAGGAAGGTGTACCTAATAAAGTGGGCAGTAAGTGTATTTAGCTGTGCTCAGGTCAACACCCATTGCCTAAACTACATCTTCATAGCCCAAGGTTTTCATAGCCTATGTTAGCTTCTGCTTCCCTACTTTTTCAGTTACCAACTTTGGCTTAATTTGAACCAGTTCTTCCATTCCAGCTTGTTTTTTTTTTCCCTACAGGGTAATTAGAGGCTGACATAAGTTACCTCCCAAACATCTATATTTCAAAGCTCCGTTCCATACATTTCGCACTGCCTTCTAGATTTTAATTGGGGCTACTGATGATAATCCCGCTGCTCCCACTTAACCAAAGCCCACAAATACGTGTATCCACTGTCCGCACCTGTTTCCTTTCTCTCTAGTTGAATAAAAGTATATATTTTCCTTCCCTACTTTTACCCATTTTAATTGACTTGTCATATAATGTGTATGCTCTCATTGCTTTCTGTTCAGTGAACTCCTTATACAATTTCTTGAAAACGAATAAAATATATATTTAAAAAAAGGACCCCTTGATAACGTCCTATTGGACAAAACGCATCAGTCTGAGGTTCTGATGTCATGTCGCTGCACAATCCTGGGTCAGCAGCAGCTTCCTATGCAACGTACCTTACTTTTTATACATTATTGTGTTTTAAATCGGATTCAGATAATATACTACACTATTGGAGATCATTCTTGGTTCATGATGAGTTTTGCTTGCCCTAACTGGAGTATGTCAAAAGGTTGCCACTGAATGCGGGTTGCTGCAAGAACACCCGAGAGACTTCTCACTTTTTAAAGGCATTTATGCTGTTGTAATGGCAGCCATTATTTCTGGTGAGTGCTGAATTCACTAAGAGCTGGTGGCTGGTTTTCTGAGCACTTTTTAGAAAAGTCAACACGTGTGATTTCACAATGCACCTTTCTGGATCGTTGGGAAACCAATTTGTTTGGGATTTTCATTGTATTTATTATTAATAATGGACTTTTTTGCACTTTAATATTGGCGCCACATATTATGTGTGTCACAAAAGGGCTCACCTGCTGGTGGCAGATCCAAAAGCTGCATTTCCAGTTTCCACCAGCGGGTTTCTCTCAGCAGCCAGAAGATCATCACATGCAATTAGTCATCACCTGATGCTTGTTGAAGGATGTGTATTTAAACCCTGTCCACGCTCTTCGTTCATGCCTTTGTGTTGTCTCCATGTGCCCCTGACCTGCAATCCTGTTCCTGGACCCTGATCCCGACCCTGCAGCTTGATCCCTTACCACCTGCTCTCTCCGTCTCCTGACTGAGAAGTCAAAATTTTAAATATTTAGCTGTAGCCGAAGGCAGTTTGCGAATGGTTGAAGAGCAGTACAATAATGAGTATCTGCAGGCAGCAGTGAAGTAAGATGGAGGTTTCTTGGAAGTTTGGGGCTGCATTTCTGCAAATGGAATTGGAGATTTGTTTAGGATTAATGGTGTCCTCGTGGCTGAGAAATACAAACAGATACTTATCCATCATGCCATACCATCGGGTAGACGTATGAATGGCGCCAAATTTATTTTGCAGCAGAACAACGATCCAAACTATAAAGTCAATGTCATTAAAAACTATCTTCAGTGTAAAGAATAAAAAGGAGTCCTGGTAGTGATGGTTTTGCCCCCACAGAGCCCTAAACTCAACATCATGGAGTTTGTCTGGGATTACATGAAGAGACAGAAGGTTTTAAGGCAACTTATATCAACAGAAGATCTGTGCTTAGTTCTACAAGATGTCTTGAAGAAGCTACCTGCCAAGTTCCTTAAAAAACGGTGTGCAAGCTTACCTAGAAGAATTGATGCTGGTTTTAAGGAAGAGGGTGGTTACACCTAATATTGATTTGATCTGGATTTCCATTCAGTTCAATCACTTTACATTTTGTAATTGATCAAAATAAACTATTAATACTTCTATTTCTGAAATAATTCAACCTTTTCACTCCTTTTCACACCTGCCTAAAACGTTTGCACAGTACTGTACATCAGCCAGGCACAAGTGTGAAAGAATGCACAGGGTTGTGCACATGCATTACAGAGCATGCCCAGAGTCAGTCTATTTAAGGGATGCTCTAACTCAATGTCAGTGCTGGCTGGTTTTCAACATCTTCCTTGCTTCCTGACTTGTGTTGTGCGTGTGGTTCCTGCTATTGACCCAGCTTCCTTCTGACCTGAATGAGATCCTGCACTGTACTTCTGTTCTACCCATTTCTAACCTCGGCTTGATCTGTGATTTTGCTTCTGCGTCTCATTCTGCTTCACGCCATTGGCAAGTGCCTACGGGTCTTACATGCTGATGCAGGTGCCTGTTTCTATGCTTAGTCCTGCCACACACCTACTGCCATCATCTGTGAGCTCTGCCATTATGAAAGTCTGGCCAAGCCAGAGTTCCCCTTTACCTTCTGCTGATTCCCCTCTTGACATTCCTGCTCGCATGCCCTGCTAGATCTTCCTGGTTGTCATTTCCAGTTTTAGGTTCTGCAAGGTACATCCTCTGGAACTTGTCTTCCTCCTGTCCCTTTGCACCCTCTGTTTCACCTTCGGGGGTGCTTGGGCAGGAGATACAAGGGAAGTTGCTCTTTTCATCTTGGTCTCTTATCAGGTATGTGACATATTGGCAGACATGGGAGTAAGTCACACATGTGCAAGTAACAAGCAAGTCTCAAGTCTTAACCTTCAAGTCTCAAGCAAGTCCCAAGTTACTGTGGCGAAAAGCAAGCAAGTCAAGTCGAGTCCCTGCTTGAAGTCAAGCAAGTAAAGTCAAGTCATTTATTTTGGTCAAGTCACAAATCAAGTCAAAATACTGATCTACCCCAATTTTCACCTTTAATCAGTTAAAAGTCAGTGGTCAGGAAAGGTTTTGTTTTATTTTCAACATTAACAAAACTGCTTAGTGCTTTTTTCTTGGCATATTAAAGAAACACTTTGAATGCCCAAACAGCTCAAAATCCTTCGTCCGGTCATGTTTCAACACCACAGTCACTAAAAACATGTTAAGTATTTCCATTTTTAAACAGCCAGTGTCCTAAAAATCAGAACACACTGAGGTGTTTTAAGTGACTGTGGTGTCAGAAACATAACAGGCACATGCATTTTGCTTTAACACATCTTGAAAAAATGCAAATATTTAATAACTTAAAAAAGTAAAGTAATTTCGAGTCATATTTCTCAAGTCAAAGTCAAATCTCAAGTCATGAATACCAAGTCAAAGTCAAGTCTCAAGTCATGAATACCAAGTCAAAGTCAAGTCGAGTCTTTTATTAATTTTAGTCAAGCAAGTCTCAAGTCCTCAAACTGGTGACTTAACCTCCCTGGCGGTATGATTATGTCAGGAATTACATACCAAAAGCGGTACAATTATTTTCATGGAAATTTGGCGTTATGTATTATAGGCCTACAATTCTTAGTAATTTCTGACTTAAACCTGACCAAAACAAGAGTCTAGTAGACATCCCAGATGTGATAAATTTGAAACACAAACACGTGAATTATAATCGAATCAATAATATTATTTTATTATTTAATATATAATATATATAATAAAATTATATTATTGATTAGATTATAATTCATGCATTATATATTATATATAGATATATGTGTGTATATATATATATATATATATATATATATATATATATATATAAAATATATAACGCATGAATTATAATTGAATCAATAATATAATTTTATATATATATATATATATGTGTGTGTGTGTGTGTGTGCATATATATATATATATATATATATATATATATATATATATACACACATATATATATATATATATATATATATATATATATATATATACACACATATATATATATATATATATATATATATGCATATATATATGCATATATATATACCGGTATATATATATATATATATATATATATATATATATGCGCATATATATATATATATATGCATATATATATATATATATATGCATATATGCATATATATATATATGCATATATATATATATATATGCATATATACATATATATATATGCATATATATATATATAAATAATATAAAATGTGTTTTGTGCAACGTTTTTTTTTTTTTTTTTTTAATTTCCCTCCCTAGTTCCGCTCCCATGCAGCATTGCTGCTGCAGGGAACGGAACTAGGAAGTGATCAGACCGACGGAGGGACGGAGGAGCGGCGGGACTCTCGGCTGGCGATCTCAGCAATGAGAGATCATCGCTGGATCGCCAGGAGAAGGTAAGAGAACACCGCTGCGCTCTCTGCAATCCACCCCGAGCGTGACTCGGGGTTACCGTTCCTGATATGAAAAATCAACCCCGAGTCACCCTCGGGATTACCGCCAAGGAGGTTAAGTCTGACTTAAGTCAAGTCATGTGACTTGAGTCCCCCACCTCTGCATATTGGTGGTGATTGGGAGAAGGGCTTCTTTACCTTTGTGGCCTGTGAGATTAAAAACAAACCTCCTTATATTGGACGACATTGGGAGGAATTAAATTGGAGGTTAGAGGGTGAATAAATGTTTCTTTTAATTTATGGTCAGTGGGAGAAGGAAGAGATTCTTACCTTGGTGGTCAGTGGGAAAAGAAATGTCCGCTTATAATGGTGGTAAGTGATTAGAAAAAATACCTTATTTCATTGGTGACATGGGAAGAAGAAATGCACTGGTGATCAGTAAAGGAAAAATGCCCCCTTACACTTGACGTTATTGGAGGGGAAATCTGCATCCTTGCTTTGTTGGTTACTGAAGAAGGATTGCTTCCTTAGATTGATGGTCACTGGGGAATAAAGTGTCCTTTACTGCAATGGTTCCCAACCTTGGTCCTCAAGTACCCCCAACGGGCCATGCTTTGGGAACTTCCCTTAGATAAAATAGCTCTTATCAATACCATGTCATTGATATTGATTTAAAGCAGCAAAGTAAAGGAATACCTGAAAAAACGGCCTATTGAGGGTACTTGAGAACTGAGGTTGAGAACCACTGCCTTACTGTATATTAGTGATCAGCTTACTAAAGACCATTGGTGACAGTGGATATTTACCTGCTGTGAGGTCATTAACTCTGTTAAATGACAGCGTGTCAAATATACAGGCCCTGTTAGGCAATAGATCAAACTGTCAATTGCAGTGCTTCCATTTAGTGGGTAGAACTGGGCAGGTAAGTAAAGCTCTATCCCACTATCACTCCTTCCACCTTAAGCGCCATAGCAGCCATGTTTCATTAAGTTTGTATCTAGATAATCCTGCACTCAACCCAGAGTTCGAAAGTTTATTATCTCAAAGGCATACAGCTAAAACAAATGTTATTCCTTTGAGATAACAAACTTTCAAACTTTATACTGTGTGCAGAATCATCTGTATATACTTTGCTGTTTGGTTTATGGAAACCTTTCCTAGAAACAATGCTTTCCCATTAAAAAGGATGCCTGCTTCATGTACTCTAGCAGCTCCTAAACTTGAGTTGGCATTTCTTTTTTTTTTTTTTGCCAAAGCTCCTAAACTCAACTCCATAAAAGCCTATTGGGATTATTTACTAAGACTAAACTGTGCAAAATCTGGTGGAGCTCTGCATAAAAATCAATCAGCTTCCAGGCCTTATTAAACAAGCTGAAGTTAGAAGCTGATTGGCTACCATGCACGGCTGCACCAGATTCTGAGTGCACCAGCTTTAGTAAATCTACCCCACTGTGTCAATGTACACATAGGCTTTAAGCAGAGTTTAGGAGCTGCTGCGATTTGGTGAGGTTCATCCTCCCTCTCCTAAATGTGGAAGAATTGCCTTCAGGATAGGAATGTTTTGACCATCGCAGTGCAACTTTGAATTTTTTCACGGCTTCAGTATTTGATGACCAAGTGTACATGAAGGCTAAGTTGAGCAGATAAAAATGTTGTTTATTCACTTCCATCGAGTTAGCATGTAAATGCTAAAAACAAAAAATACAAAAGCACCTAGAATAGAAAAATAGACTAATATTCTTAATGCTATCATTATCTGCATTGACTTCATACAGATATGAAAATATGTTTGCAATAGTGGGCCTATAATAGGCTACTTTTGTTTGAGGTTATTGGTAAAAAATATACTTTGAAGTTATCATACTCTACTCTTGAGACAAAAGGCTCAAAAGTATAGAAAATACTTTGTATATAAAAAAGCAGGTAGTACACAAGCTGTGGATAAGCTGGAACTACAGTGAATTCACTAAAAGGCTTTTGCATATATATGTGGAAATTGAAAGGGTGGTTAAAATAAAAGAAAAAAAATTAACTGTTACATGTCATTCAGCTATGATTCCATCCAGTGACTGGCCAAATTTGAGGGTGCTTCTTGGACAATAATTAATACAGAACGTTTAATCTTAAATGATGCTGCACTTTTTAACCATATTATAGTTTATTTATTCTATATTTTTTTTTATTCTCAGTTGAGATGTTTTCTTTGTTAGGCTGGGTTCACGTTAGCTGCAGCTCACAGGAGGGGGTCCAGTGCGTCCTTGTTCTTCATTTCAGGTGCAAATCTATTTTTGCCCAAATTCGCTCATGAAACGGAACCAAAGATGCACAGAACCATTTTCCAATTTGGACTGTGGTCGTCCCAGAGGTGCGTTAACCAGCTCTATTCAGAGCCGGTCACACTCTTCTGTCATGTGAATTGGATGCAGGGAAACCTCCATCCAATTCGCCTTAAGCTGGATACACACTATACAACTTTTGTTGTCAGATTTCCTTTAGATTTAAGCCCAGTACACACGCACAGATTGTTGGCCAACTGATGGGCCAACTTTTGTCCAGTGTTGTTTGTTGGTTGAAATGTGCTCTAGACTTGCACTGGATTTTTGTTGGCCAACAAAAACCAACTTCAGAAGTGATGTCATGTTCTGGTTTACTTTCAGTGTGTTATTTCTTCTCTGAGCATGCCCAGTCTTGCTCATCTGATTTTTGTCTGCCGAAATCTGTACCGACTGAGGAACAATTGGCCGTTCTTTGTTGGCCAACAAAAATTTTATAGCATGCACACCAGATTTTTTTCGGCCTAAAATTCGCAGTTGGTTGTCGGAAGCATCATACTAACAAGCCTACAATCGGCAGATCGGACGTTGGCCAACAATTTACGGCCAACAATCTGTGTGTGTGTACGGGGCTTTACCCTCAACCATGTAGTAAAATAGAAGAGAACAGGCGCCGCTGAAGTTAGAAAAGGCTTTATTGCATGACAAACATAATGTAGTGACTAAAGCCCTGTACACACGTACCGAATGTCGGCCGAACGATCGGCCGTATTTTGTCCGGTGCTGTCCTGTCGGCTGAAAAGTGCTAAAGACTGCACACAAATTTTGTCGGCCAACAACAGCCTACTGCAGAAGGGATGTCATGTGATGGTTAACTTTCCGTGTGATTTTTATTTTCTGAGCATGCCAAGTCTTGCTAATCTGCTGTTTGTCGGCCGAATTCTGTACTGACTGGCAAACAATCGGCCGTTCTGGTGTTGGCCAACAAAAATTTTATAGCCTGCACAAGAGATTCTGTTCGGCCGAAAAGTCGCTGTCGGTTGTCGGAAGCATCATACTAACAAGCCGACAATCGGCCGATCGTTCGGTGGCCGAATATTTACGGCCGACAATCGCTACGTGTGTACGGGCCTTTACATGTAAAATTACTCTAGTCCATGTTCCGTGAAGTGGTTGTTCCTCGGATTCAGTCCTCGATGTTCCGGCCGTCCCGCAGCCAGGAAATGATGATCCAGGAAGCTAAACCACGGAGCTGGTTAGATCGGAAGCCGCGGTTTAGCTTCCTGGATCGTCAGTTCCTGTTCTTTGCCTGCCAGAGCTGCCCTGAATGTTGACAATAAACGGAAAGTCTGTCTGCAAGCACCCACTGGTCATCTGGCTGTTTTTGCATTTGGTGGACACTTCTTTGGCACTAGCGCCCAACACCCATCTCCTTGAACTCAACCATGTAGTGCAAGGGCCTGCCTGATTGCATACAAATTGAAAATGTTTAGATTTGACCTCATATTATAGGGTTTTGGTAAATCTAAAGGAAAGAATCTAAAGACAATTGTATAGTGTGTATGGCCCATTACAGAAAACATCAGATTCTGCTTTTGCAATGGTAAAAGTTTGCTTTCTATTGGTGGCTATGGACAAAGAACATAATTTATTTCAGAGAGAAATTATATATTTTTGGCAAATCTTTAACGGTGTGGAAAGATCAATATTCCAGAGTAACTTCACAAACATGCCTGACCTTTTCCATACCATTGGGTATTACATTACATTCGCAAGTTTCCATTACCCTTCTTGACTCTTCAAATCTAAATAGTCACCACCACATTTGTGGTAACTTTGTATACCCCTGTGCCACTTTAACCACTTGCCGACCGCCGCACGACTATCTACGTCGGCGGTCAGCCCCTCACAGGCAAAGTGACGTAGGGCTACGTCACTAGCTTGTGAGGGTCTAGGGAGCGAGCGCGCGCCCCCGGAGGCGCGCTCCCGCTCCCGAGTGGTCACGGACCCCCCCGCGCGTGTGACCGGCGGACCCGATGTCCGCCGGCCACTCTGCGATCGGCGGGGGAGAGGGAGAAAGTCAGGCAGCTTGTGTAAACAAGCTGCCTGTCATTCTCCTCGCTGTATGAGAGCTGATCATCTGGATCTACTATGTAGATCCGTTGATCACTCTGCATACAGCTGAAGCCCCAGCCAATCACAGTTAGAATCACGCCCCTAGGGACACACACAGCCCCTCCCTCTCAAATAAAGTTAACCCCTTCACTACCAGTGTATTTTTACATTAACAGTGCATATGTATAGCACTGATTACTGTAGAAATGTCACTGGTAACCCCAAAAGTGTCAAAAATGTCAGTCAAGGGTCCGATCTGTCCGCCGCAATGTCGCAGTACCGCAAAAAAAATCGCAGATCGCCGCCATTACGCGTTAAAAAAAAAAACAACAAAAATGACAAAAATCTTTCCCTTAGTTAGTAAACGCAATAACTTTTGCGCAAACCAATCAAAATACGCTTTTTGCGATTTTTTTTACCAAACATAGGTAGCATAAAACAAATTGGCCGAAAATTTTAAAAAATTTTGATTTTTACATTTTTTTTGGGGGGAATTTCATATAAAAAAAAGGGAAAAATATTGCTATTTTTGCAAAATGGACGCTCTTTTTTTGTTTATAGCGCGTGATCAAAAAATCGCACAGGTGATCAAATACCGCCAAAAGAAAGCTCTGTTTGTGGGAAAAAAAGGACGCCAAATTCGTTTAGGTACAGCGTCGCACGACCGCGCAATTCTCCGTTAAAGTCACGCAGTGCCGAATCGCAAAATACCCCCTGGTCGGAATGGGGGTAAAATCTTCCGGGGCTTAAGTGGTTAAATAATGTCAGATATGACAATTTGGGCTAATGTCATGGAATCTCCACCTCTTAAAAGAAAAAAAAAGAAAAAAATAAGATCCATAGGGGTGCACTCTGGTGCCAGGCGACTGCGGGGGTGAGATGAACTCATAAGTGGCATGTGTGTATATGTGAAAGCTGCGCTTTCTCTAAAAAAACTACACTCTCCTTTAAAAAAAAAAAAAATCTATCACATGTATATCACATCACGAAAAAACAATAATAAAGTGCCTGTGTCCATAAAGTGCAGTTCAATATAAAAGTGCAAAGTGCAGTCAGTGCAAACCAAAAAGAGCTAAAACTTCTTCTCAAATAAGGTGACTTGTGCAATAACGTGGGCCCTCAAAAAAAGAAACAACTGTGTCCTCACCTGTGTCCCATTAGGACCAAACTTACCAATAGTAGTTGATTCCCTGGGTGTACACCGAGGAAGGTCAAAGATCACTTGTGTCACAGATCCACTGGACTACATGCGCTCCACTCCAGGAATCAATGTACTCAAATATGTCTCATAGAAGGGAGAAAACCACAGAATAACTCCCATAGCATAAGACTGTTTATTAAAATTGTCAAAATTAAAATATGTAAATTTACTCACAATGTTAGTGCCTCACCGGCACTTGGAACAATCTGCCAATGTGCTCCCAGTTCAAGGCCACCGCTCGAAAACTAATGGGAGCTGGCGTGTGTTCCAGACAGCGGAAATGATCAGGCAGACGTTCCTGCCCTATGTGTTTTGTCACATTTTTTAAATCATTAGGAGATTTGATTCCTGGAGTGGAGTGCATATAGTTCAGTGGATCTGTGATACAAGCGATCTTTGACCTTCCTCTGTGTACACCCAGGGGGTCAACTACTCATAGTGAGATTGGTCCTAAGGGGACATGGGTGAAGACACAGTTAGATCTGTTTTGGGGGACACACGTTATTGCACAAGTCACCTAATTTGAGAAGAAATTTTAGCACTTTTTGCATTGCACATACTGCACTTTGTACTGTTATATTGAACTTCACTTTATGATGGACACAGGCAATTTATTATTGTTCGATATGATATACATGTGATGTATTTATTTGTTTAAAAAAAAAAAAAAGGAGAGTGTCGTTTTTTAGGGCAAGCGCAGCTTACACATATACACACATATCATATAGTGGAATCAGCACTATTAAAGCAGCAGCTGCCCTTAAAGGAGTTGTAAAGTCAGAATTTTTTCTATGCATTAGGATAAAATTCCTTCTGTGTGCAGCAGCCCCCCAGCATCCCCTAATACTTACCTGAGCCCCATCTCTCTCCAGCGATGTCCCTGAGTCCCTCGGCCATCCGGGATGTTCTCTCCTGATTGGCTGAGACACAGTCGCGGCTCCATTGGCTCCCGTGGCTGTCAAAGTCAGTTAGCCAATCAGGAGAAAGAGGGGGTGGGGCTAAACGGCAGCTCCGTGTCTGAATGCTGCTTGCTGTGGGGGCACTCGACAGGAGGGAGGGGCCAGGAGCAGCAACGAGGGACTCGAGAAGAGGATCCAGGCTGCCCTGTGCAAAACCAACTGCACAGAGGAGGTAAGTATAACATGTTTGTTATTTGAAAAAAAAAAAAAACAAGACTTGACAATAACTTAAATTCCCATTTTTATTCTATTTTTACGTTTATTTCATTTCTACACTTTTTTATACCCTACTAAGTGGCAGTTACTGCATTGTTGGATCACCAGTTTCTGCTTCCAGAAGAGCTGCAGTGAGGGGCCATATTAACCACTTAAGCCCCGGAGGATTTGGCTGCTAAAGGACCAGGGGGTATTTTGCGATTCGGCACTGCGTGACTTTAACGGACAATTGCGCGGTTGTGCGACGCTGTACCTAAACGAATTTGACGTCCTTTTTTTCCCACAAACAGAGCTTTCTTTTGGTGGTATTTGATCACCTGTGCGATTTTTTGATCATGCGCTATAAAAAAAAAAAGAGCGTCAATTTTGCAAAAATAACAATATTTTTCACATTTTTTTATATGAAATTCCCAAAAAAAAAAAGTAAAAATCAAAATTTTTTAACATTTTCGGCCAATTTGTTTTATGCTACATATGTTTGGTAAAAAAAATCGCAAAAAGCGTATTTTGATTGGTTTGCGCAGAAGTTATCGCGTTTACTAACAAAGGGAAAGATTTTTGTCATTTTTGTTGTTCTTTTTTTTAACGCGTAATGGCGGCGATCTGCGATTTTTTTTGTGGTACTGCGACATTGCGGCGGACAGATCGGACCCTTGACTGACATTTTTGACACTTTTGGGGTTACCAGTGACATTTCTACAGTAATCAGTGCTATATATATGCACTGTTACTGTAAAAATACACTGGCCGTGAAGGGGTTATTTGAGAGGGAGGGGCTGTGTGTGTCCCTAGGGGCGTGATTCTAACTGTGATTGGCTGTGGCTTGAGGTGTAGTTACACTGATCAACGGTTCTACATAGTAGAACCGTATGATCAGTGTCTCTACACAAGCTGCCTGCCTTTCCCCCTCTCCCACGACGATCGCAGAGTGACCGGCGGACATCGGGTCCGCTGGTCACACGCGCGGGGGGGGGTGCGTGACCGCGCGGGAGCGAGCCGCCGGCGGCGTGCGCTCGCTCCCCAGACCCTGCCAGGCTAGTGACGTACCGATACGTCACTCTGCCTGTGAGGGGCTGACCGCCGCAGTATATGTTCGTGCGGCGGTCGGCAAGCGGTTAACAAAGGTTCAATACAGGACATACAAGCCAGGAATAAAAGCAGGGGATGGAGAAAGCATGTATTTGAACATAGCTTCAGCGGCCGGGGAGCAGTAAAGCTTCAGCATTTAACCCCTCAATAAAGGGCACTTTCACCCCCTTCCTGCCCAGACCAATTTTCAGCTTTCATGCTCTCACAATTTGAATGACAATTACTCATACAACACTGTACCCAAACAAAATTGTTATAATTTTTTTTTTACACAAATAAAGCTTTCTTTTGGTGGTATTTAATCACCACTGGGTTTTCTAATTTTTTTGTAATATAAGTAAAGGAAGAGAGAAAATAAAAAAAAAAAAAAAAAAAATAAAAACACTTTTTTTTATTTTCTATTATAACATTTTGCAAATAAGTAATTTTTGTTAATACATTTGGGCCAAAATTTATACTGCTACATATATATTTGGTAAAAATAACCCAAATTAGTGGATATTATTTAGTCTGGGTGAAGGTTATAGAGTCTACAAGCTATGGTGCCAATCATTAAAAATTGATCACATCTGATGTACTGATATACCACATTTCTTGAGGCCCTGAAATGTCAGGACAGTACCCCTCCCAATTACCTCTTTTTGAAAAATAGACAGTCTGAGGCATTTAGTAAGAGGCAAGGTGAGTTTTTTGAAATTGTAATATTTTTCCCACAATTCTTGGGAAAATGAAGTTTTTTCCTTTACACAAAATTGTCATAATAAGTTATTTCTCACACACCGCATATGCATATTAGTAATACATCCCAAAATACATTTGGCTACTTCTCCCCTGAGTATGGCGATACCACATGTATGAGACTTTTTCTCAGCCTGGCCACATACATAGGCCTAACATGCAAGGAGCACCGTTAGGCATTCCAGGAGCATAAATTGCACATATCATTTCCTAACAACCTATCACATTTTTGAATACCCTGGAGCACTAGGACAGTGGAATTACCCACATAATTACCCCATTTTGGAAAGCAAACACCCCAACGTATATTCTATGAGGCATGATGAGTCTTTTGAACATGTCATTTTTTTGTCCACACGTTTTTGGAAAATGTGGAAAGAAAATTAACACTTATTTATTTATTTATTTTTTTCCCAAAGTTGTCAGTTCATAAGAGATTTCTGGCACATAGCATGTACACAGCAAAAATTACACCCCAAAATACATTCTGATGCTGCTCCTCCTGAGTATGGCAATACCACATGTGTGAGACTTTTACACAGCCTAGACATATACAGAGGCCCAAAATCCAAGCAGCACCTTCTGGCATTTTAGGAGCATAAATTGCATATCTCATTTCATTCCTACCTATCACACTTCGGAAGGACCTGGAGCACCAGAACAATAGAAACGCCCACAAAAGCAAGCACCCAACGTATATTCTATGAGGCATGGGCTGCAGATAGGTACTCAGGTACAATGATGGGCTGCAGATAGGTACTTGGGTACTCTGATATAGGTACTCAGGTACTCTAATGGGCTGGAGACCGGTACTCAGGTACTCTGAAGCACTGCAGATAGATACTCGTGTACTCTGGGCTGAAGACAGGTACTTGGGTACTCTGGGCTGCAGACAGATACTTGGGTACACTGATGGGCTGCAGATAGGTACTCGGGTACTCTGATATAGGTACTCAGGTACTCTAATGGGCTGGAGAAAGGTACTCGGGTACTCTGAAGCGCTGCAGATTGTAATGTTATAGTACCTTTGGGTACCCTAATTACTCTTTCATAAGTGTATGCGCCCCACCATTCTCTTTTGGTAAGGTGCGCATACACCTTTAAGACTGATGCTGTCATCACTGAGCGCCGGACTGGATGGCTATTTAGATCGCCGGCTCTCACTCACATGTGTTCGTTCAAACTGCTTTGTGCCTTGATGCTAACCTGTCTTGAAGCTCTCATGCTTGCAAGCATACCTCGCTGTCGGAACCACGCTGGCTGATCCCTGTATCCCGCTACCGGATCATCCGTTCTTGCCGAACCTCTCCTCTGCTACATTGCTATTAGTGATAAGTACCCCACAGGGGAAACCTCTATAACCTTTATACTAAAGCTTACACTATCTAGCTCTGCATACTAAGGACTATTACTACATCTGCATTATCTAAAATTGCTAGCTCTTGAGCCTACTACCACCTGTTCTTGCACTGGGTTGATCTCTCTTGTATGTCCACCTGCTACTCTGTCATCTGCTACCATACATGATTGCTAAACCTATCTGCATCCCATCTGCTACTATCTTACTTTCAAGAACATTTCCTTTCAAGTGTCTGTCATCTACCATCTCTACCCAACCTGTCTCTTCAGCCTATCATCACTGTGTTACTATATACATAAGTCACTCTAGGAAACATCTTATTGAGTGTGTGTATTTACTTGCTGAATTGAGATCCTCCACACATGATGAGTCATTGAGAGTTGGGAATGGTGTCTCAGCGTTTCTCTTACATGACTACTGAAGTGGAATATTTCTGCAGCTGAAAATCCACATCATACATAAAACGCAGGAGCGTTACACAGATTTACCAGATCAAGGTTGCTTGGAACCTCCCGGGGCTTATTTGAAAGATCTATTTCCCTTATTCTCTGTCCCAGAAGCACAAAATAATTTTCTATGGGCTTAGAAGGAGGGCCCCCATCTGCAACGAGGCTTCTTCCCTTTCCTTGATTGTGGCAGGAAAGTACTCTTCCCCCTCGTGATACCCTTAATGATGTCATCCAGGGTAGCCCCAAACAGGCGATCTACTTGAAAGGGCAGATCAATGAGAGCTTCCTTAGAGGCTTGGTCTGTGGACCAATTCCTAAGCCACAGCACACACCTAATCACCACCACTGAAAAAGAAAGTTTGGACAGCACAGAAGCTGTATCCAAAGCTGTATCACTAATAAACGGCAGCCCATGGACCAACTGGTCCACTAAATCAACATAAGCAGTGGGAACCTGCTCATTCCCCAGACCCTGGCGCAAAAAGCTTTGGCCCATTCAGTTAGGGTCCGAGACACCAGGGCTGAGGCATAGACTGGCCGCAATGCCGAACCAGCCATAGTAAACATGCTGCGTGCCACAGCCTCCGCTTTCCTGTCAGATAGGATGGGGATTCCTTTGCTGGGATAGTGGTTGAAATATTCAACCTGGACACAGGGAGTCCACCACTAGTGGACTAGTCCACTTCTATAAAAGTGACTCCTCAAAAGGGTAGCATACAGCAAATCGTTTGGGGACTACAAAGGATAATTTTGGTTGGTCCCATACTTTACAGAAAAACCTGTCAAAATAAGGCACATCAGGAAACACCTTTGGAGTGCGAGGTGACTTATGACTACCAAAAGACACAGCCACATCTGTGGTTACATCAGCCGCATCCTCCACTTTTAAGGTCTCATGCACTGCAGTGATAAGTGCGTCTACCAGCTCTTTTTCATTCGCTTCTGCGACCATGGAGGAACTATCCTCCCTATTGGATGGATCTGGGGGTGTGATATTAAGCCCCCTGGGATGGGCCACGTCCATGGTGGCATCAGACTCAGAATCAGATGACAAACTGAGCAGGGGAAGGCAGGGGACGCTTCCTCCTAGGCGTTTGCCCACACGCGACTTCCACCTGGGATACTAAGGACTGCAGGACCACCGTCAGTGCAACCATTGGAAGCTGGAGGTTCCAAGGGACCTACCACCCCCATGAGGGGATCAGTGAGGGAGATATCACCCTGAGGCTCCATAAGGAAAGGAACCTTGCAGTAGAAAAACAATATTTTGCCACCAGTAAAGGATCGCGCCAAAGCTCAGGGTACCTATCGCCAGAGAGAGAGATAACAGGGGCCCCCAAGGACTCACACTACCGACCGGAGGAGTGCCAAAAATCCGGACCCAGCAACACCATGGACGCCATCCCTTTTCATACTTCCTGAGCACAGGAAGAGGGCAAGGAGGAGGAAGAGGAGGAGCTCCGGCATCCCCATGAGGCTTCGGTCGTCTCCAGCGTCTCCCGGACTAAGGGAAAATGGCTGGAGTGACATCATCGGGCTTCAAAAATATGGCCACCAGCCTGAGACCAGCTAAACCCATTGAAATTGGCCACCGTGACGTCATCGGACTTCTCCAACATGGCCGCTGGCAGCTCAAGATGCCAAAGCATGCTGCCAGAATCTTATCTGTGCCCTCTGAGACGCTGCACCCTCTGCAAGGGGACCCCCCCTTGAAAGTACTGAACTTCCACAGACAGGGCATACATTAGGGGAGACTCCACTGTTCACTCTGCACTGGCACCCCCCTGCACTACACCCACACTGCAACCAGTAGGGAATGCACCTAGGGGTCTCCTACACTGGGACCCCTCCATACTACCAGGGAAGGACATACACTAACCCAGGACCCTTACAGAGGGGGGATGGCGGGGGAGACCCCAGGGGTCTCCGCTGCATCCTCTACCCTGGGACCCCCACCAGACTCCAGGTCAGGGGGGAAAGGGAGTGGGGGAAGCCCAGCTCAATGAGGGATTTCAAGTTTGGAGGTCCAATCATCTCTGGAGGTTACCCTGTCTACCCTCAAAAAAAAAGGGGAGAGGGGGGACTGTACTTACCCTTCCATGGTGCAGGTAATCCTCCAGACAGATATCCTCACCACTGAATTAGGGGAGCTGTCAGCCAAGGGATAGCTGCAATTCAGACCCACTCCCGGTTGTATTCAACCCTGCGAGATGTTCAATTCGCAAGTCAGCCTTTGTTCGTGAGGCTAAGTCGGGGGCCGACCTAGCATGTAGCTGCGATCTGCACTCGCTCCCAGCCCGGCAGTCGATTGTAGATCTCCCGAGAGAAAAAACAAAAAAGATGCAAGGAAGGAGAAAAAATTGCTAGGACCAAGAGATCCTAACAGGGAGCCTAGGTCTTTACTCCTGACTAGACAGAATAAAACTGATTACCTAGAGCAGAGAGGGGGTTATATACCAGCTGAGGACGACCCATGGGTGTAGCCAGGTGTTTTTTTGTTCTGCCTAGTCCTACTCCTGGAGGAGGCAATATAACCCAGTAGTTATGATTTAAGAAGCGCTGTGTCTGTCGATGACTCCAACTACAGTTGACACCTTCTGAGGGGAAACGCGTCGAACAGAGCCAACCGTGTCGTCACGTGCATGGTCCACACTGCAGGTGACCGTGTTGAGTTTGATGCTTAGATTGAACATATGGATGTAAGTGCCATTTTTTTCAATCAATATATATGTGGAAGATAATGCACTATTGGTCCTTCTTTCCTCCCTGTCCATGAGCTGAGAGCTATCCGTCGATTGAGCTTACTTTAGTGAAGCATTACTATATGTGGATGGTTTGCTGGTATGTATCGGGAGTTGTCTATGTATTGATGCTGATTCAGTGGAGCATTTCTATATGTCTTTCCGCTGGCGTTTGGTAAACGGCCATTTCTTATCATTAAGCACAGAGGTGTTTCACTGAGCATTTGGAGGAGACTCTGAACATCACACATGTTTGGGACTGATTTTTCTTTTCACCATTTACACATGGGACTTTTCTTTAAGCATTTTCTTACAGTTATATGAAAGTATTTCATGTTTTTGCCTATGGCATGGTTACACACTATCACTTATTTATGCTATTGTTTAAAGAGCAGTGACATATTCACAGGTTTTTTCACGAGGAATATACACACATTGCAGATTTATATCTGATATATATTCAATTTTAAGATAGCGCACTAGTATTTTTTCAACACCAATCTATACATGCAATAAATTATTAAAAGGCTGCTATTGTTACAAACTACATACAAAACATATGCACAGATGTAATCGATGAGAAGTTGGGATAATAATCAATTGAAGGCACAAAGAACTGAATACATTTTATGTGCAGATATGCAGTATTTATCCATTTATTAAAGAGCTTTGATTTGCTAGTATAATATTATTTTACATGAAGAGACTTCCTGCCTGCTGCTGTCTCGATTTCTTCCTAGGTGATCCCCAGGTATTTCTAGTCTAACCATAATATAAAGTATAATCACACCAGCTTGTTCAGGATATTCCCCAGTGTCTGCTCCCTGTAGAATGTTCCTGTAATAGTTTCAACTGGAGACTCCCACTGGGAGCCCATCTAAAAAGGTTAGACCACCTTATTCAGTCTCACTTACGCTGATGAAATTCCTTTACATTCTTTTTTTTTTCCTACAGCTTTAGATGCAATTTGTTGGATTGTGATTATTTATTACAGAATTGCTGCAGACAGCAACCAGCTGTTTGCCAGTAATGTAGAACGAAATATAATTCCCGAATGCTTGTGCTGCCCCAACACCTTTCAGCTGCCAAGGGTCAGAGCCCCAAGAGAGAGAGCTTGCAAATAGAAACACAATTCGTGAGGATGGCTAAACTCAAAAAGTGAAGATTTGGTAGTTGCTTTAGGAACATCTAAAATGCTGAATATGAATATGGCCTTGAAAAAAATCGTCTACCTCGTTAAAAAGGAATGCTCTACCCGTGTGTTAAATATCATAGCCTTATATCAACATTGTGAGATCATTTAAGGCTACAATTACTAATCTCAGGATATTTGCAGTGATTTCACTACTGTGTTGCTCACTTTTTTCCTTGCTGGAGAGGAAACCGGTACCCGAGGACCCGTGGATCAAAGATCTGTCAGCGTTTGCTGTATTAGTTCTGTGGATCTGTGCTTCCTTCACCTCTCTTGCTGCTTCTTGTATATTTTTCTACCAGTCATTAGATTACCCATCATCGGGGGAACTAGTGGGACTTGGGGAAGCAAAGTCCTGCCTTTACCAAGATGGTCCTCCACACAAAAACACAGTGCAGCTCAAGGCATGGTAAGTCAGTAATGGGGAAAAGGTACCGGGAGACCACATGCAATAAAGGTAACTAGTCTTTTGCAATCTGCCTGCCTTTCTGGGTACAGCATTCAACATTATATTTTTTAAACAGTTGTATGATGGCTTATGATCTCTTCTCCGTAGGTGGGGTTTAATCCAAAGGTGTAACTAGAACCTTCAGGGCCCCATTGCAAGAAACCATGAAGGGCCCCCCTGACCCCTGGCCGGGCTCTTTCCTTCAAGCCTGGGGCTCTTCCTACTGATCCTGGGCAATTTACTCTCATTTATTATGGTCCCGCAGCGGGACCCTTTCACAAGTTTTGCAGTGGGCCCCCTTCCTGCCATCTTGGGGCCTCCCCACGGTGGTGAAATGCCAGGGCCCAGTTACAAGTGTGACCTTTGTGATCCTGGAAGTTCACCCACCCAATATTTTAATTTGTATTAATTTTTTATCATATTATTATTTTTTTTTTTTTACGATGTCACTGACTATGACTCTGTCCATTCAGAAAAGGAAGGAGCCAGTAAATTACATACTTACCAACCCCTTCCTGGTTCTCTATTGTGACACATCCCCTGCAGCAGCAGACAGGAGAGGGGAGGGAGCATAGTGGGGGGGGGGGAAGCACAGTAAAGGGGCGGACCAGGTGAGCACACAGGGGCCCAGAGACAGCAGAACACTGGATAGGAGGAGTGGAGGGGGCAGCATACAGAGGAACCAATCTCCATCCATTTTCCTCTTGCAGCTACAGGAGGAAAAAGGAGGACAGTGATTTCTCTACATGCTGCCCCCACCAATCCTCCTATCCAGGTGTACAGGGGAGCCGCACAGGCCCCCTGGAGCATGGGGCCCGGTTGCAATTGCAACCCCTGTAGTTACCCCCCTGCTTTAATCTGTGTAAGAACTTTACTTCCAGTAGCACGGGTTTTTTAGGTACCATCACCTTTTTCTGTTCTCACTGTTGTAAGTGGAGATTTTTCCACAGTTTTACATGACTGGTCATTTCCTCCTTCCACTAGCAGTAAAATATTGCAGGGTGAAAATTTGCATGGCCAGTGCCAGATAGGTAACCAAAAGGCAGAGAAACAAAATGTCAGGAAACATTTCCACTGATTTCAGCATGACGTACTGCTGTAAGCCAAGGGTGCAGAGTGGCTGGAAGGGTTACAACGCCGTGGTAATTTTAATAGGTATGCCCAAATGTATGCCCAAACCGTGAGAATGGTTTTGCTTGCAGGGTCAACAGGTAATTGTTTTTTCACAGTTAAGTGACAGTTTAAGTTTTTGAGGTTGTTTTTTTGAGATGCACTTGTAGATATAACATCTAATTAATGACAGATATACAGATAACAAATGTAATAATATTAGAAAATATAAAAAGAATACTTAAAGAGGAAGTAAACCCTCCTCTGCAACTTGCACCTATCGGTAAGCCTATATTAAGGCTTACCTATAGGTACTGTAAATATCTCCTAAACATGTACAGTTTAGGAGATATTTACTTTGCATGCAGCCAGTGATATCACTGGCGCATGCGCTCTGAAGGAATGGCCACCTCTGCCATTCCTTCAGAGCCTCATGCCGTGACCACGGGCTCCCAATCAGATGGCCGGATCCTGCAAACCCGGAAGAAGGGCGACACAACAAGTCACCCATGAGAGAGGTGAGCGGTCGGCACTTCGTTCTTAGGTAAGTATTTCATAATGAGCTAGTATGCGGTGCATACTAGCTCATTATGTGTTTTTCTTTCATGTATTAGTTTTTTAAAAATGTATTTAAATTAATTTAAAAATTCAGAGGTTTACAACCTCTTTAACTAAAGATGCCTAGACACGTGCGGTTCGTTTCGTTCCCAATATTCAGAACATTTTTTGTTATGCACAGATTCGGATATATCCGAATACCCGATTTGCAGTATAAATTAAGTTTACCAAATGCTCTGAATAACGAAACGAAGTTCATCCAAATTTTGGAAATTCAAATTGAAATTCGAATTGAATTTTATATCGAATTCAAACTGTAAACACATTTCTGAAATCAAAGACTGTGTGTGGTATTAGAGTACCTTTTTCTAAATAATGCTATTTTTGTTAATCCAAAGAGGATTTAAAGAGTCATTGTAATCATAGGATGAAGATTTTCTTTTGTTTGTTCACTTTACCACATTCGAAATTGAAAAAGAAAAAAACAAAGTTTTCGATTCGAGTGATGTAAAATGTATCGATTTGAACGTTTCGAATAAAATAAAAGTCAGTAAATCCGAAGAAAATTCGAAAAAGACATAAAACCAATTCCGAATATGAATCTCGAATATGAATTGAACAAATCAACCAAATCTAACTAAACTAAATAACTAGATAACGAATCTAAACGAAACTAAACTAATTTTTTCGTCATGCACATGTCTAAAGATGCCTTTTCTGCCACTGAGTCTTACCGACTTTCATGGCATGGCACAGATGATCAGACCAGATGCATGCATAATGCCGCTCTGGAGAAAAGACTGAATATTGAACATTTTTAACTGTTTATACAGGGCTTGTATGTAAGGAAATGGTCTACTCCCCTTGCAAGCAACATGACCTTGTAAGGACTTGGTCAGTTTGAAATGACATTCCTTTTGTATGAAGTCAGCTAGGGTAATCAGGATATTGTAAGCAAACTTTTATAAGAAAATATGACATTTTCCCATCAGTAATTGAATCATACTAATGGGAGAGTTTTCAGAAAAATAGGGTAATGGTCCACACATACACTTCATCATTTTTTTGTGGTTATGTTTTCCTTAGCAGAGAAAGCAGACTGGTCTCAAGTGATCCAGGGCCACACAATGTTGTGTGAATGAAGAAACTAGCAACGGACCAAGAAACAGGACACCCTCCATTGTACTGAAAGCAAGGATGCAATACTAACCACGAGGCAATGAATAGAGTATCCAAGCTCTCAAATTAGCCTTTATCTGTCAAAATCAACACTCATAAACAAATTGGGGGCTGTGCTATTTTCCAGGTCAGCCATGCCATCCAGCACAGTTGTATACTTCCTTTGTGATTAGATAATGCCATTATCGAGTGCTTGTTGGAAGCCTCAGCTGTAATAAGTAAAAGGAACTGACATTTTAAAGCAGAACTCTAGCCAAATTTATGAAGCAGTTGTCAGTTCTAATCCCAACCACAGCAATATATGAATGGAGTTTTCATGTTCTCCCTGTACCTGTGTGGGTTTCCTCCAAAGACATGCTGGTAGGTTAATTGGCTCCTGTCTAAATTTGCCCTAGTATATGAATGTGAGTTAGGGACCTTAGATGCCCTTGAGGGCAGGGACTGATGAAAATGTAGTAAATTTATGCAAAGTGCTGCATTTTCCTGGATTTCACCTTTAAAGAATGTAGTAGAAAAACAAAGCTTGGAACTCTAGCAAAGATCTCACTTTGGAGAGATACAAAAACATGGCTGGTGGTTCAACATGCTGACATACAGCAAAAATATTCATTTTTCTTTTAAAACTGTATATGACACCAACAAATGTTTGGATAATGGCTTCACTAACAGCTTTCTTGCATTGCTCTGATCCTTCTACAGTTAAAAGTGTTGGACTAAGTGAGCCGTTTTTATCTATGTGACCCTTCCTTTCATAGTTCACCGGCTTCATTCAATTGACAGCACTTTACACTGCATCCATCTATGCCTTTCCATTAACTAAGCATCTCGCCTTGCCTTACACCTGTTCCTACCTAGCCATGGATTTGTTAACCGAGTATAAATTGGCAACAGCTTTCTATATACACCGGGGACACGGACAAGAGAGGACAATCCATTACTTTCACTTAAACAGTATTATAAACCCAAGAAGCTAGTCATAGGAGGTCCCCCTCCATTAGAGCTTCATTAAAGAGCATTTGCCACCTAAGAATTACTTCCGTCTGGGTTCGTTCTGGTATTCCCTTTCTTCCCGCTTTGTCACGAGTAATTCAAGCTTGCAGTTGTTAATCAGATTGCAGTTCATGGGACAGTAATTCCTTCTCTTGGGAGATTATCCGTCTGATCGGCTGCAGCTTGCAGAGAGAGGCTCAGTGTAGCTAAGAGATTTGTTGTTTTCTAATTTCCTTTAACGCGTTATGTTTACAGGGATAAGGATGCTCAAGACGACAGCACGCGCTGTGTACGTACACAGAGAAATCCGCTCTTTCCAGACTAAGTCCCAGAGGGCCACAGTAACAAGGCTCAGGGATGGGCAAGCTTTCTCACTCCAGCTGTTGGTGAAATGGGACAGATCACTTCTGAAACTGTATAGCGCTGCTCATTAATTCTTTATGCTGGGAAGAGCAATGAAGGTTTTTTTTTTCCCTGCTCCTTGCAAAAGGAGAACTTCCTTCTGGCTCTGCTTACATGTAAGGCTGGGAAACAAAATGAAGGATTCTGGGGATTAAATCAGCAGAGGTATTTATGACAGGTAGAAAGGAGACCACTAAATTGCGCAACCAGAAATTATTTGTAGAGTGCTAATTCAAATAAGTCTATGCCCGAGACAAGGCAGCATTTGCCCCTTCCATGCAAATGTAGATAATTACAGTAGAAAAACTAAACCCAATCAGTAAACTCGAATATACAGTAGAAAAACAAAACTCAATCAGTAAACTCGAATATACAGTAGAAAAACGAAACTCAATCAGTAAACTCGAATATAAACTTTAACATTTTCATGTAGTTTCAAAAGTGTTTTGCTGTCATTACATATAGGAATCCTGGCATGAGGGTCCTTGTTCAAGTATGTTATCCACTTGCCCTGCAGAAAGGTTTGCCTCCCATTTTTTCCTTTTTGGCACTGCGTTACTTAAACTGACAATTGCGCAGTCATGCAACGCTCTACACAAACAAACATTATATCCTGTTTTCCCCACAAATAGAGCTTGTTTTCAGGTGGTACTTGATCACCACTGGGTTTTTTATTTTTTGTGCTAGAAATGAAAAAGGACTGAAAAGTTTGAAAAACTATCGATATTTTGTACCTTCTGCTATAAAACATATCCTATAGAAAAAAAAAAAAAAATCTAATTTCTACATAAATTTAGGTCAATATGTATTCTGCTACATATTTTTGGTAAAAAAAAAAAAAAAAAAGCGTATATTGATGGTTTACGCCAGGGTTTCTCAACCAGGGTTCCGTGGAACTCTAGGGTTCCTCCTGAGGTTGCTAGGGGTTCCTTGAGTAATGGGCAATTTCTGCCTCTCAGATAAGTTCCCAATTACACCATTGTTCCTTTTAGCTATCTGTAAGGGGGTAATTCTTCCCAATAATGACAAGAGTAAGGAGCATTCTTCCCACTGACTGTCACACTAATGTGCCATGAGTTGCAGATTTTTAATTTTTAGCAGGGGTTCCCTGAGACCAGAAATTTATTTCAAGGGTTCAAAAGGTTGAGAAAGGCTGGTTTACACAAACATTATAGTGTCTACAAACTATGGTATATATACACCTATATATTTTTTATTTATTTATTTTTTTAATACTAGTAATGGCAGAGATCAGTGACTTATATTGGGACTGCAATATTGCGGCGGACAATCTGACACTTTGTGGGAACCAGTGACACTAATGACACTGGCTTGGAAGAAGTTAACATCAAGGGCAATCAAAGGGTTAAATATGTGTCTAACCAGCGTTTACTGTAATGTGCTTTTACTTGCTTTGCAGGGAAACAAAAGCTGCCACATCCCTACTGACAGGACAGAGCTCTACATTCTTTACATATGCGGAGCTCTATCCTGTCTTCTTCCTCACTGATCAGCAAGTGCCAACGGACATCCATTGGCCGGCACCCGCTGTTCAGCATGTACTGTGTTTAATCACAGCACAGCTGATGCGCCCTCTACCCGAAAGTGTTGGTTTACGCACTAGGTACGTGACCTGGCACAGAAGACCACTTTGCTGCTATATAACAGCATTATGCGGTCGGCAAGTGGTTATAGAGTGACAACTGCCTCCCAATGCTCTCCTGTGTTGTCACCTTGTCCTGTGCTCTCCTGGCGGAGACAAGTGACCTTGGCTATCTATCATGCGTAGGCACAATCCCCCGTTATCCCTATAAGGAGGTCAGTCCTGAGCAATGATGTGAAGTTGGCATTCAAGGAAACACATGTAGATAAAAAGTGGCTGAAAAGGTGACAGCAGATCAGAAGTGCTGAGACTCAAAAGAGAATAAAAAAAGCATTTTATGAAGAAACAGAAATAGTTTACGAGAAACTGTACTTGAGGAAACTATATGTCATCCAGGTATGGTTTACATCTATTTTAACCTTGCCCCAGGTGTACAAAACTGGAGTGAGGCTATACTAGAAGAATATCTTTATTACATACAGTATTCTTCTAGCTAAAATTCCTAGCATAGGATCCTGTTTATCGCAGCAGCTGCCAAATATAGTTTTTTTTTTTTTTTTTTAGAAGCCGAAAAAGTTACATGTGCAACAAACCTGGTCAATGCAAACTGAGCATATGAGTAAATACTGCATAAGCAGAGGTCACCTACAATAAAAACTGCATGTCGAAATTATTGATCGACCAATATCGCTTTTTTTTTACCACCGATACTGATATTTTGGTCATCGGATATCGGTATCGGCCGATATCTGCTGATATTTTTGGACATTAACATTTTTTTTTTTTTTTTTTTTAATGCCTACAGGTACTGTGGTGGAGGGATCTGGGGGTCTAAAAGACCCCAAACCCCTCCTCTGCACTTCAAAGCATTCAAAACGCCAAGGTTGGCTGTTTTAAATGCTGTAAGTTTTCTGAATTCGGCGCCGCCAGTACCCGGAAGTGATGCCATGTCATGACATCACTTCCGGGTACTCGGCAGCGCCGAATTCAAAGAAATGGAGACCCAGTCAGACGGCAGCGGTGAAGGTAGGATGCCCGGGTCTCCCGGGCGAGCCACGGAAGGCAGCAGGAGGAGGGGGGACGTCCCCTCCAGCTCCTTGGAATGACAGCCGAGCGGCTTCTCAGCCGGATCGGTTGTCATTACAAGACAGCCGACCGTCGGCTATGGACACCGGTACCGGGATGATGCCTCTAGCACTTTCCCAAAATATCGGCAATATCAGTAAATCAAAAGGCCGATTATGATATATCGGACAAAGTGCATATCGGCCCTCGATATATCGGCGATCACTAGTCAAAATGCCCAGATGATCTAGAAATAAAGACAACTGAAGCTTGACATTTTTAACAAAAATTGGCCTTGACGTAGCCCCATCTTGTTTCTGATACTCTCTATTGGTCCGTCAGTGTGATGGCTTAAAAAACAGGGTGCTAGGACAAGCTCAATATTTACAGGAAAAGTCAACATATGCATAAAAATCACATTTTATTTGCATCTGTGGATGTATAAAGTTTTTACAGAAGGTAACTTTTGCTTATGAGTTGTTTTATCGTCTGTTCAGTTTGAATTGTTCTGGTTTGTGATGGGCTTAGTTTAAACTGCAGCGTGGGGACATAGCAATACCCATTTGTAAAATGTATAAAGCTGAAAAGAAAAGCCAATGTTTGATTCTTTAGCTTTCGATTAGGTTAGAAGCAGTACAAAAGACTGGGGGAGGGTTTAAGTCGCACTGCAGTCTATCATATTTCTGGAATTAGTGTGATAAAAGCTTTCAAAATAATTTTAGATTATAAAGCACATTCTAAAAATGGAACCTGTGGTGTCAAATTGAGAACCTTAATGAAACTCCAATAAATTCTATAAAATAAGTCAGCGTCTTAAAAGGCAAGAAAATTAGCACAAGACTTAACACGGCTTGAACTGTGCTAACATATCTAGAAATCGGCACAAAAGGAACATTGACTTAACTCTTCCGAGGCTAACAGGTAAAAAATCTGTAAAGAGACATACAAAATGAACAAAAAGGTGCAAACGCCTAGTGGATTACCAGATACAGCTTTATTAGAAAAGGTAATGAGTGCATACTCATAATAGCCAAAGGCTAAATCAGCATTATAGACCAAGCCAAAGTGGCAAGATTCACCTTCAATAACCTTCATAAAGCATTAGCTACAATGTATGAGTGATACACTCAGTATGGAAAATATATATATACCAACATAATTCAAAAAAACACTGGAACTGTGTGAGACCCGGTGTATGGGTCCGGCACAGAAACCGTGTTTGTGACAAAAAGAAAGAAGAAGAATCTGAAAAGAAGAGTTGGGAAGCAGACAAAGGAAAATATGAGAGCCAGAAAATGGGAGAACAAAGGACCAGGGAAAAAGGAAAGGGCAGAAGGGTGGGAGAAAGGAAGAGGATGGAAAAACGCAGAAAAAAAAAGACAAAAAGGGAAAAAAAAGGGAAGGAAAAGAAGGGAAAAGAAAAAGAAAGAGAAAGAAAAAGGAAAGAAGGAAGGAGAAAAAGACAAGGAATAATGGAGGGCTATTGGGATTTTTTCGGTACTGTAACCAGCGATGGGAAATCACCATATATAAAAAATATACATTTTTATTATTGTATTATATTAAAAATAATTACATACAATGACAAAAAAGAAAATTATAAGATAAAAAGTGTACAGAGCAGGTTACCATAATAAATTGTCAATTACATACAGTTGTAATAATTTCAGGCAATGATAATATGTTATACAAGCTCCGGTGACCCCAAAACAAGGCACCGGGCATTAACCCAACATGTTTTGCGGGTTCAAAGATCCGCTTCTTCAGGGGTATTGGATTATATAGTATATTGATTTGCCTTGGAGTTCCTGTATAATAGAAATATGCAGTGAGAACAGTATAATCAACATTATTGTACAGAGGAGTTATTCGCATGCACATCCACGCAAATGTCCAAAGCTCCCACCACCATGTAACATGCAGGGGTGGCCACCCAGTAAATGCCTCACCAACGGATGTGGAGGGGGTCAATCAGGTAGCGTGTAATGGGTAAAATAGTTGTGCATAACCACATCGTAATGAAATACCTGTATGTGGTAAAAACGGTATTTTATTGCTCATAGAATGCCTACGGGGCTGTTTGGCCAATCAACATGGCACTTCTCTCTGTAGGGTATAAAGATATCATAATATACCATGGCATACAAAAATCTGTATGTGAAGGAGTGAATTGCTCTATTGGAGTTTGAGCTTACCGCGCATCGGTTGTGTATATGCAATTGCAGCTACACCCGAATAGCACAGAGGGTTCTTTATGGCTCCATGTCTAGATGGGTCTCAATGTTAAGAAGGTAAGTTGATCTCCTAAGTGGAGACTCCCTTCGGGAAGGTAAAAGGCACTTGGATATCTAAATAACAGAAGGTAAGTTGTATACAAGTTAAAAAAAGTTTGTATAATTGCGTGTCAAAGTATCTCCTCAAAAAGAGCTCCACAGCGCTTACCTTGTGTGTTGTCTGATGGCGTGAACCCCGGCATCTGCAGGGGTAACGCCAACACGCCGCCTTTTGAACGTCCCCTCAACCCGGCGCGCGTGCGCACATCCGGACGGAAGTGACGCAAGTGCGTCGGGTCAGGTCCCTAACGGCGCTTGCCAAGCGAGGGCGCGCGCCGTGCTGCGTAGTGTTCAGCCGAAAACACAGCTGTATGCAGCCACATGATCAGACATGGGCGGGATCATGGCCCCGCACGTCTGTCAGTCCAGAGACCACACATCCGTTGGGAGTGCCGAGTGATGCCGCCCCCTGCCGTCAGGTAGTGGATAGCAGAGGACCGTGAATGTGCATGAATCCAGCTCCAGTACAGAAAAAGAAGACAGTTAGGAATCGACTCCATATGTGCAATTGAAAAGCATGATGTTTCACAATGTACATCAAGTGCATCACAATATAAAAATACAAAAATGAAACACCCATGTGAGCAAAAATTAAAACATACATTCAAAAATGCATTGCAAGGTCCCAGGATTGTTTCCAATCACATCGGGCCGGCAATGACTGTTAGTAGGCATCACAATAAGATATGTGTAGCCTGTCATATCAAATGTTAACAATATAGTCTAAGCTTGGTTTGCTGGTCTATGATAACAAATTTATATTAGCAAGTCTAGGGAAGAAAGGAGAAACAAAGAGTATAATGCCTAGAAGAGTATATATAATGAAACCGCTTAAGATAATTCCCCACTTCAATTACATCAGAGTAAGGGAAACTCTCATGGTCCAACACAGTCCCATATGCGCAAAGACTGCAGAAATGCAACAATCGACCATATGGATCCACCCAGGGATGTCCGGAATGTTTCCATGCAGAGTCTGCAGCATGTGAATTAGCTGCAGATTCAGCCAAGAAATGGTTTGTAAGTAACCATTTCATTAATACCTGGGGGTTTGGTAGCGTCCAATGCTTCAATCCAGTATGATTCTTTTTGAAGAATATGCTTGTCTTAATTCCCCCCACGGGGATCCTGGGGGATAACCTCTAGGACAAAGAATGAAACAACAGAATTGTCAAATTTATGATATAAATTAATGTGTCTCGTGACACTGGTTTGGTATGTGCCTCCCTCTGAATAATTTACGTGGTCCCCGATTTTCTGCCCTAGTTTACGTATTGTCTTGCCGACATAGTAAGAACCACATCGGCAAGTCATTAAATAGACAAGTCCCTGTGTATTACAGTCAGCATATTGTTTAGATTTCAGCCATTGGCCATTAGGCAAACGGATACCATTACCCGTGCGGATCCAAGGGCACCTGCTGCAGGATCCACAGGGGTATGTACCCTTTTTGTTTCCATGATGGAAGGCCTGAGTTTTGTAGTGACTTTTGACAAGATTGTCTCTAAGAGATGTGGCTCTCCTGAAAACTAGATCGGGTCTGGGTCTAACATATTTATTTAACGTATAATCCTGTGTAAGGATAGGCCAGTGTTTGTGCAGGACATCACGAAGGATTTCTTCATGTGCAGAAAACCTCGTGATGAACCTCACATTCTGTTGGTCATCCCTAGGTGTGGTTTTATATAGGAGTTCAGATCTTGGTTTGGCCTTCGCTCGATTGAATGCTTTTCTCAAAAGGCTTTTAGAATAGCCTCTGGCTAACCACCTTGACCTTAAATGGTTAGCCTGGGTATAGAAATTCGTGTCGGTTGCACAGTTTCTACGAAGTCTGAGATATTGGGCGTATGGTATACTTTTATATACCCCCCTAATTAAAAGTATACCATACGCCCAATATCTCAGACTTCGTAGAAACTGTGCAACCGACACGAATTTCTATACCCAGGCTAACCATTTAAGGTCAAGGTTGTTAGCCAGAGGCTATTCTAAAAGCCTTTTGAGAAAAGCATTAAATCGAGAGAAGGCCAAACCAAGATCTGAACTCCTATATAAAACCACACCTAGGGATGACCAACAGAATGTGAGGTTCATCACGAGGTTTTCTGCACATGAAGAAATCCTTCGTGATGTCCTGCACAAACACTGGCCTATCCTTACACAGGATTATACGTTAAATAAATATGTTAGACCCAGACCCGATCTAGTTTTCAGGAGAGCCACATCTCTTAGAGACAATCTTGTCAAAAGTCACTACAAAACTCAGGCCTTCCATCATGGAAACAAAACGGGTACATACCCCTGTGGATCCTGCAGCAGGTGCCCTTGGATCCGCACGGGTAATGGTATCCGTTTACCTAATGGCCAATGGCTGAAATCTAAACAATATGCTGACTGTAATACACAGGGACTTGTCTATTTAATGACTTGCCGATGTGGTTCTTACTATGTCGGCAAGACAATACGTAAACTAGGGCAGAGAATCGGGGACCACGTATATTATTCAGAGGGAGGCACATACCAAACCAGTGTCACAAGACACATTAATTTATATCATAAATTTGACAATTCTGTTGTTTCATTCTTTGTCCTAGAGGTTATCCCCCAGGATCCCCGTGGGGGGAATTGGGACAAGCGTATTCTTCAAAAAGAATCATACTGGACTGAAGCATTGGACGCTACCAAACCCCCAGGTATTAACGAAATGGTTACTTACAAACCATTTCTTGGCTGAATCTGCAGCTAATTCACATGCTGCAGACTCTGCATGGAAACATTCCGGACATCCCTGGGTGGATCCATATGGTCGATTGTTGCATTTCTGCAGTCTTTGCGCATATGGGACTGTGTTGGACCATGAGAGTTTCCCTTACTCTGATGTAATTGAAGTGGGGAATTATCTTAAGCGGTTTCATTATATATACTCTTCTAGGCATTATACTCTTTGTTTCTCCTTTCTTCCCTAGACTTGCTAATATAAATTTGTTATCATAGACCAGCAAACCAAGCTTAGACTATATTGTTAACATTTGATATGACAGGCTACACATATCTTATTGTGATGCCTACTAACAGTCATTGCCGGCCCGATGTGATTGGAAACAATCCTGGGACCTTGCAATGCATTTTTGAATGTATGTTTTAATTTTTGCTCACATGGGTGTTTCATTTTTGTATTTTTATATTGTGATGCACTTGATGTACATTGGAAAACATCATGCTTTTCAATTGCACATATGGAGTCGATTCCTAACTGTCTTCTTTTTCTGTACTGGAGCTGGATTCATGCACATTCACGGTCCTCTGCTATCCACTACCTGACGGCAGGGGGCGGCATCACTTGGCACTCCCAACGGATGTGTGGTCTCTGGACTGACAGACGTGCGGGGCCATGATCCCGCCCATGTCTGATCATGTGGCTGCATACAGCTGTGTTTTCGGCTGAACACTACGCAGCACGGCGCACGCCCTCGCTTGGCAAGCGCCGTTAGGGACCTGACCCGACGCACTTGCGTCACTTCTGCCCAGGTGTGCGCACGCGCGCCGGGTTGAGGGGACGTTCAAAAGGCGGCGTGTTGGCGTTACCCCTGCAGATGCCGGGATTCACGCCATCAGCCAACACACAAGGTAAGCGCTGTGGAGCTCTTTTTGAGGAGATACTTTGACACGCAATTATACAAACTTTTTTTAACTTGTATACAACTTACCTTCTGTTATTTAGATATCCAAGTGCCTTTTACCTTCCCGAAGGGAGTCTCCACTTAGGAGATCAACTTACCTTCTTAACATTGAGACCCATCTAGACATGGAGCCATAAAGAACCCTCTGTGCTATTCGGGTGTAGCTGCAATTGCATATACACAACCGATGTGCGGTAAGCTCAAACTCCATTAGAGCAATTAACTCCTTCACATACAGATTTTTGTATGCCATGGTATATTATGATATCTTTATACCCTACAGAGAGAAGTGCCATGTTGATTGGCCAAACAGCCCCTTAGGCATTCTATGACCAATAAAATACAGTTTTTACCACATACAGGTATTTCATTACGATGTGGTTATGCACAACTATTTTACCCATTACACGCTACCTGATTGACCCCCTCCACATCCGTTGGTGAGGCGTTTACTGGGTGGCCACCCCTGCATGTTACATGGTGGTGGGCGCTTTGGACATTTGCGTGGATGTGCATGCGAATAACTCCTCTGTACAATAATGTTGATTATACTGTTCTCACTGCATATTTCTATTATACAGGAACTCCAAGGCAAATCAATATACTATATAATCCAATACCCCTGAAGAAGCGGATCTTTGAACCCGCGAAACATGTTGGGTTAATGCCCGGTGCCTTGTTTTGGGGTCACCGGAGCTTGTATAACATATTATCATTGCCTGAAATTATTACAACTGTATGTAATTGACAATTTATTATGGTAACCTGCTCTGTACACTTTTTATCTTATAATTTTCTTTTTTGTCATTGTATGTAATTATTTTTAATATAATACAATAATAAAAATTTATATTTTTTATAGATGGTGGTTTCCCATCGCTGGTTACAGTACCGAAAAAATCCCAATAGCCCTCCATTATTCCTTGTCTTTTTCTCCTTCCTTCTTTCCTTTTTCTTTCTCTTTTTCCCTTCTTTTTCTTCCCTTTTTTTTCCCTTTTTGTCTTTTTTTCTGCGTTTTTCCATCCTTTTCCTTTCTCCCACCCTTCTGCCCTTTCCTTTTTCCCTGGTCCTTTGTTCTCTCATTTTCTGGCTCTCATATTTTCCTTTGTCTGCTTCCCAACTCTTCTTTTCAGATTCTTCTTCTTTCTTTTTGTCACAAACACGGTTTCTGTGCCGGACCCATACACCCGGGTCTCACACAGTTCCAGTGTTTTTTTGAATTATCATTAGGGATGTTGGTACAATATTATAGTTATACAACAAACATCCAATTGTGTATATACCAACATAGGGGTTGCCCTAATAAATTAGAAAAACTTTGGGCTTCATGGTTAGACACCCCGGGTCTGAGTCCCCTCTATCTAGTAGCAGGTATGTAGGCCTGAATTTACTATGCAGTATTAAAGAGGAAGTAAAGCCTGGAAAAAATGGGATTTTTGACTTTCCGTAAATCCCATTTCTCTGATGTTCACACAGAGACAGACACAGCCACTGATCTTCTTAACCATTGGGTTATACTGCCCCCTACAGGAGTAGGGCACTAGGCAGAAAAAAAGTCTGGCTACGCCTATGGGCAGTCCCAGGGGGCATACCCCCTCTCTCTGCTATAGGTACTCAGTTATGTTACAAGCAGTGTCAGAAGAATTACAACTCCACAGAGGGGTGGGTGCTGTGTCTGTCAATGAACATCAGAGAAATGGATTTTACGGTAAGTCAAAAATCCTATTTTCTTTTTGGTTCATTGGTGGACACAGCTCCTGATCTTCTTAACCATTGGGACGTCCCAAAGCAGTGTTAAACATGAGGGGTGTGAACAGCCAAAAATAAATTCCCAAGGCTAACTATAGCCAACCAGGTAAACAGGAGCTCAACCAAAACAACTGCAGCCCACCTGAAAAAAAACAATACACCCTGATACACCCAGTTCCCCAATACACCCAGATCCTCTAAACAGCAGCCTGAAAAAAACCTTGCGGACAAAGGAAGCATCTGCAGATGCCAACACATCCACTTTATAGAACTTTGTGAAAGTATGCACCGATGACCAGGAGGCCACCTTGCAAACCTGCGACACCCTGATGAGGGAAAGCCCAGGAGGCACTGAGCGCCCGAGTAGAATGCGCCTTGACAGGGAAAGGGGGAACCTGACCCTGGATGGAATATTCCTGAACCACTGTCTGTCTGATCCATCTTGAAATTGTCGCAGAGGAAATGGACAACCCTTTCCGAGGCCCATCCGTGAGCAAAAATAGTGAGTCTGACTTCTTAAAAGACTCCGTAGCTGCCAGGTACATCCTAATTGCCCGGTCCACATCCAAGGCACGCAAAGCAATTTCCCTCGGACGTGTTGGCCTGGGACACAGGGAAGGCAACATGTCTTCATTCAAATGAAAAACAGAGACAACCCTGCGGAAGGAACGACGGACAGGGGCAAAGAACCACCTAATCACTGTGAACCACCAGTAAGGTGGACAGGATAATGCCACCAATTCTGACACCCTGCGTGCAGAGGCGAAAGCCACCTTCTGGGACAGCGTAAGCAGGGGAATTTCACAAAGTTTCTAAAAAAAAGGCTTCTGGAGGACTGAGAGCACCAAATCAAGGTCCCAAGGCGACAACAGAGACTGCACTGGAGGTGTCAAGTGCCTAACTCCCTGAAGAAAAGTACACACCAGGAAGTATGTGGCCAAGGGCTGTTGAAATAAGACCGCTCAGGCCGACACTTGACCCTTGAAAGTACTCAAGGCCAGTTTCTGTTTAAAACCCTGTTGAAGGAAGGGCAAGATCCAAGCCTCCAAACAGGAGCGAGGATGAACCCCAATCTTCCTGTAAGTAGGTTTCCTAGCTTTTAACAGCGTTGGAAACGCCAACTCAGACAAACCTCTATCCATCAGCACCTGGCGTTCAACAGCCAAGCCATCAAAGCCAGCGACTGTAAAGTCAGATGAAAAATTGGTCCTTGGGACAGCAGATCCTCCCTGAGAGGAAGCTTCCAAGGAATGTTGGCAACCAGCCGCACCAGATCGGCGTACCAAACCTGGCGAGGCCAGTCCGGGGCCGCTAAGATGATCGAGATCCCTTCTGCCTCGATCCAGCATAGAAGTCTTGGCAGAAGCTTGAGAAGAGGGAAGGGGTAAATCAGACGATACTGACCCCACAGGGCCACTGATGAAACACCTCCAGATGAAGAGACTACTCCCCTTGGTCCAACGCCTGCCGACTGAGGTAATCCGCCTGCCAGTTTTCAACCCTGGGAATGTGTAGTACAGAGAGGGCTGGAAAGAACCGTTCTGCCCACCTTAGAATGATGGCTACCTCCAGAGCTACCAGGGGACTTCTTGTGCCCCCCTGGTGACTTATAAGCCATGGCAGTGGCATTGTCCGGTTGAATACACACTGGACATCCCTGAAGACAATCTGTCCAATGTTCCAGGCACAGTCTGATCGCTCGGAGTTCCAAGACATTGATCAGTAGTCTGGACTCTTCCAGTGTCCAGAGCCCTTGAGCAGAATAGTTGCCATGGATGCCTCCCCAACTTGACAGGCTGGCATTCATGGTGACCACTGTCCAATACAAGGGGAGGAAGAATTTGCCCAGCCAAAGCACCAAAGAACGAAGCCACCATATCAGAGACTCTTTCATTCCCCAGCTCAGCCGGGTCGGATTGTCCAGAGACTGCAGATTCTTGTTCCATTTGGCCAGAATCTCCCTTGCAGGGACCTTAGATGAAACTGTGCAAATGGAACCGCCTCAAAGGTAGACACCATCAGGCCCCACACCAGCATGCAAGTCCGGAGGGATCACCATCTGCTGAACAGCAGGAGACGAATTACAGCCTGAATTTTCTGGAGTTTGTCCAGAGGAAGGAGCACTCTGGCTAAGGCCGAGTCCAGAGTCAAACCCAAATAGTCCAGCTTTGTGGACAGAACCAGATCAGACTTCTGAAAATTCAGAATTCAGCCAAACTCCCTCAAGCTCGAATGGCGATTTCCAAGTTTTCCACCAGAGCAGTAGGAGGACGTCCAAGTAGCCCAGTACCGTAATCCCCCAGAGCATAACAATGCTGGCTCCGGGGCCAACACTTTCGAGAAGACCCAAGGAGCAGAGGCAAGACCAAAGGGTAACGCCACAAAGTGACAAAGCTCCTCTTCTGCCACCAAGTGGAGGAAGTGCTGGAGACCGACACATATTGGAATGTGAAGGTAAGCGTCCTTGATGTAGATGGAGGCAAGAAAATCTCTATGATGCAGGGAAGCCACCACCGTGGACACGGACTCCATTCTGAGCTTCTGCACCTGCACAAAGCAGTTCAGCACCTTGAGGTCCAGGATTGGACGCACCTTGCCTTCCTTCCTGGGGACTGTAAACAGGTTTGTGTAAAACCCCTGAAAACGTTCTGAAGTCGGAACCGGGACAATCACCCGTAAAGTAAAAGGTCTTGCACTGCTCCAAAAAAAGCCTGTAAGCGGACCGGGGACAGTCGCATGTCAGAAGGAAGAACCTTACCGTAGGGTAAGAAGAACGAAACTCGATCTTGTAGCCGGACTGAATTACCTTACCTTGTGGACCCACTTGTTCTTGTAACAGCGGAGTCCATGGATATGGGAACCAGCAAAGACATCCCCCCACCCCAGATACCGATGAGGGCGCACCTTCCTGCTAAAGGGGCCTTGTCCGCGGGTCTGGAGAAGCCTGACTTGCCAGACCAAGTTTGCTTGGATCCTCCAGAGGAGGCCCGAAGGGCTCCGATCCCTTGTCAGTCGACCCTGAGAGACTAAACAACTTCATATGAGCCGAGGAGGACCCACGTCTATGACAAGGGTCCTTGCCCTTAGTAGCCTGTGGAAGAAAGGTACTCTTTCCCCCTGTGAGACCCCTAATGATGTCATCCAGGATAGCACCAAAACAGGCGATCTCCTTGAAAGGAGGATATTTAAGAAGTCTGGTCCGCAGACCAGCATTTAAGCCAAAAGACACGCTGAAGGACCACTGCCCGAAAACAGAGAGCCAAGCCATTGGAGGAGCCGCATCCAAAGAGACATCACAGATAAACTGAAGCCCCTGGACCAGCTGGTAAACCAGCTCAGCAAAGGCAGGGGGGAGCTACTCTCCCTGTAGTTCACGGCGTAAAAGCTTAGCCCACTCGGTCAGAGTCTGTGACACCAGAGCAAAAGTGAAAATCGGCCACAGTGCCGAACCAGCCAGGGTGTACCAATTGCGGGCCACGGCCTCCGCCTTCCTGTCAGCCGGGTCCTTAAAGGCCGGGGACTCTTCAACTGGAATCATGGTTGCCTTGTTTAGGCTGGAAACCAGAGGGTCCACCACAGTGGAACAGTCTACTCCTTAAGAAGGGACTCCTCATAGGGATATTGCCTAGCAACTTGCTTAGGGACCCCAAGGGTCCCCACTCTTCAGTGACAATTCTGTCAAAATAGGAAGGGGAAGGTAACTCCTTTGCCACTCTGGATGGCTTGTGAGTGCCAAAGGGAGCCTGCGCCTCCGTCGCAGCTGCAGCTCCACCACCAGGCTCAAGCACAGATAACAATAAGTGCGTCCATCAGCACCTTTTCGTGTGCGGTTGCAGAAGCGGAGGAATCCTCCTCACTATTTGAGGATTCAGGGCGCGTGGTCGCAAACCCAGCAGGATGACCCATGTCCTCGGTGCCCGAATCAGTTGCAGGATCTGAGGAGACAGATGAGGCAGGGGAAAGCGGGGGGGGGGGGCACTTTTTGCCAGCCTGACGCCCAAAAAGACACCTCCACCCGGGACACAAGGGACTGCAGGACTGCTGTCAGGGCATCGATGGATGGATGGGACCCGGAGGGCCCCACAGCCCCACATAGGGGATCAGGTGGGGAGATGTGCTCCAAAGTCTCCATAAGTCACCAGGAGGACCCCACAAAAAAGTGTAAAACACTGCTCAGGGACAACCCCCACCGCTCTGGCAGCACCATTGGGTTGCCAGTCACAGAGCACTAATCAATCCTCAGCAGAGAGGGAGAGGACCCCACCAGACTCACCACCCCGCAGAAACCAGGCACTGCAGCCACCAGGAAAATCTGCACTGCACGAGCAGCAATCAGGAAATGAAAGGATCCAGGAGTCTGCACCAAGGGATAAGGAGGGGCTCCCACCGCCGAAACCACCGCCCAGAGGGCTCTACTGTCATGGCCACCGCTATTTTCAATGGCAAACCACCGCAAAAATGGCCACCGAATACACAAACATGGCTGCCGTGCACTGAGCACACAGGCTACAACAAAATGACGGCACCAGGGGGGATCCCTAGGCCTCAAGGACAGGCCCAGGAAGGACTGGGGCCCTGGCAGGAGTCCCCACCAGGTACAACCCCCCCCCCCCCCAGCACAGCCAATCATCCAATCACTGACGGCGCACTGCCACAATAGCACCCTGCCCTCACCCCAGAAGGTGGACCAGACCACCCACACAGCCCCAGCACAAGTGGAGGGGGGTCGGATGGGGGGGGGGGACAGATGAAGGGGGGTGACTGACGAGAACGAGGAGAACCCAGGGGCCTGACCGTCCCAAGTAGGGGCCCATGTCCACCCAAAAACCCTCCAGGGGGAGAGGGGGGGGCAACGCATACTAGCACATTATGTGACACTCACCTGCAAACAAAGACCGCGTTGTCCCAGCTGGAGGCCGCATCCATCTTCGCCCGTCTTCCTTCCAGGTCTACAGATTTCGGCTGTACTACTGGCCAGGGCCGCAGGAGCTGCCGGTAACAGCACAGGGTTCTGAAGAAACGGCTGTTCCTTCAGAGCGCATTCGCCGATGACATTATTGGTTGCATGCAATGTAAATATCTCCTAAACGGTGCAAGTTTAGGAGATATTTACAGTACCTATAGGTAAGCTTTGTTATAGGCTTACCTATAGGTTCAAACATTTAGGGGGGTAAACAACCACTTTAAGCCTTGGAGATTGGTTCTAAAGCATTTATGATTCTTGCCAGTGTTGGATACACTGACTTGATGTTTCAAATAAATACACATATTCGCCAGCACACCATGGATCATCAAATGTCATCCAAAGGTTTCTATTGTAGAAAGATCATATCACAAGAGAGGGAGTGCAACATTTCAGGGCCTCGTAGGACCCCGTCGTCAGACATGTGATCATGTTTTAGGAGGATGTTTCATAAGTCTTTCAGTTTATGTGACTTTAATGTATACCCTTCCGTGGAAGTACAGTATATGGGGATTGTCAGACTTTGTTTGACAATATTTTACAATATATCTGCTCTGGAAATGTTCAGCATACATTTTATTGTGTTTTCAATAAAGCTCTTTTTGAATAAAGAAAAAAGAAAAAGAAGGAGTATCAACCCTTGTCACCGAGACTCACCAGCTAATGTGTTTCAAGGGGCAAACCCTCTTCAGAGCAAATCCAGTCAATGCATCACATCTTTTTTTTTAGGCTGGCCATACATGTTAAACTTTTGTTGTACAATTTTCTGTTAGACTTACCACAAACCACATAATATGAGGTCAAAGCTAAACAACACTTTCACTTGTATCCAATTAGGCAGGCCTTTATACTACACAGTTGAAGGTAAATTTCAAGAAAATTGTACAGAAAATTGTATCATGTATGGCCAGTTTCGAGACGTTCAGCGATCAGTGTTACAGTACAATTATTGGTAATACTTAGGTCCACCCTGCCGCTAATTCAAGCATACGTTTGTAGTCCCCTGTGTATGAAATTGATTACTGAGAGCAGTAAAGGAACAATGTTTCTGGCAAGGCAGGGAGAGTGCGAGTGGCATTTAATATAAGACTATATATCATATATAACCAAATTATCAGAAAATAGTCCACAATTAGATCCAGAGCAAAACATTTAATTCAAGAGTCCAAAAACAATATTGTAGTAGTGGTGAAAAGAGTCCAAAAACCAATATTGTGCAAGTGATAAACCAGGAGATCCTGTGAGATTCCAGTGCTAATTAAATGAGGTAACACCCAGAAGATCCACCACCGTTGTGATCTACACCCCTCAGATTAGAAACTCACCCTCACTTGTTGCCCACCACCCTCGGGGATGAGGCTAACAGCGCTATAGACAATCCGACTTGGCAAAGAAGCAGCTCTCATAAAGCACAGGTCGATGGGAAAACCTCCAGAGTCTGCTCGTATTTCAGAGCCCGGGGCTCCATCCCGTTGCCCAGCATGTCCTCAGCTATGTTCTCCGCTTCTGTGGCTCCTGGAATGTCTGCTGCCCACCACCTCTCCAGCTCATTCTCATTCAACACAAGAGACTTGTGTTGAATGAGAACGAGCTGGAGAGGCGGTGGGCAGCAGACATTCCAGGAGCCGCAGAAGGGTGGATTTGTGCTGAATGAGAACGAACTGGAGAGGCGGTGGGCAGCAGACAGGAGCTGCAGAGGAGTGGAGAACATAGCTGAGGACATGCCGGGCAACGGGATGGAGCCCTGGGCTCTGAAATACGAGCAGACTCTGGAGGTTTTCCCATCGACCTGTGCTTTATGAGAGCTACTTCTTTGATTGCCAAGTTGGATTGTCTATAGCGCTGTTAGCCTCATCCACGAGAGTGGTGGGCAACAAGTGAGGGTGAGTTGCTAATCTGAGGGGTGTAGATCACAACGGTGGTGGATCTTCTGGGTGTTACCTCATTTAATTAGCACTGGAATCTCACAGGATCTCCTGGTTTATCACTACCACAATAACGGAATTTTTGTAAAATCTTACCGTAAAATTCCTTTCTCTGAGTCCTCCGACAGTCGCCGCCCCTCATAAAGTCTCTGCCTAGCTACTCCTGCGGAGCGGAAGTCAATACCCCATTGGTGAAGACTTTATGAGGGGCGGCGACTGTCGGAGGATGTAAGAGAAAATTGGTTTTTGGACTCTTTTCACCACTACTACAATATTGTTTTTGGACTCTTGAATTTATTTTTTGCTCTGGATCTAATTATGGACTATTTTCTGATAATTTGGTTATAGTCACATTGATTTATCACTTATATTACGTTTGGCTATACATTCACTGTATATCAACATCTTTGTGCGCAACTAGTGTTGCTTTTCTCACTATTTCTCATCTATTTTATATTAAGTTGCGGCACATGCATTCACAGTTTTTATATACATATATAGATTTACAGTGGGTACGGAAAGTATTCAGACCCCCTTAAATTTTTCACTCTTTGTTATATTGCAGCCATTTGCTAAAATCATTTAAGTTCATTCTTCTTCCTCATGAATGTACACATAGCACCCCATACTGACAGAAAAACACAGAATTGTTGACATTGTTGCAGATTTATTAAAAAAGAAAAACTGAAATATCACATGGTCCTAAGTATTCAGACCCTTTGCCGTGACACTCATATATTTAACTCAGGTGCTTTCCATTTCTTCTGATCATCCTTGAGATGGTTCTACACCTTCATTTGAGTCCAGCTGTGTTTGATTATACTGATTGGACTTGATTAGGAAAGCCACACACCTGTCTATATAAGACCTTCTAGATCACAATGCATGTCAGAGCAAATGAGAATCATGAGGTCAAAGGAACTGCCTGAAGAGCTCAGAGACAGAATTGTGGCAAGGCACAGATCTGGCCAAGGTTACAAAAAGATTTCTGCTGCACTTAAGGTTCCTAAGAGCACAGTGGCCTCCATAATCCTCAAATGGAAGACGTTTGGGACGACCAGAACCCTTCCTAGAGCTGGCCGTCCGGCCAAACTGAGCTATCGGGGGAGAAGAGCCTTGGTGAGAGAGGTAAAGAAGAACCCAAAGATCACTGTGGCTGAGCTCCAGAGATGCAGTTAGGAGATGGGAGAAAGTTGTAGAAAGTCAACCATCACCGCAGCCCTCCACCAGTCGGGGCTTTATGGCAGAGTGGCCTGACGGAAGCCTCTCCTCAGTGTAAGACACATGAAAGCCCGCATGGAGTTTGCTAAAAAAAAACACCTGAAGGACTCCAAGATGGTGAGAAATAAGATTCTCTGGTCTGATGAGACCAAAATAGAACTTTTTGGCCTTAATTCTAAGCGGTATGTGTGGAGAAAACCAGGCACTGCTCATCACCTGTCCAATACAGTCCCAACAGTGAAGCATGGTGGTGGCAGCATCAGGCTGTGGGGGTGTTTTTCAGCTGCAGGGACAGGACGACTGGTTGCAATTGAGGGAAAGATGAATGCGGCCAAGTACAGGGATATCCTGGACAAAAACCTTCTCCAGAGTGCTCTGGACCTCAGACTGGGCCGAAGGTTTACCTTCCAACAAGACAATGACCCTAAGCACACAGCTAAAATAACGAAGGAGTGGCTTCACAACACCTCCGTGACTGTTCTTGAATGGCCCAGCCAGAGCCCTGACTTAAACCCAATTGAGCATCTCTGGAGAGACCTAAAAATGGCTGTCCACCAACGTTTACCATCCAACCTGACAGAACTGGAGAGGATCTGCAAGGAGGAATGGCAGAGGATCCCCAAATCCAGGTGTGAAAGACTTGTTGCATCTTTCCCAAAAAGACTCCTGGCTGTATTAGGTCAAAAGGGGGCTTCTACTAAATACTGAGCAAAGGGTCTGAATACTTAGGACCATGTGATATTTCAGTTTTTCTTTTTTAATAAATCTGCAACAATGTCAACAATTCTGTGTTTTTCTGTCAGTATGGGGTGCTATGTGTACATTCATGAGGAAGAAGAATGAACTTAAATGATTTTAGCAAATGGCTGCAATATAACAGAGTGAAACATTTAAGGGAGTCTGAATACTTTCCGTACCCACTGTATATACACCTATTTTTTATTTCACTTCATTAAGGTGTGATTATCAAAAGCGCAAGATTTCCCCTTATATATATATCATATATATTGTACCACGCTGTTCTTTTTATAGATATATAGATTTTTGCTTTGGCTGTGAAAGAGATCCTTGGGCTTCTAGTGTATTGGTTCCTCCACTGTGGAGGAGGTATGGGTGTGTGTTTGAAGTTTGAGATGCATAGCTTACTAGTATGTGACCAGAAGTGGTTTTAATGGTCCATACTACAGTTCTGTTGGTCCTTACGGAGCCCTTAGCGCCATGTTGTCATTTGGAGAATATGCTCCTGTTGAAAAAATCTGCAAGGCCTTGAGTGACCTTTAATATGAAGTTAACCTGAGAACAGGACCAAAAAAATGTAAGGTTTTTCCACTTTTTGATCATATTAAAAAGAGTCGGTGTAGAGAATGAAAATGAAAGCATATATCAACTCATTAAGTATATAGTATTTCTGTAATAGATGTCAATCCTCAGCAGAGAGGGAGAGGACCCCACCAGACTCACCACCCCGCAGAAACCAGGCACTGCAGCCACCAGGAGAATCTGCACTGCACGAGCAGCAATCAGGGAATTAAAGGATCCAGGAGTCAGCCCCAGGGGATAAGGACGGGCTCCCACCACCGAAACCACTGTCATGGCCGCCGCTATTTTCAATGGCAAACCACTGCAAAAAATGGCCACCGAGTACACAAACATGGCCGCTGTGCATCGAGCACAAGATTTTGAACTCTCCAGTTTTAGTAAATCAACTCGAGCATGCTTTATTCCCTTCAACTTTGGAAGATGTCCAGCAGTGCCATTAGCACAGAACTGGCAGAAACCTTTGGGACCCAGATACACCCATCTACTGTCCGGAAAGGTCTGGTGAAAAATGGTCTTCAAGGAAAAATTGCGGACAAAAATCCATACCTCTGGCGTCTAAACATAGCTAAGCAACTCAACTATGCCAGAAAACATACGACCTGGGGTGAAATAAATAGCAGCAAATGCTCTGGACAGATGAGTCAAAATTTGAAATATATAGCTGTAGCATGAGGCAGTTTGTTTCCGAAGGGCAGGAGAGCACTACACAAGGCCCCTTTCTCATGGGCTGCCCATATCCACTGAGCAGGCGGATGGCTGGTCTGTGTTCACTCCGCTTATAAAGAGTGGACACAGACACATGGGCGGTCCAATGTAAAAATGCCTGTCCATTTACAACTGACTGCCAGCCAATCTGATCCACAAGATGTAAGGGGAACGAACCTCTGTCTGTTCTAAGTGGATCAGATTGGATGTAGGTGGGTGTAAATGGACGCATGTCTGTTTGCACCACCCACTCCATAGAGGAAAATAGAGAGTCCAATCAAGTCTGCCGAAAAAACTCACAGGCAAGCCTGATCAGACTGCTAGTGTGACAGGGGCCATATTGAGTGTCTACAGACAACAGTGAAGCATGGTGGAGGTTTATTTGCAAATTTGGTACTGTATTTCTGCAAATAGCGTTGGAGATTTGGTCAGGATCAATGGTGTCCTCAATGCTGAGAAATACAGACAGATACTTCTCCATTATGCCATACTATCAAGGAGGCATGTGATTGGCCTCAAATGTATTCTGCAGCAGGACAATGACCCCAAACATACAGCCAAAGTCATTAAGAACTATCTTCAGCATAAGTAGGAACAAGGTGTCCTTCCTGGAAGTGATGGTTTGGTCCCCAGAGAGCCCTGATCTCAACATCATGGAGTCTATCTGGGATTACATAAAGATACAGAAGGATATGCAGCAGCCGACATCCACAGGTCTGTGGTTAGCTCTCCAAGATGTCTGGAACAACCTACCTGCCAAGTTCCTTCAAAAACTGTACAAATCTACCTAAAAGAAATGATGTTTTAAAGGCAAAGGGTTGTCACACAAAATATTGATTTGATATGGGTTTCTCTTCTGTTTATTTTTATCAATTAAAATGGAAAGTAAATGAACACTTCTATTTCTGAACACATTCTTAATTTTATAGCATTTTTCACAACTGCCTAAAACCTTGGCAAAGTTTTCTCTGGTATTCGCATTGCCTCTGACAGAGACATCTGGCTTCTAGTGTATTGGTTGCTCCTGTGTGGAGGAGGTATGGAGGTGTGTGTAAAGGTAGGGGTGCATTTAGGAAGAGATGTTACGCAACGACAGGATTTGCTGTGAAGAAGATGGTTCGCCCCTTGACAATTGTTAGCTGGTGAGTCTAGGCAATGCCAGAGTTGTGTTGATGCTCTACTTTATGAAGGTTACCCTGACACTTAGGTATGGTTTATAATGCTGTATTAGCCTTTGGCTATTGTAAATATACACTCACTTTTTCTTTTTCAGTAAAGTTGTATCTGGTAATGTACTAGGCCCTTGTCCCCTTTTGTAGGTCTGTTTTCAAGTTTTCCTGGTCTTATGAGGGCAGAACTGGCACAGCTTACTAGTATGTTACCAGAAGTGGGTTTAATCGTCCATACTACAGTTCTGTTGGTCCTTACGGAGCCCTTAGCGCAATGTTGTCATTTGGAGAATATGCTCATGTTGAAAAAATCTGCAAGGCCTTGAGTGACCGTTGACATGAAGTTAACCTGAGAACAGGACCAAAAAAATGTAAGGTTTTTCCACTTTTTGATCATATTAAAAAGCGTTGGTGTAAAGAATGAAAATTAAAGCATATATCAAGGCATTAAAGCGGAGTTCCACCCAGTGAACTTTTTTTTTTAATAAAAATACCCCGGGACAGTCAGGGCTAGTGCATTCCACAATGGCTAGCCTCTGATCTGTCCCGGGTTGCACTTACCTGCAAGACGAAATACTTACCTTGAAAATGTATTGTCCAGCGCTGCCATCTCAGGTGTGGGCAGCTTAAAGCCAGCGCGATCCTCTTCTGTGTCCTCTTCCGTCTTCTTCTGTCCCACGATGCACTGCACCAGCCCCGCCGTCACTTCCGGTGCCGCAACGTTGTCCCTGCACAGCTTCTGGGCATGCCCAGAAGCTGTTTTGCAAGGTATGACGGCGCCTGCACCGGAACGGACGTCGGGGCCGGTGCAGGCGCATTGATTCTTGGGAGCGATGGTGTTCAGCTCCCAGGAATCATTGCAAGCCAGGAAGTGACGACTCGCCGCGGCCGCCGAGGGGAGGAAGAAGGAAGTAAGGTAAGTATATTTTCTTCTAAACGAGGTAAGTTAAAAAAAAAATTGCGATTATCCGTTTGTTTTTCAGGTGACCCGGAGCGAGAAGATGGAGGTAAATATAATTTTAGGGTGGAACTCCACTTTAAGTATATAGTATTTCTGTAATAGATGCTCTTTTCCCATGTTTACCCCTTAAAAGACACTTCAAGTACAGACACATACCTGCTAAACATCCAGAAATGCACCCAGCTCTTAAGCCCTGTTGTGGGCTGACTTTACAAAGTAGTATCAGCCCTGCCCAATGTCTTTTGCTAAACTACTCAATCACTCCCATTCTCAGATCTCTACAAAATAAAGGCTAATCATTCTCTGAGATAACAGGAAGTGTGACGAGGACACAGGACATCTCTGAATTTATGACAAGATCAACCAACAGGTTTTTTTTTTTTTTTTCTTGCAATCATTAAGCAGGTATAACAAAATGCTTCCAATGGTACATTGAACAGACCAAAAGGGAGCAAAATAAGCAATGATCACTGTTAGAATGTATATACACTTTAAAGTGTTACTAAACCCAGGAACCTGCATTCACTATATATGGTCTCCCACAGTACACAGAACATGGAAATGCAATTATGTTAGAAAATATGAACTGCTTTTCTCATCAGCAGTATATAGCAGTCTTGTGACTTCTATCAGTGTCTGGTTAAAGCTTGTAGGAGGAGTTTTCATTCTCCTTCGACTGTCCTAAAAGGCTGCAGGACCCCTGACCCTCTGTCTGGACAGTGCTGATCACATGCACCCTCCCAAAAAAAAATCTCTCTAGCAATACACACGAAACTGAGCATGTGCAGAGTGACCCCAAGGCTCTGTGCTATCAGCAGATGGATTGGGGACAGTAGGAGAAGGGGAGGGATCAGAGAAGACCAGATCAAACAGCCTTTTTACACAATGCAGTGGATTAACCCCCTAGGTTCCACAGTGTATATAAAAAGCACGCGTTACTGCATATACAGACTGATTTTACTGTTGTAGGTTTAGTAACACTTTAAAGCGTAACTCCAATTTTGTTTAGAAAAAAAAACATTCCCTCTGGGTGATCTACATACATTGCAAGTATTTTTCCACTTTGCTATTCTGAAGAAATTACTGTGTGTTTGTCTGTGTCTATGTGGTAAGTTAATCTAATGGGAGTAAATTCATAATTATTAACCAGCTGCTGCACTTGTAGGGCTCTAATGAGGAAAGTGGCAGGGACTGCATCCCTTTAGACGTGCTCTCCTTTTGGGAGTATCTCACCGAATATGAAATTTTTGTTGCAGGGGATGCCTGAAATCTGACTTGTATCTTAGTGTAGACTTCTGGGAAAATCAGTGAGCCAATCACACAAGCAGGAAATGATGTTTCTGGGGTGTGTTCAGTACACATTCTGTGTACAGAACACCTCCAGGTACCCATATTGCATTGCAATTTACAGAAAATTAGAGCTGCAGATTGAAAAGGAAAGGTCATTTTTAATAACATTCAATTACAATAGGACTTCAGTCACAGTTGTATACGCTATTGCAATTTTTTTTCTGTATGTCACAGTACATGTTGGCATTCATGGTTCCTTCAATGAACTGTAGCTCCCCAATGCCGGCAGCACTCATGCAGCCCCAGACCATGACACCCCCACCACCATGCTTGACTGTAGGCAAGACACACTTGTCTTTATATTCCTCACCTGGTTGCCGTCACACACGCTTGACACCTTCTGAACCAAATAAGTTTATCTTGGCCTCAACAGACCACAGGACATGGTTCCAGTAATGTCCTTAGTCTTTCTTGTGCATCATCTCTTCCTTCTGGGAAGACAACTATGCAGAACAATTTGATGCAGTGTGCGGCGTATGGTCTGAGCACTGACAGGTTGACCCCACACCCCTTCAAACTCTGCAGCAATGCTGGCAGCACTCATACGTCTATTTCCCAAAGACAACTCAACTTCTTTGGTCGACCATGGCGAGGCCTGTTCTGAGTGGAACCTGTCCTGTTAACCTGCTGTATGGTCTTGGCCACTGTGCTGCAGCTCAGTTTTAGGGTCTTGGCAATTTTCTTAAAGCCTAGGCCATATTTATGTAGAGCAACAATTCTTTTTTTTCAGATCCTCAGAGAGTTCTTTGCCATGGAGGTGCCATGTTGATCTTCCAGCACCAAATTTAACACACCTGCTCCCCATTCACACCTGAGACCTTGTAACACTAACAAGTCACATGACACCGGGGAGGGTTAATTGGGCCCAATTTGGACATGTTCACTAAGGGGTGTACTCACTTTTGTTGCCAGCGGTTTAGACATTAATGGCTGTCTGATGAGTCATTTTGAGGGGACAGCAAATTTACACTGTTATACAAGCTCTACACTCACTACTTTACATTGTAGCAAAGTGTAATTTCTTCAGGGTTGTCACATGAAAAGATATAATAAAGTATTTACAAAAATGTGAGGGGTGTACTCACTTTTGTGAGATACTGTAAATTGCAGACAGTTAAAAAGAAAAATGCCAATAATGCAGTTATGGCATTGTTCATTTTTTTTTTAAAATGCAACTAGAGAAAATATTCTATTTAACCTGATATTGGCCTCCTGTAATCCCCCATATGGGAGCCTGACAGTAGATTGGGAGAAGCATGGGCAGCATTAGGGCCAACTGGATGTGTAGCAGCATGTGTGTTGGCAAGGGATTAACACTTTAAACAATATACTGACATTCTTTAACGGTTAACGGCTATCCTTTCCTTACACAGACACAGCGTGGGAGGAAAGGATTGCCGATAACAGGCAAGTGTGTTTACATGTGATCAGCTGATCACATGGCAAAGGGCTGCTATGATTAGCCCTTTACCGTGATCACCCAGCAGGCATGCGGGAGGTAGGATCCTGGAAAAATGTTCATTGATGCCTCCCAGAACTGGAAGCCTGGGGCTCAGATGGAAAAGGGGGGCCTTCATGATTTCTTGCACCAGGGCCCTGAGGGTTCTAGTTGGGCCTCTGGGGCAGAGGGACCAGAAGAATGACTCTGGTCTGCCTTCACTGTTCTTTTACAGGCTAGAGGCAGGGAGTTGGCCACCCTGTGTTATCAAACTGCAGTTCCATCTGGAATAAAGAATAAACTGCTGATTCCTATACAGTATGTAAGAGTGATTTATTTTGCTTCCAAAAAAATAGGTATGATTTATTTTTAATTTTTCTTTTATATATTTTGCACATTTTTAAATCAATGACAATTATATTTATCACTTGTGCACTGCACACAACTAGTTTGTGACTAAAAGCCTGAAGTGGAAGTTCTCAGGAGTTGTGTTGTGTATTTTAATGTAAACCTTTTTAAAATACCTGGGAAAATCAAAGAGTTCATGATTTAAAGAAAAATCCATAAGAAGGTTACCTTCGATGAATGCTAAACACTGTATGTCCGAACAGTTGAGCTTTTCCCACCTATGCCTCCCTGTTGATCCTTTAATTACTTTTACAGGTGACTATTCTAGTTTTCATTTTCCAATGTTGTAGTTTACATAAAAAAAAGGGAACAGGGTGTTTCTCAAGCTTAAGACTAGCCCTGGGTGATACCCACCAAGGTTACTCTCCCCTGAAAGTCCAAACATTTGTACCCCCACCTCTCACTTATCGATATAGAGTAAAAGCTTCTAATGTAAGCCTGATTCCAACTTTAAGATGGCATGCGGCAACTGTTTTTTTTTTTCAAACTAAATATTTTTCTAACAGTGATTATCGCAAGCGAATCCGGCAGGCTGGTTGTAACAAAGTTGATCAATCGATCAACTTGGTGCATTCAGCCTGCCCATTAATGGTTACAATCTTGGTCGGTTCCTGCTGACTGGGCCAAGATTTGAACAGCCTTCCTTTTTAGTTCTTTATCCCTGTCTGAACAGTGTTTATAAACTCTGTCGGATGTCCACTTTTTGGACAGCCGCATTTGTAATAGCAGCTGCATTTACACAGCAACTCCAAGCTGCCATTTTGACAGCCAGAAATTTGCAGTAAATGCAAGGAGGGAGGGGGCAGTAGCAGGGCAGAACAGGGTGTACTATACATGCCCTGTGCACTTTTATGGGTGCTTGTAGCATGTCCAGTGTCCACAACTAGTCAAATAGTTCTAAGATTGAGGCGCACTGAAGAGAGGTGGCTAAGCTTTTCACCTGACGTTTTTAATATATAACTATACACTTTATAACAGCTTTTACTTAATGGACAAGCTCTACTTTACTAAAAACTACACAAATCCATCCTCCCTAGCCCCCTAATCTAAACTAGCCTCAAAGCCATCCACCCAGCAGGCTTTTTACCAACACATGACAGCTGTAGCCTCTTCTGTGGTTTACATTCTCCATTTGGATGGTGCCTTTCTGTCCTACATATTGTTACATCAGCTTCCTCTCATGGCTGGAGGACACGGATTTGACCATGTAGGACAAGAACCACCATGTATGAAGTGTAGTAGGTGTAGGAGGGGTTTACAGTATAAAAACCGCTACCTATCACCAGTGGCCTAGCCTTTGAGAACGCCCAGGAAGAGTGGCTAAACATGCCAGCTGATCGCTATTGGTGACGTTATTTCTGGCCGGTGAGACGCACCCCAATGCACTACTTCCGTTCGGCATTCTGCTTGTATTTTTAATGTACAGGCGAGTGCAACTGATTTTAATTATGCTTTTACAATAAACGGAATTGCGCCATGTGGATTTCCTCTATTATCTCTTTCATACACATGCATTATGAGACAAATTAACATCAATATGGTACACTGCTGGCTATAGGATACAACCACCAAGGAGGACTAAAAGCCCCAGCATAACCAGGATAATCATTTAGGCGCATAATACTCTTATCTAAACCCAAGAGTCCATACTTGCTGGTGAGTGAGTGGGAGCGCATGATCTGCATTATATTTAAAGGGAAAGGACATGGCACTGTTTAAAGCCTGCAGGGTCATTTGTCACACTATGACTGAAGAAACACAAAGTATATGGACTAAAATCTTTTTTGAGGCTTAGTTTTTCACTATTTGTATTTTCATACTAGTATTGTTAAGTGTATGGGATGGATTATTTAGCAGACTAGGCAGCAGCTAAATGATTACATTCAGTTTAAAAGGTACAGTCCCTTTTAGAGCTGCAGCCGGTCACATATTGATCTCACATTGGTAGGAGGCACTTTACTGGTTTTATACACTTCTCTGATCCTAAGCGCGGTGTACAAAAAATCCATACATTCACATCCAAGCTACAACTCAAAGTTGCCCTCTTATGGGATAATGAGGAGCTGCAGTTAAATAAAAACACCAAAGACTTTAGTCATTGAAGATCTTTTATTCGCTTTTATTTCAGCATTATAATATTGTCAACTACAGGTTATCAAACGTGTCTCCCACAAAGAAGCATTCTTGAACGTAAAAAATATAAATTCTGCGTATTAAAAGTGCATACACTTGGCATAATAAGACATAAAAATAAATAAAAGGCATTGTTACATCATTATCATGCACCAGGCCCGACAATTTAGAACCAGTGTTCCCAAATAGAGTAGGCGGTCAGGGGAAACCAAGCAATCTCTTCTGTCACTGTTTCCCATACCAGCAGCTACAGGTTTCCCGAGGTCTGTGTTCTAGAGAGGAAGAACTACAGAAGGGGATGGAATGAGCAATCAAGCTGGTATAAACTCCACAGAAAAAACAAAAAATACATAAAATGGAGAAAACATACATATCCAGTGTAACAGGAGGAGTCCGGTCAAAAGAAAATTCCTGAAAGAAGATGATTTGATAAAAGGCAATTGTAGTGGATTCCTGAAAATACTGTAGCAGAAGTCAAGTGAGGTTATCATAGAACCATTTTAACATTTTACAAGTAGACCGATAAGAGTTTTAATGGCATTCGAAGATGTAAACGTTTTAGGAAAGTACAGCAAGAGAAAACTTTTTTTCTACACAATGCTGACTTCCTTTCCAGTTCTAGAATACCATTAGTGTAACTCCAGTTTTGATATCAACTAAAGTCCCTTCTAGATCAACTATACACACTGTAAGAATTCTAGGAAACATCCCTACAGGCCCTTGCCTGCTTCTATTCTGCAGATGTAGAGTCATTATATCAAAATGTACTAATCAGAAGGTTAAGATGCCCTTTAGTTATACTAACTCTACTAGTACCAATGGTATCCCTTGAGCTATGCTAAAATAACTCAGTTGCAATAAAATACCCAGTGCAGTATAGGGCATTGCAGTAGATGTCATATCCAATGCAACAGGCTGCCTGGCACTTGCAGAACGCACATGATTTTGCGTGCGTTCCTGACCCACAATAATGGTAACCTACTGTTATATGTTTGCTTCTTAACAACTTTAGGACTGATCAAACAGTTATACTAGGTAGATCTTCCCATTTCATTATTTGCATTCACAATGAAGTTTGCAATGAAGTTTCTACATGTATAAAATAACCTGGAAGGGGGACAACTCATCAAATATTGTTTCATAAAAAAGTCCAGGAATAGGAAGATAGAGTAGGTAGATGGTTTGAGAGACAGGTTTATAAATTATGAAAACCCTTGAGGCATCAATGCATTGACAGCATGAGCTAGAGATTAGTCTTTATTGTCAAATAGACTAGCCTAAAAATTAGCATTTCAATTGCGGACACGGGTAAAAACGTTTGCTCTGCACTGGTTTGAACACGTTCTTATGGCTTGTAAAGGGCCAGTAAACCTAAAACAAGCGTGCTCAAAGAAAATAGGTAATAGGCATAAACATGTGAAAAGAGTCCACATTCACATATGAATGCAAACACAAAGCACATTTACAGCCAGGGTACCACAATCCATAGATGTAAGCACCGTGTTTAGGAAAAAAATAAAAAGTTTCAAAGTATCACTAGCAAATGAACATTTTTTCACCGCAACATTGCATTCTAAATATCATGGTGTGATGGCAAAGAAATGTTTGACCTTTGTTTTGCTACAATGGTGTGCGGTTGATAATTTGGATTATGTAATGGCACAGGTGCACCTAAAACATGTGGCATGTTGACAGCCCATTCAAAATGAGTGAGCTGCCTTAAAACAAAGCAACATAGTGAATGGGTCCAACAGAAAACCTTTGAGGGAACAGGCGGACCTGCCATGGTTGACCTTCCCTTCTAAAAATGCTCACTGCTTAACTTCTATGCTGATTCCATAACTTCAAAACTTTGCGTCCCTGACCTAGAACAAGTATGGAAATCAGTTCTACTTTGCTTCAGTTACAACATGCTTGCGCCAGGCTAGTTACTCATAAGCCAGAGATAGCCATTTGCAATAAGGGGCCAGCAATGGGAGCATACAGGTTGGCCTAAGTACTGATCTACTTTAAATTGACAGAGCTGAAAAACATTTAGCAATGCACTGCAATAGAATTCAATTTGATATGCACCATTGGTCCAACCATTTTGTTGTTAGACGCCATCGCTCATAGACTTCCAGGCTGCATAGTGGTTCTGGAAAAATGAATTTTAACCGATTCTTGCGAGTGATGACACTACAGTACTTCAGAACTAATATGCAAGCCTGGGATTAGTGTCCATTGTAGGCTTCTCCATAAACATTGGATTCTAAAGTACAGGAAAGTCAACTGTATACGAAAGAACTATCTTAAAGAAAACTTTATAAATATGCTTCACTGTAATAATCCGCTGTCACCTACATGTTGTATATATGTATGTGAACGTTATCAATAATCTCCTATATTATAAACCAATTTACAACAAATATGTTTGGCCCTTTGTGTGAGCTGTAGCACTAGGAAAAAATAAAGTGTTTCCATATATTTTTGAATCCAGTTTTTGTATTCAATTTGAAATTTGTAAAAATGAGTATGAGTATTAGCAGCAAAAGCAATTTTGAAATGTGGACATGTCTGAATAATGTAAAAAATAAAGTATAAACGTGCCAAACGACACAAGAAGACGATCTGCTGATCCAATGTCCTCATATCTATGGAGAGCTTCAGATAATCCCAGACAAGAGATTATGAGAGAGAAAGTTCATGGAGAGTACATTATACAATTTTCTTACAATTTTCTGTATAATTTTCTTGAAATTTACCTTCAACTATGTAGTACAAAGGCTTGCCTAATTGGATACAAGTGAAAGTGTTGTTTAGCTTTGACCTCCTATTATGTGGTTTGTGGTAAATCTTAACAGAAAATTGTACAAGAAAATTTAACATGTATGGCCAGCCTAAATCTTGTCCATTGCCAAGACAAAATTGCACCTCTATTCTGCACAACCATAAACAGCAATACTTGTGTGACCTGAGTTTACAGCTGAAGCTAGGCCAAAGATATCATGAAGCAGGAGGTTGCTTCAACGCCCAACTTTTTCCTGATGTCTATCAACATTATAAGCATCCCAAATAGGCAGGTGTCTTGGTATGGAAATTTGCACACAAAAGAAACTGCATTCCTCCATTTTTCACAAACCCAGCTAGGTGATTTGAACTTAAAAGGTGTATTACCATGAGTTGAAATGTACATCAATAAATCGGTAATGCGAACAAGCATAGAGCCTGTGTCCTGGCCAAAATCAGAACTCCATGAAGCATTGAAGTATGCCTTGGGCAAGACTCTGTATTCTTATAAACAAATAATTGTCTACTACACAGACTGACAGGTCGTATGGTTGGTGAACTGGCTGAATACTGGTCATTTTTATAGAGGTGCCTTAAAATGTGTATTTTATTATTCAACATAAACATGAATTACAGTAAAACAAAATGTAATACAAAGTCAGGTTGAAGCCCTCTGCAAAGCTACGCATTAAGATGACAAAAATGCATCTACCTTCAACCAAGCATAACCGGTCCAACAAAACAACCATAGGTTGGTATTTTGTTACACAATACTGCCAAGCCTATACAGTGCAATGTTTACATCCTCCATCTTGATTTGCAGTCACTTGGGATGGGTACATACCATAAGAGGAGGTGGTCAGATGTGACAGACTGAAACTCAGCCACCATCTTCTTTATCTTATAGTAATTTGCCTTCCTTTACTCAAAAGATACCAAGTTTAGAGGATGTAAACATTGTTTCACAGACTGGGAAATGGAAAAACAATCTTGTGTAAAACGGACTACTACTGTTTTGATAGAAATAATTTCCACTGGGTTAAAACTATTTGTATTCAATAAAGCATTACTAAAGCCTTCATTTTTATGATTACATTGATATAGAGAAGTCTAGTGGCAGACAAAAACTTGCTGAAATAGAAGCCCAGAAACACGGGCTCTGTTCACACTAGTGCGATTTCAGATGCAACTTGGGTCGCACAGAGTTGCATGACAATGGAAATCACATTACAGGTACCCGTTCGCCCCAATGCAATTCAGCATGATGCAATTTTGGAAAAGGTTCCTGTACTACTTTGCAATTCCAGTGTGATTTTGGCCCCATAGAATTTGCAAGCCATATCCAAGCTGCACTACATATTTGCACCGAAAATTGGATTAAAAATTGGATGGCAGCAGTGGACTGGATGGACCCAACCCTACATCAATTATGTTTCACCACCACAAGCCTGTTTCGCTTCCTCGCAATTCCAGGTGCACTCAAAACAAAAAAAGTAATATGATCAGTTACTTGAGATTACATGTCCGAACATGCATACTGTTACTGTGCATACATGCTCCGTTGATTTTCGTAAGAACACAGCCTGGCCAAAAGGACAACTAAAACAAGACCATGGCTATGCTTGTCCTCTGTTACAGTGCTGCCTTGGGAGCCGTAGTTGATCACTTCCAATGGAGGAAAAGTAGAGATGTGCTTTCTGTTTGGTGTCTTTCTGAACTGCCTGTGCAGGCAGCACCCTAATGTAGGGATGTAATCCTCCTCCCATAAGGGTGGCTCCAGCGGCAAGACAAGGAGTCATCCTTACAATACAATTCAGAGGCAGTGATCAGGGTAACAAGGTGAAAAGACAGGAAGGACCAGCAGAAACATCAAAAGCAGCAGCAAAAATTCCAAACATCAGCATCCTAAATAGCATATTAAAATCGGGTTTATTATCACTTTAAAAAGAGACAGTGTCTCTGGTTGAGTAAAGAATGGTCTACAATCCAATATCCCAATAGGGCCTTACCTTTCCTGCAGATCTATTAGGGGTCAGCAGCATAGTACAATGCAGTCAGGTTCTAGGAAAGATATCAAGCCTGGGGGCTACTATATGACTCTTATATGCCATTGATAAGAAAGTTCCAAAATGTTGTAGCACACATTGGCTGACCCTTTTAAAACAAAAAGGCTAAAAAGTCACTAAAAGCCTGCCCTTCCCCAGGGCACAGTAATGACTATTTAAAAAAGATCCAGTTTAACCTTGTGATGACTATACTGGGACCTGTGGGATCAAAATAATGATCCAACTGATACAAGTAATTCATCTCCCTTAAAAGATAGAGAGATCTAAAGTAAAAATATTAGCCTAAAAATGATTGTAGTCTAAAGAAATATAAAAAGAACATTTAAAAACAGACAATTGGGCAGTTTTGCACTTTTAACCACTTGCCGCCCATAGGCTGTCATATGCCATCCTGGACTTTGAGTGGAGATATCTGAATGATGCCTGCAACTACAGGCATCATTTAGATATCTTTTTTTCAGCTGGCGATTCTCTCGCATGTAAAAGTCATTATAGCCTCCGCCCCCCCCTTTCATGCCGCTGCTTGTCTCCCATATGATTGGGGAGCTGGAGAATGGACTTGCTGCCGGCAGTTTACCACAGAGCTGCCCACGAACCAGATGGTCCCTGGCCATCTCTATGACCCCAAGAGGCCGAAAGCGACGTCACTTCTGGCTCTGGCAGTTGTAAACCCATTTTTTTGGGTCTGGAAAGCCTGAGATCAATTTTTTTTTTAATCTTAGGCTTTCCAGCATAGAGGAGAGATGTGGGGACTTATAGACCCCATATCTTCCCATAAGGAGGACCTGTCATGTCCTATCCCTATTGCAAGGGATGTTCACATTCCTTTTAATAGAAATAAAAGTGATAAAATAATAAAAAAATTTAAGGGAAAGTGTAAACATAAAATACATTTTTTTTTTTTTTTTTTAAAAGAGCCCCCATCCCCTCATGCTCCCACACAGAAGTGAACGCATATGTAGGTCCCACTTGCATATGTAAACAGTGTTCGAACCACATAGGTATTGCCACAAACGTTAGAGCGAGAGCACAAGACATCCTATCTCACTCGAAACTGGTAACCTGTAAAAATGTTTAATGCGTCGCCTTTGGAGATTTTTTTGTATCATAGTTTGTCACCATTTGACAAGCGTGTGCAATTTTAAAGCAGGACGTTAGACATCTATTTACTCGGTGTAATATCATCTTTCCCATTATACAAAAAAATTGGGGTAAATATAGGTTTTGTTAATTCATGAAAGTATTTTTTCCCCTCCAAAAAGCAATTAACGTGACATAGAACATTGCAACGACCGCCATTTTAGTCCGTAGGGTCTCTGCTAAAAATATATATATAATGTTTGGGGGTTCTAAGTAATTTTCGAGCAAAAAAAATGTTTTTTACATATATAAGAGAAATGATGGAATTGGCCAGGTAGGCAAGTGGTTAAAACTAGCAAACGGTTTGGCTCAAAACTTGATTGCTTTTAAACAAAAGAAAAATGATAAAATGTCTACACTATTCTAAAAAGGCAGTCTTATGTCCAAGTAATATTTTACTCCTAAAGGAATGGATTGCTATGGAAAGAAAAAGCACTTTAAATTGTCAGTCCACCCAAATCTAATCATGTGCTTATGGAAGAATATTAGTGGGATAAATCACCTATTCTAGCAGTAGACTCTCCCTATAGAAGTATATGACAGTGACTCCCTCTCACTTTCTCTATAGGCCACACCAATAAATCTCATTTACTGGCCCATAAGGAGTTTTTCATTTCCATTGCTGTTCTCCATAATGTAAATTACATAAAATATTCAAGAGGGAGAGGCAAGGCCTCCATATTATAGCCTGTGCAGGTGAAGGAACCAGCGACTGCGCTACCAAGGGGGTGATTCAATCTACCAGCATCCCAAAACCGGAATTTCAGTACTAAATTATTAGATAACAGTTATACCTTAGCACATATGAAGAGAAACAAAAACAGTAAAAAAATAAAATATTAAAAAACACGAGAGGAAATATCCCAGTCGGGGAATATAACCTGTCCAACAGCTGATATACAAAATAAAATCCAATAACATTCAAATGAATTATGTAGCTTAACTGCTCTTGATATCAAAATAAGAGAGCAACTTTTCACCAGTTACACGGTGTGATAAAATGTATACTCAGGTTAGCATACGCTGAAGTTTTTGCCGTGAGCGGTCTGATCAATAAGGTCTTGGGAGTACGACCTTGTACAGCTGGCACAACACATTAACTTAGAAAGCCTGGGGCAGCGCAGCAATTGGCAGCCAAGAAAGTCTGACTTTAAAACCTGGGGACTTGGTACTGTACTGCCAAAAGCCATGCGATGTGCAGAATGAGGAAGAAGTATGCAAATGGAGACAGCAGAACGTTTACAAGGAACCTATTAAAAACAGAGATTCTCTTTAACCTTTAGAACCCAGTCATTAGTGTAGCACATTCCTGTTTGAGATTGTAAGTGATTTGCATAACATTTGCATTTGGCAGCTCCACGTTTCTGAACCCTTTTAAATTACCGGTGGTTTCAGTGTACAGTGGAAGTCTGTGATATCACTAGATGCTAGAAAGAAAAAGCTTTACACAGCAAACACAAACAAAAAGGAGCTGTAGGGACTGCAAAGGTGACAAGACCCTAAAGGTGCAATAATGCTGGAGCAGCTGCTTAGGGAACAAAGACGGCAGGGAGCAATATCAAACACAGCTTTGTGTGGGAAGCAATTTATTTAAACTCTTACAGCCGTTTATTTTTACCAGAATCTAAATATTACTCTCAAAATGCAAGAGCTTGCTCTCACCCCAAAAATGGTTTTCAACAGCCGAAAATACAGTGTGGCCTGAAATTGTGTGTGCAAGTATGGAGAAAGGTTTACAACTATTTGCAGCTCTGCCTGGACTTCACTGGGACATTTTAACCACTTGCCGACCACCTGCCGTAATATTACTGCGGCAGGGCGGCTCGGCTGCCTCCAGTCACATAGTACTACGTGACTGGAGTGTATGTGGTTTCAGCGGCGGGCCGTGGGAGGAGAGGCGGCGATTGCCACTGCCCTCCCGCGATCGTTTGAGAAACCGAGAGAAGACCCGCCTGCTTATGTAAACAAAGCAGGCGGATCTTCTGTCAGACAGGCAGGGACAGATCAGCCGTTTCAGCTAAGCTGAAACTGCGATCTCTCTGTGCCTGTCACAGAACCACCCCCAACGTCAGTAAGCATATTAGGCATACATTAACCCCTTTGATAACCCCCAGTATTAACCCCTTCCCTGCCAGTGTCCTTTATACAGTAAATGGCATCCTAAATACACATATATATGTTTGGGGGTTCTAAGTCATTTTCTAGCAAAAAATACTTATTTTAACTTGTAAACAACAAGTGTCAGAAATGGGCCTGGTCCTTAACCACTTAAGCCCCGGAAGATTTTACCCCCTTCCTGACCAGGGCCTATTTTGCAATTCGGCACTGCGTGAATTTAACGGACAATTGCGCGGTCCTGCGACGCTGTACCTGAACGAATTTGATGTCCTTTTTTTTCCCACAAACAGAGCTTTCTTTTGGTGGTATTTGATCACCTGTGCGATTTTTTGATCATGCGCTATAAACAAAAAAAGAGCGTCAATTTTGCAAAAATAACAATGTTTTTCAAAATTTTTTTATATGAAATTCCCCCCCCCCCCCCCCCAAAAAAAAATTTAAAGATCTAAATTTTTTAACATTTTAGGCCAATTTGTTTTCTGCTACATATGTTTGGTAAAAAAAAAAAATCACAAAAAGCGTATTTTGGTTTGCGCAAAAGTTATTGCGTTTACTAAGGGAAAGATTTTTGTCTTTTTTTTTTTTTTTTTAACGAGTAATGGCGACGATCTGCAAAATTTTTTTGCGGGACTGCGACATTGCGGTGGACAGATCGGACCCTTGACTGACACTTTTGGGGTTACCAGTGACATTACTACGGTAATCAGTGCTATATATATGCACTGTTACTGTAAAAATGACACTGGCAGGGAAGGGGGTTAACTTTATTGGAGAAGGAGGGGTTAAGTGTGTCCCTAGGAGCGTGCTTCTAAACTGTATAGGGATGTGGCTTGTGGTGTAAGAACAGATATATGATTCTGCATAGCAGGACCGTATGATCTCCATTCTTACACAGGGGAGAATGACAGGTGGCTTCGTTTGCATTAGCCGCCTGCCTTTCTCCTACTGTAACGGACAATCGCGAGTGACTGGCCGACATCGGGTCCACCGGGCACACACGCGGGTGGGGGGTCCGTGAACGAGCGGGGGTGGTAGCTCGTCCCCTAGAGCCTCACAGGTGAGCGATGTAGACCTGCGTCGCTCTGCCTGTGAGGGGCTGACTGCCGCAGTAAATATACTGACGGCAGTCGGCAAGTGGTTAATCAAGTTGAGGAGGCTGGCAGCAGCCCAGAAAGGCAATGTAGTTGTGCTTGAACATTACAGTGTAGAAAAAGATCACTGAAGGGGTATGTGTGTGTGTGTGTATATATATATATATATATATATATATATATTTTTTTTTTTTTTATGTGAGGTTTTATTTTCTCACTTGAATGACAGATGGGATCTGGTTGCTAAAGACAACAGAAAAACGTTAATATATATATTTTTTTTATCGAGCCCAAAAAAGCTTTGAGTATATCTCCAACAATTACAGCTCTGAAGAGGGCTGGAGTAATTCCAATGAAGCGGTTTTATGAGGCACAATATTTTTTGTCTTTAGAATATCAACTAACTCTTGAAGACTGGAAGTCTGCCAGTGCTGTCACAAAACTTGCTGAAAATAAATCGCCAACAAGAACATTGGAAGGAATGAGCAGTCTGCCACACACAAACTCTTATGCAGAAAGACTACAGAAGCAATGAAGAATGTGCTGTCATGTATACTTTCACTTTTGTACTGCAATCTGCTGCATATTAGGTAGTGTCTTTTTTTTTTTTAAATAAATCAAAATAGTTTAAACTGGATGCAACAGACCTCTTGGTCCAGAAGGCACATGAGCCGCCCCTGATCCTGACAGCAGGCAATGCAGTCTATAGATAGTGGCCTACTATGCACTATGGACATTGGCAGGAAACAACAAATGCACAATTTGAACGGACCGGTGTTCCGTGAAAAAACCATACCCGTGAGAAAACCATACCCTCGTCACTTCCGGAGGGTATGGATTTCTCACGGTACTTTAACTTGCGGCGCTTACATTATAACAGCTCCTCTGCATCATGCCTCATCTCCGCTCCTTCCCCTGTCACTTCCCTGATCTCCGTTAATAAATATAAAAGCGGATCACGGAGCACAGATACACCCGCCGCCGCTTTTATATTTATTAGGGGAGATCAGGGAAGTGACAGGGAGAGGAGAGGAGATGATTGATGTTGCAGCAGAACTGTTTTAATGTTACCGCCACAAGTATTAGTGCCGTTAACATATCATACCCTCCGAGCATGCGCACTTGTTAACTTCTTTCTTGTTCAATCACGTCTGCGGGGCTCTGAGCATGCGCACTGCTGCGCTGCTCTGCTGTTTCAGACCGGAAGTGACGAGGGGTATGGTTTCTTCACGGGGTATGGTTTTTTAACGTTACACCGGAAATCCAAATCCTGCCAGGAAGTAAGGTCTTCACAGCCTTAAAACTGGCAGGAAATGAGGCCTGCACACTCAATCTGGAGTAAAATAGGGTCCTCGTACTCCTCACATGTAAGAAATACAGGGCTGCCCTTCCAGACCTTCCTAGGGAAATGGTTGACTGTGATGTTGAACCACCAGCTATAATGTCTTTGGAGGCCTGATGGCCTTTCTATCCATGCTTGTATTGGGTTAGCGATTCAAAATATTAACGCAAAATGGTCAAGGCATTTTTGAAGTGATCAGCAATGGCATCCTAAATATTCCCCTCAATTTAGCCTTCAGGATAGGGGAAACCTGCATTAAGAAATATATGGAGGCTCTCACTGCTGATCTCCTGAAAGCAATAGCGGTCTTGATATCTCCTGCCTTAAATGCTGAATGGCCAATTTGAAACAAGCATAAAGATTGAAAATTTAGAACTGCTGATCTGTATACTGGCTCCAGGTCAGTGCCTTTGAAGGCACTGAGGCCAATGGATTAGCATGGCAGCAAGCAAATTAGCAATTCAGAGAACGTTAGCCATTGCAACCTCCATATTCAGTACAGGTTTCCTTAAGGCATAACTGAAGCCTCCCTTTTTTTTTTTTTTTTTTTTTTTTTTAACTGTAATGCAATAAGGCATTATAGCACGTGTGTGTGCTTAACGTACTACTGTGCTGCAGCTATGGGGTAAGTGCCATGTGCTGGCAGCAAACTGGAGATCCAGACTGCTCCAAAAAGCCCCCTGTACACTGCTTCAATCACAGGTGCTGCTCAGGGAGTGAGAGTGCTTATGATTGGAGCACTGTGCTGGTGGGTATGCCCAACCGTCCTAGACCTGGACTTCTGCTTGATCTCCAGCTTGCTGAGAACACAGGGCATTTCTAGCTACAGTACATTAATATATAAACTAAGAAGACACCCACATCAAAAGAGAAGACCAGAGAATTTTGGCCCTACTTCTACTATGGATCACAGGAATGCACTACGACGCATTAAGAATACAGCAGACTAAAGCTTGCTGTCGACAGACATCACTCAGCCAGGCCAAGCTCTGGATTGATGCCGACTTTACAGTCAGTAGCCACCAAGATACGTGCACTGGCTAAGCCTCTAAGCAGGGCCGTTGAGAGCCTGAGCCAACCGCTCCCACCCCCTGCACAGCTGAGAATGCCAGTGAGCGCTGGAGGGGCCGAGCAGTCACCAACTCTCTGCTCACCAAAGACTGAGAACTGAATGATCAGTGGCCTTTGATCGCTCTCATTCTCAGTCTTCGAAGCAGCAGGGGACCGCTGCTGCATCCAGTAGAACGTTTTTTTTTTTTTTTTTTTTCTCTAAACCCCCTATTTTTCTTTTAAATACCATTTACACAATCTAAGTGAGTTACAATATTAAAAAAAAGGCTTTACTTGGAATTTAAATTACAACAGGAAATGGGGCTATACACCCAGAATTTTGACAGGAAGTGGAGACCGCATTCTGGGGTTCTAGAATCCTAACATGAAGTGGGAAATGAACTTTCAGATTGCAACAAAATGTGGGAAATGTGTTCTTTGTTGCTGACAGTAAACATGGACTATGTACTACTGTTCTAGACAGGAAATGCTCACAAATCCTGCCAAGAAGCAATCACTCTGTCTGGCCTAACAGGAAGTGAACAGGATGTGCTTTTTTTTTTTGTCATCTTCTAAGCAGCTACCTCATTCATTCATTCAAAGAATTTCCTCCCAAGAGCTAAAGTGCAATAACATACCAGGTAGTGATAGCATATCAGGGATAAAGAAGAAAAAATTCAAGCTTCTATATATGTATATATATTGTAAAGGGGAATACGCTATTCTGGTAAAAATCTACGAGTACATCTCCCTTCTACGAAAACGGGTGAAAACTAGGTAACTTGATACATACATCAGCATAACACTAGCACTAACAATAGGTGCAGGTAATAGTAATAAAACCCAACAGCAATAAAAGATTTTCCCATCTTGTGCCCCTCCCTCCAAAACACAACACTCATACACACCATCTTGAGAAACTTAATTGTCTAGAGGGGAAAGCACCAAGAGTGATTACCTACAGTTTCTTGCATAGGTCACAAGTGCGCGCACATTCAGTCGAAACACTGCCATGCAAAAAGTGCCTGAGCAGGGGTTTAAAAAATTAGGAAAAATGTCCAGCCGTGCATCTGGTAGTATGCCAGCTTTCGCTACAGGAGGAAAGGAGTGACTACATTAAATTTACTCCACAACAATCTGCAATATTGATAGAGCAGCAATTACAGGTTAAAAAGGCAAAATATAAAACAAAATCTGTTTCACGTAATAGTGTTCTACTGCATTGATCTTTAAATTCCAAACCAGCAACCTTCATGGAAAATAATACAATAGGTATTGCATTAAATGAATAGCAATTTAAGGTCAAATCCCTTGATAAGAACGAGCTGACCATATACCAGCAGAAAATATCGACCAGGACATTTACTTTCATATTTCCCAGATTTCGTCTAGGGAATGCAATTTTTTTCCCTGGTTTAAAAGGGAAACTATAGCCCAGTGCAGTGTTTTACACCTATTTGAAAACACAATCAGCCCTTAGGAATTAGAGCTCATGTTTTAAAGGAGATGTATAAGAATCAGTTTTTTCCCCCTATTCCCCCAATCGGTCCCATGCTGCATCTGTCCTCCGGCGCCTCTACACTGAGAACCGAGCGATCGAACACCGCCATTCGCTCGGTTCTGACAGCTCTCTGCTCTGCCCCTTCTCGCTCACTGGAGCGCTGGGCTGTGGAGGGGCGGGGGCAGCAGGCTCAGGCACCTGCCGGATCCCGACTCTGTGGTTGCGATGACCGACATCTGTGACGTCAGCAGAGAGCAGACTTCAGACCGCTCTCTGCTGAAAATGGGTCATAGTAGTGCAGAACAAACTGCACTCCTGTGACCCATAGGATGTACAGCCAAACAAGCTTTGGCTATACATCTCCGTTAAACCTTGTTTCACATGTAAACGCATATCCACGCAGGTGCAGCTATGTGTGTTCATTACATACACTGGCTGGACTACCAGTACCAGTTTTTGCAACAAGCTATGTTACACCTGTATTTAGGGTGAAACATGGTGCCAAGCAACCCAACCCCCCCACCCCTCATCCTCCTTCCCCAAAAGCCTTCCCCCAATGTGCTGGGTTTCTTCTCCGTTACAGCAGCTGTCACTTAAAGTGTCCACGGCTTTCTCTGCACAGCAATTTCATTCATTCGCATGAGATCCAAAAATTAATTATCTACAGTTTGTCTGTCACCAAGGCAGACAGTCTATTTTTTCTCAATGGAATACAGTACAAGTGTGGCGAGCACTGCGCTCAAGAGTCCATTGGCACTTTCTCCAGCTCTCCAACTGAAAGCCTGTACTTCAGTACAGATAGTGGGAGGAAGAGTCTAAGGAGCTTGGTACTGCACTAACAATCCACCGATCACGGGTGCAATTTTTCTACAGGCTCCTATGCAAAAAAAAAAAAAAATGCACAATTTCCATCTGAACAGTCGACATTAGCTCTCGAAAGCAGTATGCCAATAAACAGAAAATTTAACACTCATTCCGAATACGGATATTTGTGTCTGATTTTCTAATGTTTACTAGGCTTAAAGCGGTTGTTACCCAAAAAAAAAAAATGATCCTGTTTCTTTAAAGCATGTTATACAGCACAGTGCTTGTGCTGTGCTATTTGTCCTTTTCTATCATTTAAAATACCTGGCTGATCCTGCCCTCCGCTCTGTAAACTGACCACTATTATCATGGCTGCTGAGCCCCGATACGGTTCTCAGTTTACATGCCTCCGTCATCCCGCTGTCTCTCCTCTGTCCTCTTTCCCTACCCCTCCCTGCCTGTTGGCTAGTGTTAGTGCCCGCCCCTCCCCTTTTGCTGCTATAACTTGGTTATTTTCATACAATCCACTGTGTTCGATAACGTTTTGTGCCCCAGTGTATGTTCCTTATAAAAAAAAATTGTATAATACCTTATTTCAGAACACCGACCGGCGCTCACATGTCTGCCCAGCGTTCTCCTCCCACTGGCTGATGTCAGCAGGGGAAATTCTCAGCCCCTTCAGCTGTAGTTGTCAGATCAGGAGAGGAGAGCAGCGAGTGCTCTGAAATAAGGTATAAAACGGCATTTCTTTTTATAAAGCACATACAGTGGGGCACATCATGTAATGTAACTCAGGGGATTGTATGAAGAGAACAAAGTGGCTTTAAAACCACTTTAACATGTGTCAGGAGATTGTGGTAGCCATCTATTATCAGTGGATTCCCTATGCCAAAACTGAAGTTAAAGTAACGGTCATTAAAGCATAACCCTGGGTATCAATAAAATAATTGACATTGGCTTGTTTTTTCTAGGTGATCATCTAATACAGAGGAATACTGATCTTTAAATTAGATCTAAAGCACAGCATACACATTCTACAACATCAGCACTGTAACAGCAATACAAACAATAGTTATCTTTGAAAATACAATAAGTTTACCTGAAAAACCTTTCCATGTCGGTACTATGCTTCCTGTAAGCAGTGATTCCTGTACTGAATCTAGCTCTTGAAACTCTTCCCCTTCACCACTCTGTAGTTCAGAAGGCAGGGTCTGTAAAATGTGTGACACAGCAGTGCCTACCCTCAGGGCATAGTGAATATAAGTCACAGAATTCAAGGTAGTAAATGTGTGGAAAGTGAGTGTCAGCTCACATTCTGGCACTGGTGAGAAGAGAAAAAGACCTCTAGCTGTTACAAGACCATAGAGCAGTGAAGGTGCACCTTGGCACCCCAGATGTTTTGGAACCACATTTCCCATTAAGCTCATGCACTCTGCAGCGTAGCGGAGCATCATGGAAATTGTAGTTCCAAAACATCTGGGGTGCCAAGGTTTGCCATCACTGCCATAGAGTAAAGGTAAGTATTCCTCTGTATTAAATCATCATCTACAAAAACGAGAACTATATTCCTATGTATTATATTCGTGTCCAAGGTCATGCTCATCAAGGTTCCCTCTATAGATTTCACTACTGGAGAAACATTTACAAATCTGGGTAAAAAAATAAAGCAATAAAAACAAGGATCAATAATCTAGTAAAAATGTGAAAGTCAGATTAGAAATGTCCGGTAAACTTTATAATAATATTATACACTTGATCTTTCTGATAACAGACTATAGTTTCCCTTTAAACGTACGAACATACATAATATTTTTCCATAATAATTGCCATGCACATGGTGAGGACAGTTTATAAAAGAGTGGAGTAGCAGGATTCCCCTCTGCTGCATTTGTTGCAATGGCTCAATCATAATTGTGCATTTCTTCAATTTTGCAAGTAGCTTTTATATAGGTTAAACCAGCATTAGTTTTATATATAAAAAAATATTTGCTGTACATGACAAAGTTACCAGGCTCAGTCTTTATGGTTTAGGTTGTGGTTCGTCAGTCCTGCTATCACAATTTGGTAAAGCCATCTCTCAGTTTCTTAACAGTTTCCTTTACTGAAGTCAAACATGACTTGGGAGGATATACAGCATTACACACCAAACACTTGGGTGGAGGATTATGGACTTAATCCATTCATTAAAAGCTATAATGACCCAGCAAATTAAACTACGTTGACTATATGCCAAACGTAAATTTTTGCCTATACAATGGAAATAAAGCACATATATCAAACACAGGCTGGCGTTTTACAGCAGCCATCAGTCTTACGAGGCAGCTACTATTAAAGGTTTATAAAGCAGATGTGGAGCTCATTAAAGCCTAGGACTTTCTGGGACAAGGGAGCCGATGTAGATATTCAAGTCTTACGGTCTTTTGTGGTTACCAGGTTGTATAAAAAAAATATACATATATATATATATATATATATATATATACATACATACATACATACATACATACATACATACATATATATATATATATATATATATATATATATATATATATATATATATATATATATATATAAGGAGCATGCGAATTAGGCTGTATGGACTCTGGATTACATGAGAGAAGGTCACGCACTAAGGGGATGATGTTATCCATTAGCTGGGAGGAATACTTGGTTTTAGCTGGAGGAGATAAGTAATTGGCCTTAGGAACTAAGCAGGGATACAATGCTTTTAAACATTGTTTAGGGTTTTGTATAAACTTCTGTACATGGATATAGCGGAAGGTTGCTTGTTGCGATATTCATTACTAAATTACAGCTGGCTATAGGTGAATTTAGTAGACTAACAAAAGCCAAGACCATTCTGGCAGTACAACATTTGCCATACAGACCACTTTGGCCATGACATGAGCATATGAATGGAGGAGAGCAAGAGATTGTGATGGAGAGGAAATAAGCTTTGTAGCCTTCTGTGATAAAGAAATGATTTGGAGCTGCCCTTTGTACGTGCATAAGAAACCACAAAAACACAGAATGTCATCCTTCGCTTGAGAAGAAAAGTAACCCTTATCCTACTCTCCACTGTACTGAAGTCATGGCCAGGCTTTGGTAAGGAGGAGGAGAGATAAAAAGCAGCATTCGGTTGGCAGAAGTGAAAAGTATCCCTCCCTCCGCCCCACCACACCACCCTAAAATCCCTTGAGTGTTAGAAACAGCAGGCAGGTTTTAGCAGGGTGGCTGAGGGCAGCGTTAATTTGCTGAGGGAGCATTCTGGGCCATCAACTCAACCACCATTAAAATAAATTCCGTAACACAACAAAAGTCAACTTCCATGCTGCAAGCATAGCTGGGAAAAACAAAACGAGACCCCATCCACCCCACAAAGTAAAAATTAAAAAAATAAAATGTTAAAAGTGCATACATTCCAAACAACAGCTGTAAGCAGGGACAGCTCTCCTGCATTCACCTCCAGTCAGGACATATGGTACAGCTGTCCCTGCACCCTTGGTCACTGAGCTTTAGGTGATGGCTTAGTTGAAGAAGGGAACTTTTTTAGGTATCTATCAGAAGTCTTTTTAGCACAAGGAGATGACTGGGTTCGATTTTCATCTGGGGAAGACTTGGCTTTATGTTGAGGTAAGACAGAATGCTTTTTTGGATTTGGGGCAACCTCCTTGGTTGGTGAGGCTGACGAGTTGTCCGTTTTCTCCTGGCTTAAACTCTTAGTTGTAGGTTTCTTGGACAGTATGTTGGTTTTTCCCAAATCTGCTGATCGTCTGGTCTCTTTTTGCCTTAGAGCAGATTTAAAGAAGCTCAGCCCTTTCTCTTCTGACTTGCTGTCCCGCTTGAGACCAGAACGAGCTGTACTTTGAGGAGTGCGGAGGCTGGCCATAGAGGAACTACGTACTGTCCGATTGTCTGCTGGAGAATCGCTGCTTTTGGGTTGTGCGGCACGGGTAGTACTACTGCTAGGTTTTGCTGCAGAGGCTTTGTCTGAGCCCAAGCTTACCTTCGATGCCTCCCTGCTCAGAGTCTTTTCTGGTGCTCGATGTTTGCTGGATGTGCTTGACACTGAGGAGTTTTTAGAAGTTGGGGCAGGTTTCTTCTGTGCCGGAGAGGAGATGTTGCTAGGGGTGGAACTCGAGGTTCTTTGCCTCTGTTGAGACACGGGTGTGGATGTTTCCTGCTGTTTCCCAGAGTCTTTCCGCGGTTGTGTGGATGAACGACGTGTGGGGGTTTTAACTTCACACCTTTCGCTTCTTTTTGTTTTTGTTGTGGGTTTTCCATTGTTGCTTGCTGCCACTGAGGTGGGTGTAGAAGAGTCCTTCTCAGTTGCTCGTGTTGTTTTACCCTGCTCTGCAACTGTTTTACTGGTAACAGGCTTATTACTATGTACTTCCTCAATCTGTGGTGAATTCTCCCTTACTGGGGAGGAATTTACAGAATCGCTTTGATCCACAAAGGCGATATGGTTATTATTATCTATAGGATCCAGTAGTGGGTTCCTGCCCACTAGCTCAGCTGCACTCTTTCCAGATGACTCAGCTGGTACAGCTTTTTTCACCACTGGTTCAGGCTGTGCACCACCTTCTGCTAATGCTAAAGGAGCCCGAGTTGACGTCCGATACTCACGCTTCACATTTTCAAGGTGATCGTGGAAGCTGCCAGACAGATTCCGAAGGCTTCCAAAACAAGATGTTGACACATGGTCATCAGCCTCACCGATTTTACCAAGTGAAGAACCATGTATGGGGGAATCTGATGGGTGTCGGCAGGAAGTGGCTGCCCGCAGGTGCAGTTTTGCTGCTAGTGACCATGATGGTCTAAATCCATTTTCATTGGAGACCAGGGGACTGGTAACTGAAGACCGCCCTGAGCTTTGACGCTGCACGCTTCTTACAAATGGACGTGAGGAGAAGCCACCTATGGTGGGACAGAAAACAGAAATCAATCTAAAAACCTCGTGCATAAGTGGATACACTTGTAAACAATCAAACTAGTATTTTTTTCTGTGCACAAAATCTATCTTCTTCCAACTCCCCAAGTTAATCTAATTGGTATACAGGATGGCTTTGTCATGCCATGCAGAACTTTACAAACAAAACCTTTTTTAATATTGTAATATTAGCAAACTACGTGGTGCAGCGCTGCTGAACAACCATATACTGCAATCTAGTGTCAAATCATGGTGTGTCACCATATATGAGCAAAGACATATAAATAAGAAATAAAATAAAATAACTGTTAAAGTCACTTGTGTACATTTATTTCACTGCCGTGCTCCTCTCATTTTTTACACAGATGAACATGTGCCACCACCACCAGGTGAATTGTACGCTCACCTCACTCCTGCTAATTACAGGCTTTTTTTTTTTTTTTTTTTACAATTTCCGCCAGTCCCACTTGAATGGATGCCTTTCCTCCCTTCTTGGGTCTCGTACTCCCTTCTAAATGAATATTACTCACACAAACCACTTGTAACAAACGCAACTGCATAGTGTAAACAGTTTATTTAAAATGCCCCCATTAAAAAAGCTCTTCAGTGCCTTTGGGCTTTTCCTCGGAGGTGGATACATTTCTGCACCTGCCAACACAATACTGCTCTTTGTGGTAACCATAGGATTAGGGATGCACCGAAATGAAAATTCTGTGCCGAAACAGAAACTGAAAATTCAGGATGCCCTTGGCCGAAAACCGAAACCGAAAATGACTTTTTCCCCCCAAATGATTTTAAAATAGATAGAACAGGGGCATTCGCCAGAAACAGGCAGCGACATACAACTGTGACGGGTTGGCAAGTGGTTAATTTAATTGCCAATGGTATTTGTATTAATTAACCCCTTTGTGCTGCATTAGTGGCACCAGAGTCAGTGTTAATTAACACTGGTTGCACTAATGCAGCACAAAGGGGGTAAATTAACTGCCACTGGTCGGTCACTAATGCATCAGTGACATTACATTAACCCCTCATGCTGCATAATACAAATACCATTGGTAATTAACCTCGCCTCAGCGCCCCCCCCCCAAAAGAGTTAATGATGGCAATCTGCTTAGTGCTTACTTGTGGGATTAACAATGTGCTGGTTTCTTCCCGCACGCCGGCTCCTCCATGTCACAGGCAGGCGAACTCTCTGCTCCTCTCCTCTTGGGTCCTCCTTTCAAAATCCCGCCTCTGAGTGATGTCACTACTACGAGACTATGTATATGAACTAACACTCCGGGCAGGTGAGTGGCTGCTAATAGCTGTAACGAAGTGAGCCCTTCACTTCCCTGTCAGCGGAGATACCCGCTCACCCGCCCGATGTGTTAGTTCATATACACTTCACCTGCACTGCGCCCCCCTTCCTCGCGGCGGCCATTAATTTTCAGCATCTTTGACCCATTTTCGGCCGAAAATTTGGGTTGCCGAAATTTCAGGGCACCACTACATATGATTGTAAAGTGTGATTAAAGGCAATTTTTTGTTTTGTTTTGGATAGCATGGAGATTGATTAGAAAACCTGTAAATGTTTATTGCTGTCTGTGCTCCTATTAGGGAGATTCACATTCTCTATATGTCCTGTATACCCTTATCATTAAAAGTGAAAGTAAAAGAAAATTCCAAATTTTAGGTTGACATCAGAACATAACAGAGGGGAAATCTTCCTAAGGGGACATTCGTTCTGGTGAAGCAACACACTGGGCTCCCCTCACTTTGGAGAGTTTTCTTCTCATTTCCTGTTTTGGTTATGGGACAGGAAGTGAAGGGAAATCTCCCCAATGGGACACAGATGGCAAAAAGACACTGATGGAGTTACACTCCCTCCATTACCCTTTACAAAATGGGAAACAAAACTAGGTTTTTGTCTTACCATAAAATCCTTTTCTCTGATGTTCATTGACGGACACAGCTCCATATCTTCTTTGACAGTTGGGTTATTCTGCCTCTACGGGAATAGGACGCTAGGTGGTAAAAAAATTGACTACGCCTATAGGGCAGTCCCAGGGTGTATACTCCCACTTTCTGCTATAGGACTTCAGTTTTGTCACAAGCAGTGTCAAAAGAATACATAGCCCAAACTCCGCAGAGAGGTGGGTGCTGTGTCAGTCAATGAACATCAGAGAAAAGGATTTTACGGTAAGACAAAAATCCAGTTTTCTCTTTTGTTCATTGATGGACACAACTCCATATCTTCTTTGACCATTGGGACATTCCAAAGCAGTGTCAGCATGAGGGGTGGGAAACAGCAAAAAAAAAAAAAAAAAACAAATTTCCAAAAGGGCTAAACATAGCCAACCAGGTAATCCAAGAGCTTAACCATGAACAACTGGAGCTCACCTACCAAGAAAACACACACTCTCAAGAGGCAGGAGCCTCTGCAACAGCAGTCTGCAAAACTTTGCGGCCAAAAGCAGCATCCGCAGATACGAGGACATCCAGCTTGTAAAACTTAGTGAATGTGTGTGCACATACGACCAGGTGGCCGCCTTGCAAACCTGGACCACAGACGCCTGATGACGGAAGGCCCAGGAGGCACTAATGCGCATTAACAGGGAAAGGAGGAACCTGACCCTTAATGGAATAGGCCCTGCACCACCGTCTGCCTGATCCATTTGTAAATGGTCGCAGCAGATGCGGCCTGCCCATTACGGGAACTATCCGTAAGGACAAACAAGGAATCCGATTTGCGAATCAACTCAGTTGCCGCCAGGAACACTCTGATGGCCCGAACCACATCCAGTGATTGCAAGGCAATTTATTTTGGATGTTTCGGCTAAGGACACAATGAAGGCAAAACAATGTCTTCATTTAAGTAGAACCCCGAGACAACCTTAGGAAGGGACGCCTGACAGGTACCACTTTGTCCCTGTGAACCACCAGATAAGGTGACCGACAGGGCAACGCAGCCAGCTCTGAAACCCTGCGTGGAGAAGTAATAGCTACCAGGAAAGTCACCTTCTGTGACAAATTAAGCAGAGGAAGTTCATGAATGTTTTCAAAAGGTGTTTTTTGAAGAACTGACAGTACCAGATTAAGATCCCACGGAGGCCCTGGGGACCTAACCGGAGGAGCCAAGTGGCAAACCCCCTGCACGAAAGTGTGAACCTTAGAATTCGTGGCCAACGGGCGTTGGAAGAAAATTGCCAAAGTTGATATCTGGCATTTGATGGTGCCCAGGGCCAAACGCTGATCTACAGCTTTCTGTAGAAAATCCAGCAGACGTGACACCAAAAAGAAACGGGGGGGAGGGGGACCCCCGAAACTCACACCAAGTAACTTCCGAACTCGGTGATAAATCTTCCTAGAAGTAGATTTTCTAGCTTTTAACAGAGTAGGAATTACCAGATCCGACAACCCTCTGTCCTTCAGTACCTGGCTTTCAATAGCCAAGCTGTTAAAGCCAGTGACTGTAAAGCAGGATGGAAGATTGGTCCTTGAGACAAAAGATCTTCCCTGAGAGGGAATCGCCAAGGAGCATCGGCAACCAGTCTTACCAGGCCTGCGTACCAGGGCTGACGAGGCCAGTCTGGGGGTCACCAGAAAGACTGGAATCCCTTCTGCCTCTATTCTGTGCAGAAGTCTTGGCAGAAACTGAAGGGGGGGGGGGGGGGGAGACAAATTAGATGATACTGACTCCAAGGAGCCACCAGAGCATCTGCGGCGTCTGCCAGAGGATCCCGAAACCTTGCCACAAACCTCTGAACCTTCCGGTTAAGGCGAGGTGCTAACAGGTCCACATCGGGGTCCCCCACTGGAGACACATCTGTAAAAACACCTCCGGGTGAAGGGACCATTCGCCAGGACTCAGAGCCTGCCGACTGAGGTAGTCCACCTGCCAATTTCCCACCCCTGGAATATGCACAGCAGAGAGGTCTGGAACAAAGGGTTCTGCCCACCTTACAATGCCGGCCACTTCTTTGGCCACTAGGGCACTCTTGGTGCCCCCTTGATGATTGACATATGCCATACCCGTGGCGTTTCCCAATTGAATCCTTAGCGGACACCCCTGTATACGATCCATCCGCTGGGACAGGCAAAGCCTGATCGCCCGAATTTCCAGGATATTTATTGGCAGGCTTGACTCCACCCGAGACCAAACTCCCTGGGTCGATTCCGTGCCCAAGACGCCTCCCCACCTGAACAGGCTGGCGTCCGTGAAAACCACCGTCCAGTACAGGGAAAAAAAAGACTTTCCCTGCCAGGGCGCCAGAGAACGGAGCTACCATATCATGCACCCCTTCGTATCCTGGCTCAACAGGATCAGATTGCTCAGGGACCGATGATTCTTGTCCCATTTGGCCAAAAACTGAATTTTTGTAAAATCTTACCTGTAAAATTCCTTTCTCTGAGTCCTCCGACAGTCGCCGCCACTTCAGATTCATCACTAATGGGGTTATTTACCTTTGCTCCGCAGGAGTAGCTAGGCAACAAAATGTATTAATATCAAAGCTTTTAGCATATCCCACCCCTAGGGGGTGGTCCCCTCAGTCAATACCTCCCTGCTTCCTGCATTCCCAACTCAGTTTCAGTAGCATAGCAGTAGAGTACATAAACAAACCCCAAAAGAGGGACGGGGGCGGCGAATGTCGGAGGACTCAGAGAAAGGAATTTTACAGGTAAGAATTTACAAAAATTCCGTTTTCTCTTACGTCCTCCGACAGTCGCCGCCACTTCATACTCATCACTAATGGGGACGTCCCATAGCAGTGTAGACATGAGGGGTGGGAAAAAAGGCAGCCGCGCCTAAAGCAACGCAGTACCCACATCAGAGAAAGGAACCTTACCAAAGTAAGAGAACCAACTGGGCAACAGGAAAAAAAAACGTGCTCAACAGGAGCAACAACCAAGGAAAACAAGTAACCTAGGGATAAAGACATCCCAACAGCCAAGGACCCAAAACAAGGGACCCTAAGGCACCGCCGCACTAAGAACTTTGCGGCCAAAGGAAGCATCCGCTGATGCCTGAACATCCACCTTGTAGAATTTGGAGAAGGTGTGAACGGACTACCAAGTCGCCGCCTTACACACTTGGGCCACAGAAGCCTGATGACGATAGGCCCAAGACGTACTCAGAGACCTGGTAGAGTGCGCCTTCACAGGGAAAGGAGGAACCTTCCCCTTCAAAGCATAGGCTTGCACAATGGTCTGTCTGATCCATTTGGCGATGGTCGCAGCCGACGCTGCCATGCCCTTCCGAGGACCCTCTGGAAGGACAAATAGAGAATCCGACTTGCGAAAAGATTTTGTCGATGACAAGTAAACCCTGATCGCCCGAACAACATCCAAGGAATGCAAAGCCACCTCCTTTGGATGCTTAGGTTTCGCGCAAAGCGAAGGCAAGACAATGTCCTCATTGAGGTGAAATTCCGAGATCCTTTTCGGAAGAAAAGAAGGGTTAGGTCGTAAGACCACCTTATCCAAGTGAATCACCAAGTAGGGAGAGCTGCAGGACAAGGCCGCCAGCTCCGATACCCTGCGAGCCGAAGTGATCGCCACCAAAAAGGCAACCTTCTTGGACAACAGAGACAACGAGATCTCCCTGATCTTTTCAAAGGGAGCATGCTGTAACACGGACAGAACAAGGTTCAAATCCCATGGAGGTAAAGGATCCCTCCGAGGAGGGGCCAAGTGTCGCACCCCTTGAACAAAGGTGCCAACCAAGGAATTAGACGCCACAGGGCGTTGAAAGAGAACGGCCAGCGCAGAAATCTGACCCTTAATCGTGGCCAACGCCAAACGCTGGTCCACGCCCGTTTGAAGGAAAGCCAACACTCTCGATACCGAGTATGAGCGAGGGGAATACCCCCTGGACTCACACCAGGCAAAATACGCCTTCCAAGTACGGTAGTAAATCTTCCCCGAAGAGGCCTTCCTGGCCTTAATCAAAGTGGGAATGACCTCAGGGGAGAGACCCCTATCCTCCAGGACCTGACTTTCAACAGCCAGGCCGTTAAAGCCAGCGACTGTAAAGCAGGATGGAATATCGGTCCTTGAGACAGGAGGTCCTCTCGAAGAGGCAGACCCCACGGAGCGTCGACCGACAGATTTACGAGGTCTGCGTACCAAGACCGGCAAGGCCAGTCCGGCGCCACCAGAATTACCGTGTGCGGTTCCGAGGCTAACCTGCAAAGGAACCTGGACAACAGTTGAATCGGGGGAAAGGCATACATCAGACGATACTGACGCCAGGGCGTCACTAACGCGTCTGAGGCGTCTGCCCGAGGATCGCGCGTCCTTGCTACGAACCTTTTCACCTTGTTGTTTAGACGAGACGTGAACAGGTCCACATCTGGGGACCCCCACTTCGCGCACAGCATCTGAAAGACATCCGGGTGAAGGGACCATTCTCCCTGGTCCAGGGTCTGGCGACTCAGGTAATCCGCCTGCCAGTTCTCCACCCCCGGAATGTGAACTGCCGTTATTGCCGGGACGTGCGTCTCGGCCCAAGACAGAATGTTGGCTACTTCCCGAGCCGCCCGGGCACTCCTGGTGCCCCCTTGGTGGTTGATGTAGGCCACCGCTGTGGCATTGTCCGTCTGCACCCAAACCGGACGGCCCTGAAGCCTGTCCGTCTAACGCAGAAGGCAGAGATTTATCGCTCGCAATTCCAGAATGTTGATCGGAAGAGAGGATTCCTCCTCCGACCAAGTTCCCTGGGCGGACAGAACGCCCAGAACACCACCCCAGCCCGACAGGCTGGCATCCGTGGTGATCACCGTACACGAGAAAGGGCGAAAAGACTTGCCCCCCCGACACCGCCGGGGACCGGAGCCACCACAGAAGATCCCTTCTGGTACGATGACTCAATGAGATCTGTAGATCCAGAGATTGCGGTCACCCGTCCCACTCGGCCAGAATCTCCGCCTGGAGACCCCGCGTGTGAAACTGGGCAAAAGGGATCGCCTCGAAGGCCGAGACCATCAATCCCAGACACCTCATACAGGTCCGGAGGGACGAGTACTGGTTGTCCCTGAGGGACTGAACTGCATCCTGAAGCATCCGGAGCTTGTCTTCCGGCAGGAAGACCTTCGCTTGAGCAGAGTCCAGGATCATCCCTAGGTAGGGCAGACGAGTCGATGGACACAGCGGCGACTTTGGAAAATTAATCGTCCAACCGAATTCCTGCAGAGTCTGCATCGTGGTGGACAGGTCGGTCATCAGGCCCTGATTAGTCGCAGACCGAATCAGGATATCGTCCAGATACCCCAGGACAGAAATGCCCTGGGCTCTCAATAAAGCCAGAACCGGCGCAAGCACCTTTGTGAAGACCCGTGGAGCCGAAGCAAGACCAAAGGGTAACGCCCCGAATTGGTAATGATCCTCCGCAATGGCGAATCGAAGGTACCTCTGGTGACCCTCGAAAATGGGGATGTGAAGGTACGCATCCTTCAAATCGATGGAGGCCATGAATTCCCCCGGAACCAGGGCAGCCACCACCGAGCGCAGGGATTCCATGTGGAACTTGCGAACCCGCACAAAGTGGTTCAAATCTGTCCCGATGAGGCACCGGAACCACCACTCCTTGGGCCCGCAGGTCCCGCACCGCCAGGTGCAGATCCTGCAAGCGCTCCGGAGTCAGCTGAAGGTTTGAGGGGAAAAATCTGCCCGCCGGCCGAGAGAGAAACTCGATCTTGTATCCAGATCGAACGATTTCCTGAACCCACCTGTCCCGAATGCGGTCCAGCCAGGGTTGAAGAAAACCGAGCAAACGTCCCCCCACCCCAGAACCGGGTGAGGGCGTCCCTTCAGGCCGCATTGTTATGGGCAGCAGACCCAGACTGGCCGGACTTCTGCTTAACCGTCCACGTCTTCTTCTGGGAGCCGTGGCCCTTGTAGGGCTTGCCCTTATAGTGCGACCGAAAGGCCCGAAAGGACCCCTGAGAGGGCCTAAACGAGGTATTCTTCTTACCACGAACAAACTTATTCTTGTGGGTTTGGGGCAAGAGAGTGCTCTTACCCCCAGAAATTCCCTTTATCAGAGTATCCAAAGATTCGCCAAAAAGGCGGGATCCAGCGTAGGGCAAATTAGCCAAAGTCTTGCGAGAAGATTGGTCAACAGACCAACATTTCAGCCATATCAGGCGACGGTTCAATACCGCCACACCTGAAAGACGCGCAGCCAAAAGGGACCAAGTCCAAGTCCGCATCACACAAATACATGACACCCTGGTGAATTTGATCCACCATAGCCAAAGTTGTCGGCGGGACAGAGTCAGCCACCAGGGTGCGCCTGAGCACCTGCGTTCAATCCGCAATAGCCTGGGCTGCCATAATCGAAGCAAAAATAGGCTTCAGCATAGAACCAGCAACCGTATAAGCATGACGGGCCAGAGACTCCAATCTCCTGTCCGTCGGGTCCCGGAACACCGGGGTATCCTCAGCGGGGATCGCAGTGCATTTATTCAAAATCGCCACTGCATGATCCACCTGAGGCGGCACACACCAACGCTCATCAGTGGTGGGTGTAAATGGATAACGCAGTTTGAACCTACTCGGCACAGCAAAAGGCTTCTTTAAATTGCGCCATTGCTCATCAACCGCGCGCTGAAATTCCGTAGAGCAAGGAAAAACCTGCGATGTCTTGTGTTTCCTTTGCGTCCCATAAGAGGACATCAAAGCAGGAGGACATGGTTCATCCTGCAAATGCAGCGTTTGCTTGATAGAAGCAACCAACTCATCCATGAGTGCAAGCTCTTCAGACGAGCCAGGGGGAGAATTATCAACCCCTTCCACCTCAGCCTCCCCCTCAGACCCCACAAGGTCTAGAGATGAGTGAGACCCTGAGAAGGGCACTCCAGCCACAGCAGCCCCATCGCCCTCTGAATCAGAGGAAATAGACACTCTGGGCCATTTAGTGGATCGATCAGCCACCAGCATCTGCACCTGAGCAGCCAAGTTTGCCACAATAGTAGCCAGATCAGCCCCTTGGCCCCCCACCAAGGTGGGAGGAAACTTGCAATCCTGAGAATCCATGCCCCAGTTATATTAGGAAAAAAGGAGTACTGCCCCTTTAAGATCGCGGCGAGCATAGCCCACCGCACCCACTGAATACACCGACCCCCACAGGGATAAGAACACTGGGTAAGGAATACAGGAAAATGGAAAGGTAAAAACCTGGAGAGAGCACACAGGCTGCTGCACCGATCGCTGTCCCAGAGCAAAAGGAAGTGATGCAATGACTGACCGCCCCTGTAAAGCCTATGTAAGGCTACACAAACATGGCCGCTCGGCTGAGGATTCCTTAGGCAAATAGAAAATGGCGCCGACATGTGGCCTGATCAATCGCCGCCAAAATGGCGGTGTTTGGCGCCAAAACGCCGCGCCTCACCACACAGTACCGGCCACCATAATTCTGCCGCAAAAAAATGGCAGCGATCGCCGCACAGCATGCCTAAACCCAGACTGCTTCATGCATTCACCCAGCAGAGCGGGAGAGCCCCCCCCTTGCAGCCCACACACAGGCAGCAATTCCACACAGGAATCTGACAGGGAGCTCAGCAGCCACACAGACATGCAGGGTCACACAGTCCCAGACTGACACCCAACAGACAGGTCCCCACATAGAGTTACACTTACCAGTCCGGATGGCGTGGGGAGCCTGCTTCAGCGACCAAACCGCTGCACAGAGGACAGGGAGTGTCGCAGCCATGACGCAGTGGAACTGCGGTGCGAAACCGCAATGGCGTCCAGTGAGGTAGCCACCTCACAGATAGCATCCCTGCAGCGAACAGGGATGGGTCGTTCAATGTGCCAGGGAAACCTGCGCTGAACGCTCGATGGCAGGCTGGGAAGCCCCTGGCCCTGAGCCCTGGGATCCAGGGTGGCGAGTCCAAAACCCAGCTCCGCACGATCATCTTCATCAGAAGAAGCTAACTAATGCTGAAAATTAACAGCTAAGTAAAAGAAAGAGAAAAAGACTCAAAATAAAATCAAAAAGAGAATAGAGGCTGAGACAGAGTCCCAGCACAGGAACAGCCAGCCTACTCCTAAGCTAGGCATTAGAAACTGAGTTGGGAATGCAGGAAGCAGGGAGGTATTGACTGAGGGGACCACCCCCTAGGGGTGGGATATGCTAAAAGCTTTGATATTAATAAATTTTGTTGCCTAGCTACTCCTGCGGAGCAAAGGTCAATAACCCCATTAGTGATGAATATGAAGTGGCGGCGACTGTTGGAGGACGTAAGAGAAATCTCCTTTTGCATGGTATGGAAATGAGTAAACAGAACCACCTTGAAAGTGGAGACCATCAGACCCAGCACTTGCATGCAAGTGCTGAGAGATGACCGGCGATTGGACAACAGGAGCCGAATCGCATGCTGCAACTTCAGAAATGTTATAAAAAAAAAAAAAATTTATAAAAAAGAACAAAATTGGCGCAGATTCCTGGTACAGATGGATAAATGATAAATATATGGGGGTGAGTGACAGAAAAAAATATCCAATCAAATGCGATGGTAAATGTCCTCACTAAGTAAAAGAAGTGATCCCTTGAGAAAGTCACGTATTTTAGTGACGCAACACGTCGGGAGGAGCCGGGTGACGTCACTTCCGGTTTACGGCCGTAACCGGAAGTATCGAAGAATACCGCATCGGCGGTGTATGATATTGTCTGCTTAACTGTAAGTGCTTGCTGCTATTTTATTAAATACATTTTTGGCATACTTCACCATGAGACCCTGTCTGTGATTGCCCCCCCATCTCTGTGAGGATTATCCTGTATGGGCTAATACCACCGGTAACATATCCTGATACATACCATTCACTCTGTTTGAACATCCCCCAAATTGATGCAAGAAGATAGAGGCTCCCTGCTAAGTGGAATCCATCCATCCATCCTATAAAGAGAGGCTGCCACCAGTTTGAGTGATTTACATCACAACACGCTCTTTTGAGTGTGCATGGAGGTGACCGGCCATTGCACATATTGGTTTATTTAGCTCACTGGAGTTACACGCCACTTTCGTCAGACAACACGTTTTCACTCACAGAAGTCACATGTTATATATTGATTTGTATTCACTTGTGCAAGTCACTATGCATTTGGAGTCATCACTATCCACATTGTTTCACCTCATGGACTAATTCCCCCTTTTTTTTAAATATTTTTTGGCTTCATTTATCCATGTGTCTTTTTATTATATTCACGTCAGCAGTTTGCTGATCATCACCACTTTCACTCTTGCACTTAGCCACTTTGGTATTATTATGTGCACGTTTATATAGTCATTCAGTTCATCATATCTGGATCTCATCTACGTTTTCACTTCACCAGTTATTGTATTCTTTTGCCATCTTATTAGAATATCATTGGATTCATTCTTGTGCATTTATCCACCTGTACCTTGTTTTTTAAATATATTTTTTTGTGCATTTATCCATCTGTACCTTGCACCGCCACTGCATCTTTATCACTATTTTCTTTTACTTATACTCAGTGAGGACATTTACCATTGCATTTGATTGAATATTTTTTCTGTCACTCACCCCCGTATATTTATCATTTGTCCATCTGTACCAGGAATCTGCGCCGATTTTGTTCTTTTTTATATTCTATTTTACGGTGGAGACACCGATTAGAATTGGCTGCTTTTCCATTTGTGGTACCGATCTCATCTACACATACTTTACATTCTTTATCACTTACCTTAGGTAGCGCATTGGTCCTTCCCTCCAACTTCAGAAATGTTGTTTCTGGAAGAAACACCCGAGCCAAGGCCGAAGCCAGGGTCAGGCCCAGTTAGTCCATTAGTTGGATGGAGTCCGAGCTGATTTTTATGGAAATTCAGCATCCAGCTGAACTCTCGTAGAGTTCGCACAGTGATGTAAAAATCATCCCGTAGGACACACGGAGACTCTGCTCGCAGAAAGAGATCGTTCAGCTACCCCAGTACCGCATTCGCCCTCAGCCTGAGCAAGGCTAACACTGGGGCCAACACATTTGTGAATACCCGAGGAGCTGAGGCGAGACCAAAGGGTAATGCCACGAACTGATAATGCTCCTCGCCTACGGCAAAGTGAAGAAAACACTTGATGCCCGACATATATTGGGATATGAAGGTAGGTGTCCTTGATATCGATAGAGGCCAGAAAATTCCCTTGATGAAGGGATGCCACTACCGTTCGAATGGACTCCACTCCACAGATTGGATGGATCTTGCCTTCCTACCTGGGAACAGTAAATATGTTTGAATAAAACACCTGAAAGCAGTCAGTCTCTGGAACTGGTACAATGACTCTTTGTAAGAGCGAATTCTGAACCGCCCCGGGAAGGCCCTGTAGCCGATCCCGGGACAGGTTGGAAGGAAAGAACCCTGCTGGGGGCAAGGACCGAAAGTCGATCTTGTAACCGGACGGGATCAACTCGCAGATCCCTTTTGTCTTGAACAAAAGAGGTCCACCGAGCCGGAAAGAAGCAAAGACGTCTTCCCACCCCATGTACGGGTGAGGGCGCACCATCAGGCAGAGATGGGTTTGTCTGCAGGGCCAGCAGAGCCGGCTTTAGACTTACCAACCGAGGGTCGCTTGGAACCTCCCGAGAAGGTACGGGAGGATTTTCAGTGCCTTGCAAAAGTTTTCACCCCCTTGACTTTTTACCTATTTTGTTACATTGCAGCCTTAAGTTCAATGTTTTGTTAATCTGAATTTTATGTGATGGATCAGAACACAATAGTCTAAGTTGGTGAAGTGAAATGAGAAAAATATATACATAAAACTATTTTTTAGAAATAGAAAACAGAAAATTAGCATGTGCGTATGTATTCACCCCCTTTGTTATGAAGCCCATAAAAAGCTCTGGTGCAACCAATTACCTTCAGAAGTCATACAATTAGTGAAATGATGTCCACCTATGTGCAGGGCCGGTGCTTCCACTAGGCAAACTAGGCGGCCGCCTAGGACGCACTGCCACCTAGGGCGCAGCCATGGCCAGTGCCACATTGCTCTCCTATTACCTCCTCATACCCTGTGGATGTCACCTCTAGAGAGGGCGGCACTTTGTATATGAAGGGGTGTGTACGGTTAAAGGGGAGCAGTGTGTATAGGAAGGGGGGTGTAGGGTTAAAAAGGGGTAGTGTGTGCAGGAAGGGGGTGTAGCATTAAAGAAGGGCAGTGTTTACAAGAAGGGGTGTGTAGCATTAAAGGAAGGTAGTGTGTATATGAAGGGGTGCAGTGTGTATATGAAGGGGGGTGTAGGGTTAAAGCGGGGCAGTGTGTATATGAAGGAGGGTGTAGGGTTAAAGGGGGGCAGTGTGTGTATGAAGGGGGGTGTAGGGTTAAAGGGTGCGTAGGGTTGAAGGAGGGCAGTGTGTATATGAAGGGGGTGTAAAGTTAAAAGGGGGGCAGTGTGTGCAGGAAGGGGGTGTAGCATTAAAGAAGGGCAGTGTGTACAAGAAGGGGTGTGTAGCATTAAGGAAGGTAGTGTGTATATGAAGGGGTATGTAGGGTTGAAGGGGGGCAGTGTGTATATAAAGGGGGGTGTAGGGTTAAAGGGGGGCAGTGTGTATATGAAGGGGGGGGTGTGGGTTAAAGGGGGGCAGTGTGTGCAGGAAGGGGGTGTAGCATTAAAGAAGGGCCGTGTGTGCAGGAAGGGGGGGAGGGCAGTGAAATGATGTCCACCTATGTGCAGGGCCGGTGCTTCCACTAGGCAAACTAGGCGGCCGCCTAGGACGCACTGCCACCTAGGGCGCAGCCATGGCCAGTGCCACATTGCTCTCCTATTACCTCCTCATACCCTGTGGATGTCACCTCTAGAGAGGGCGGCACTTTGTATATGAAGGGGTGTGTACGGTTAAAGGGGGGCAGTGTGTATAGGAAGGGGGGTGTAGGGTTAAAAAGGGGTATTGTGTGCAGGAAGGGGGTGTAGCATTAAAGAAGGGCAGTGTTTACAAGAAGGGGTGTGTAGCGTTAAAGGAAGGTAGTGTGTATATGAAGGGGTATGTAGGGTTGAAGGGGGGCAGTGTGTATATAAAGGGGGGTGTAGGGTTAAAGGGGGGCAGTGTGTATATGAAGGGGGGGGTGTGGGTTAAAGGGGGGCAGTGTGTGCAGGAAGGGGGTGTAGCATTAAAGAAGGGCCGTGTGTGCAGGAAGGGGGGGAGGGCAGTGAAATGATGTCCACCTATGTGCAGGGCCGGTGCTTCCACTAGGCAAACTAGGCGGCCGCCTAGGACGCACTGCCACCTAGGGCGCAGCCATGGCCAGTGCCACATTGCTCTCCTATTACCTCCTCATACCCTGTGGATGTCACCTCTAGAGAGGGCGGCACTTTGTATATGTGTGAAGAGGGTTAAAGGGGGGCAGTGTGTATATGAAGGGGGTGTAGGGTTAAAGGGGGCAGTGTGTAAATGAAGGGGGTGTAGGGTTAAAGGGGGCAGTGTGTAAATGAAGGGGGTGTAGGGTTAAAGAGGGGCAGTATGTGCAGGAAGGGGTGTGTAGCATTAAAGAAGGGCAGTGTGTGCAGGAAGGGGGGGAGGGGAAGTTTGTACAAGACGACGTGTGTAGCATTAAAGGAAGGTAGTGTGTATAGGGTGTGAAGGGGGTGTAGGGTTAAAGGGGGGTAGTGTGTATATGAAGGGAGGCGTAGGGTTAAAGGGGGGCAGTGTGTGCAGCAAGGGGGTAGTGTATACAGGAAGGGGAGTCTAGGGTTAAAAGGGGGGGTCATTATGTACAGGAAGGGGGTAATGTGTACAGTTTTTTTTTAGGGGGGTGCCAGTATCTGGTCTTGCCTAGGGTGCAATATAATCTAGCACCGGCCCTGCCTATGTGCAATCTAAGTGTCACATGATCGGTCATTACATAATCGGTCATTACATATACACACACCTTTGTTGAAAGGATCCAGAGGCACCACTAACCTAACCAAACACTGCCATGAAGACAAAGGAACTCTCCAAACAAGCAAGGGACAATGTTGTTGAGAAGTACAAGTCAGGGTTAGGTTTTAAAAAAATATCCAAATCATTGATGATCCCCAGGAGCACCATGAAATCTTTCATAACCAAATGGAAAGAACATGGCACAACAGCAAACCTGCCAAGAGACGGCCGCCCACCAAAACTCACGGACCAAGAAAGGAGGGCATTAATCAGAGAGGCAGCACAGAGACCTCAGGGTACCCTGGAGGAGCTTCAGAGTTCCACAGCAGAGACTGGAGTACATAGGACGACAATAAGCCATACGCTCCATAGAGTTGGGCTTTATGGCAGAGTGGCCAGAACAAAGCCATTACTTTCAGCAAGAAACAAAATGGCACGTTTTGAGTTTGCGAAAAGGCATGTGGGAGACTCCCAAAATGTATGGAGGAAGGTGCTCTGGTCTGATGAGACTAAATTGAACTTTTCGACCATCAAAGAAAACGCTATGTCTGGCGCAAACCCAACACATCACATCACCCAAAGAACATAATCCCCACAGTAAAACATGGTGGTGGTAGCATCATGCTGTGGGGATGGTGCTAAATACAGGGATATTCTTGAGCAAAACCTGTACCACTCTGTGCGTGATTTGAGACTAGGACAGAGGTTCACCTTTAAGCAGGACAATTACCCCAAACACACTGCTAAAGCAACACTTGAGTGGTTTAAAGGGAAACATGTAAATGTGTTGGAATGGCCTAGTCAAAGCCCAGACCTCAATCCAATAAAAAAATCTGTGGTCAGACTTAAAGATTGCTGTTCACAAGTGCAAACCATCCAACTTGAAGGAGCTGGAGCAGTTTTGCAAGGAGGAATGGGCAAAAATCCCAGTGGTAAGATGTGGCAAGCTCATAGAGACTTATCCAAAGCGACTTGGAGCTGTGATTGCTGCAAAAGGTGGCTCTACAAAGTATTGACTTTAGGGGGGTGAATAGTTATGCACATTGACTTTTTCTGTTATTTTGTCCTATTTGCTTCACAATAATAAAAAAAAAAAACATTTTCAAAGTTGTGGGCATATTCTGTAAATTGAATGATGCAAATCCTCAAACAATCCATGTTAAATCCAGGTTGCGAGGCAACAAAACACGAAAAATGCAGGGGGTGAATACTTTTGCAAGGCACTGTAGAACCCTTGTCCTGCGACCCTGCGGGACGAAAGGGCCACTTGTGGGCCAAGAAGACAGGACCACGTTTGCGGCGAGGCTTTCTGCTTTTAGAAACCTGTGGAAGCAGGATGCTCTTACCTCCCGTGAGACCTTTAATGATCTCCTCCATAGAAGCTCCTAACAGTATCTGGTGAGTTGCCATCCTCATTTAATATCACAGAGGTGGATGAGTGAAATCTTTATGGTGATCCTGGCTGCACAGTGGCGATTCCTGCTTGGTGTATCGGGTTCTCAAGTGATTTCATACCTTAAAGACTTTGTTTGGAAATTCTACTCTATATTATGGACTGAGTTATAAGGATGAGTTAAACATCTTTTTTCACCTACATTATTGATGTCTGCGCTACTAATACTTTTCTTTAAATTCCATTTGGGATTCTGAGTGGTGTATTTTTTATTCTAGTGTTTAATACTCAAGTAGCTGCGACTGGTCTTCAATTAGACCTATTGATTACTAAGTACTTTGCGCGCAGGGGATTTATTGCTTTTATTCTGAGGTTCAAGTAATAATTTTATTTTGTGTTAGGACCACCACTATGGCCGCCAGAGGGGGCTGAGACCCAGAGGGTCCCGCAGCTTCTGAGAGTGAGTCTGGTGGTGACACGTGCTCTAGGGGCTCCACGATAACCTGGGGACCGCCGGCAAGCTCTGTACAAGAAAAGACTGTAAAACTGCTGAAAACCCCACACCACTGCACCGATGGCACCACAGGTCCCAGCGCACCAAGCAGCGCTGCTATAACAGAAAGAGGGAGATACATACAGCCCCTGGAACTCACCACCACCGATTTTAGGAGGGTTAGAGAGCATCAAACTGCCTGCTGCATGCCGATCAGATAGAAAGAGGAAACGGATGTACTGCCACTAGAGGCCTTCAGGTACTGAAGTCCAGCAAGGGGGGCCTAGACAGAGACCCTTGCTGGGTGCCATTAATGTAGGCCCTGAAATTTCCCAGAGGAGAGGGGGGACACTACTCACCACACCTTTGGAACTGGGCGGGCACCACTCCGGGCAGATCACCTCCCCATCTTGGAATGGGGGGTGCTGCGGGTCAGAGGTACACTACAACTCAGGCCGCGATGTGGTCGCATGCATCCTTGCGATGTGTTTCACTCGCTGGCAAGCCCCTGTTCAGTGGGGCTATGTCGCAGCCAAACTAGCGCGGAGCTACGGTCTGCACGCGCTCGCTGGCCAGACTGGGGAGACCGTAAGGATCCAAAATATCCAGTGCGTCACCCAGTCCGGCAGTTGATTGTGGTCCTCACAGGAATAGACTTGATTGTAGAAAGAAAACAACAAAAGGGAAAAAAGTTCCATTTTAAAAAGGAAACAAAATACTAGGACCCGAGATTCCAGCAAGGAACTAGGTCCTTACTTCTGACTAGGCAGACAAAATAAACTTAAGTCCTATAGCAGGAACTGGGAGTATACCCCCTAGGACTGCCCTATAGGCGAACTAAATTTTTTTTTCCACCTACTGTCCTACTACTGTAGGGGGCAGCATAACACAATGGTCAAAGATGATATGGAGCTGTGTTCGCCAATGAACGAGAGAGGAAAAAAAAAGGATTTCCTTTAGTTACATTTTGAAATCTGCTTTAAAATAGAGATTTCAGTTTCATGTAAATGGTGATATGACATTTCTCTAGAAGACCTGCCATGATGCAAGTCAGTAACTATAGTCCACCCATCTGCCATAGTCATCACAAGCAGCGATCGTGTTTTATTTGTGTATTCGATTTTGCAAGAAGTGCTTGGACTTTGCCTGTCCCTTTGTGAGATGCTAATTAGCTTTGGTCAGACATGGGACATCTTGCTGGTGTACTCCCAGAGAAGGCTAGATCACCAGTGTCCTTCTATGACAGAAGTTAAAGTCTTAAGTGGACTAACCCCCTAATATACAAGGTTATTTGCCTCACCATCATCTTCGCTTCTCTCCCCTGTCAACTCCACAGACTCTGCCAGCGATGCCAGAGAGGTGCGTCTAGAAGATGCCGCAGAAGCAATACTGGGTTGTCTACTCCCTGGGAGCCTGGAAACCCAGTGATCACAAAGTGATGAGCTTGTGGAACCTGTAGAGCATAAAAAGGCACACACAATCAGCAATAAAATGCAACTAAAGACTCAAAAAGTCAATGCAAAATTTCATTATAATAAAATCATTGAGCATCATTCAAAATGAAAGTTTAACTACAACATAAATAAAAGATCTGGTGATCCTGCCAATGACTTCTTTCTTCCTCCAGAAGATTCAACACCACTACAGCATTGTCATTCTCAGCAGCCAAAACAGAGCTGTATAATAACACACACATCAGAGCTGGCTATGTAATTCATATGAAGGTGACAGGTAAGACAAAATTACTCCTGTTTTAATCATACAGAACAGGACACAGGCAGCATATTCATATAACAAAAATACACCCTTGCGCAAAAACTTCTGGGCCGGGCTGTCCGCATGCGTTTCAAACATACTGAGGATTTCTTTGGTGCCCCTTTTCAGGAATACCAGTGCCCCGCATCAGCCTATCCACATACTGTAACACACTGAGCCCTAGTGGACCTGCAATATGGAAAGGGTATGTGGATACTGGTTTTTAAACATTTAAACAGACTGCAATGCTGCCACTTATACATACTATGCAGTAGAATCATCAGCACTATTGTGAATTGCTGGTGATTTTGCTAATTAATTGTATTTAACCACTCTACGACCGCTCACAGTAATACTACTGCGGCAGAGTGGTTCGTTATCGTCCAGTCACGTAGTATTAACGTGACTGGACACTCCCCCTTCTGGGCGGCGCTTGCGCGCCGCCGAAGGCTCGCTCCCGCTGTTTTCATTCACAGCGGGAGTCGGGCCAGGGGAGGAGCAGCGGCGATCGCCGCTGCTCTTACCCGATCGTCGGGGATCGAGTCTGGAGATCCGCCCGCTGTGTGTAAACACAGCGGGCGGATCTCCATAGTGACAGGGAGTGACAGATCGGACTGTTCAGCATAGCTGGACATCCGATCTGTCCATGACTCACACAGTCCCCTCCCCCCACACACGTCAGTAAGCACCAGGCATACATTAACCCCTCCCTCTCCAATAAAATTAACCCCTTCCCTGCCAGTGTCATTTTTACAGTAACAGTGCATATTTATAGCACTGATTACTGCAGTAATGTCACTGGTACCCCCAAAAGTGTCAAAAATGTCAGTCAGGGGTCCGGTCTGTCCGCCGCAATGTCGCAGTCCCGCAAAAAAAAAAAATCGCAGATCGCCGCCATTACGCGTTAAAAAAAAACCACCAAAAATGACAGAAATCTTTCCCTTTGTTAGTAAACGCAATAACTTTTGCGCAAACCAATCAAAATACGCTTATTGCGATTTTTTTTACCAAACATATGTAGCATAAAACAAATTGGCCAAAAATTTTTAAAAAAATTGGTTTTTACATCTTTTTTGGGGGGAATTTCATATAAAAAAATGTTAAAAATATTGTTATTTTTTACAAATAAACGCTCTTTTTTTGTTTATAGCGCAAAAAGTAAAAATCGCACAGGTGATCAAATACCACCAAAAGAAAGCTCTGTTTGTGGGAAAAAAAGGACGTACATTTCGTTTGGGTACGGCGTCGCACGACCGCGCAATTGTCAGTTGAAGTCGCACAGCGCCGAATCGCAATAAGTGGCCTGGACGGAAGACAGCAAAATCCTCCGGTGGTAAAGTGGTTAATCTGAACATTATCTTTTGTTGCTTTTTTTTTTATCCATCTTAGGGCCTTTTTGGATCTTGTAGATGGGTTTTTCCACTCCCTCACCCCCTGACTGGTCTCCTCTGACCCGGAGGTTGGTGCTAGGGGTTCTCATGATGTGTGTAGTAAATTAAATGTTTAGCTAAAGGAACTTGTATAGGTTTGGCTCAGAGGAAAAAGGTGTATCCTTCAAAAAGCTTTAGCTAGTAAGGACTCTGCTGAGGTCCCCCATGACTTTGGCTTCAATGGTGTTATGGACTACGGGTCTACAAATGAGTAGCTTGATGGGCGATTTTAATTCACTTGTTTTTAAGTATAATTTTAAATGATTGCTTTTCAAAAAATGTGGGATAATGCACTAGGCTGGTGCACCCTCTTTTATTCTTGTTTTGTAGCATATTCATATATGGGTTGTCCCCAAGCAATGAATATGAAGGAGGGTGGGCAACAACTAGGCACAAAACTGCCAACGGGCCCAAACAACAAGAGACAAAAACTCAGCTCAGATTGAGCTGCAAGAACCTTGAAGCCAAAAGCAGTAATCCACAGAAGACTAGACGTCCACAGGGTAAAACTTTTCGAAAGTATGAACAAAGACCAGGTGGTAGGCTAACACAGTTGGGCTACAGAGGCTTGGTGCCAAAAGCCCAGGAAACTCCTACAGTTCTAGTGGGGTGATTGTGCACGAGCGCAGGGGTGGTTTTTGCTTAAGAGCATAAGCTCTTGCAATCAGGTTCCTAATCCACTGTGCAACAGTGGATTTTAAAGCAGGGTGTCCCTCGTGAGGTCCCAAGGATAGCACAAACAGGCAAACCATTTTTCTGATGGGAGCAGTAGCTTTTACCATACTTTAATGGCTCTGATGACATCCAGGCAATGGTAGAGAGAATTCCTTTGGGTGCTTAGGAACAAAGGACAAGGATGGCAGAACTGAAAAGGAATGCTGAAACCACCTTTGCAAGAAATTATGGTCTTGGGCATAAGATAACCGTGTCTTTGTAAAAAAATGAGGACATTCACTTCATAGGAAAGGGTCACAAGTTCAGAAACATGTCTAACAGACGTGATGGCTACCAAAGTACACTTTGATGGCAACAATCTCTAGGGAAATATACCTGATGGGTTTAAACGGTGGTTTCTGCAAGTCAGAGAGAACCAAATTAGGGTCCCAGGGAAGCACAGAGTGCTGCAAGGTGGGCCAGATACAAGAAACCTTTTTGATAAAGGCTTTTATACAGGCCTGAACAATGCAGACAACAACCAAGTTCTGGTTAAGACTGGTTTGCACAAAGGACAGAATGTGGACCACAGGGTAATTAATCTCCAGGGCTGAATAGCCTACATTCCCACCAGGTAAAATAAGATCTCCAGGAGCGAAAATAGATCTTCCTGGAAGTGCCTTTTCTTACTTTCAGCAAGGTAGAAAACAGATCCCGAAATTCCTCTAGCAAGGTAGAAAACAGATCCCGAAATTCCTCTATCCTTTAAGACCTGGGTTTCAACAATCATGCCGTTAAAGCAAAGGACTGTAAAGCAGGATGGAATAGAGGAATTTGAGACAGCAGATCTGGCCTGTTGGGAAGGGAAGATATAGATCAGCCTAAACTGAGACCAGGGGGTCCTGGTTTCAGCAACAAACAGCAGTGGCTTGTTTTAAATACGGTTGTAAGTGTGTTGCTTCTCAGCCTAACAGACTTGTGCATGCGGTAAGAGCTTTGCAGTTGTAGGGAAGAAGGACTTCCTCAGTGCTAGAACTGGGATGATCCACCAAAAAAAGGAAGTTCTCGCTTGGCTGGATAGGAGCATGAGTAAGTTTAGGGAAAGTCTGCTTTTCCATGCCAACACAATGTTTTATAATCTATCTGCTCATAAACTGGAAATGCTTTTCAGCATTCTGCAGTTCTCTTTTACCCATAGGGGCATACTGAGACAGAGGAGAGTTGCACAATGCCAATGCGGACAGAGGCAATGAGCTTTTCAACATTAGTAAGCATGTTGCGTGAAGCTCTCTTCAATATAGAAACACTGGGGGAGAGAAATAAATTAAATATTTCTAATCTCCATTTTAGAAAAACCAGGTACCTCAATAACTATTAATAAAACATACATGGTCTACTTTCTATCCACAGAGCATGACTTGAATACCTGGAGGCAGCTACTGCAGTCAAAGTTAAAGCAATTTGGACCAAACGTTCTATGCCGATTTTGGGCTTTTTTTCCCAGGTCGGGAGGGTGTCGATTTTAGTGTTTTGAAGATGTGCTGTGGTTAATAAACAGTGAATATTCAAATTTTGAGTGTCAAATATAAAACACATTCAAATGAAAAAATAAATAAATAAAAGCAATAGAACCTTATGTTTCTATAAAGAAACAGTAAAAATAATTAACAAAACCTTAGCCATCTGGAAAAAAAACGGAACTTGCTTTCACCCTTCCTACAATACTAGATGGGATCTACATAATCTGAAACAAAGGTTACTAGTTAGGGATGCACCGAAATGAAATTCTTGGCCGAAGCCGAAGCCGAATAATAATAAAATGTTTGGCCGAAGGCCGAAGGCCGAATACCGAACGCGGTGTTTTGCATTTTTTCCATTTATTTTGCCAATTTTTTGTCCTCTCTCTTGTCCTCTCGTGTCTCTCTCTCACTCTCTTGTCCTCTCTCTTGTCCTCTCATGTCTCTCTCTCTCTCTCGTCCTCTGATGTCTCTCTCTCTCCCTAAATGTTACTGTAGGGAATGGGATTCAGTGCACACTGCAGCCTTGTACCATAGGGTTAATGTTAGTGACACTGTAGGGATTGGGAAGGATGCTGGGAATGGAAATCAGGAAGCATGCAGGCAGCCTTGTAAATTTTAATTGCAGATACAGGGCACTGGGCAGGTCAGGGTTAATATGGTAACATCAATTACTCAGTGACAGTCAGTCAGTGTCAGTGTGGACTCGATCAGATTATACAGTGACAGACAGTCTCTCATAGTGGTGGTAGTAGGAGCCTGGAAAGGAGCACAGCCGCATACATACATTACTCACTCGTGCACTGCAGCCCGCCCCACACATTCAGTGAGTCTTACTCTCCTCCCTAGTTTTTTCAATGGCACATTCAGGAAGCCAATCACGCCGTGAGTAGCGGCACAGCGGAACCAATCAGGTGTGCAGGCACGCGTGATTGGTTCGCTGTGCAGCTAATCACGGCGTGATTGGCTTCCTGAATGTGCCATTGAAAAAACTAGGGAGGAGAGTAAGACTCACTGAATGTGTGGGGCGGGCTGCAGTGCACGAGTGAGTAATGTATGTATGCTTACCGCTGAAGTGTCCCGGCTTCCCCTGCCTAACACGGAAGTCTGAGTCCTCCTGTCCTCCTCCGAGTCCCTTCCCCCTGTAAATATCGTGACCTCGGCGATATGAATATCGCCTACGGCCACAGAACGATAGTCAATATCATAACGACTATCGTTCAGCCCTATTATTCGGCACAAAATTATTCGGCCTTTTGACTTATTCGGCCGAACACCGAAAGTGCTATTTTTTCTATTTTCGGCCGAATAATGTTCGGCCGCCGATTATTCGGTGCATCCCTATTACTAGTACATATGATTACAGCAGTCCAATGACAAGCTATTGATATTCTTTTGGGTATGAAGAAATTCCATCTAATCTAGGTCCCATGGGAATACTCCTCATTGGCATGCCAAAGCATCATATACGGCATACATCTATGATCACTTCTGCAATGTAAAAAGTTTTGATTATAAATTCCTACCCATTCCCATGCTACCACCTGCTATAATATGGATCAGAATTTTCATTATTTGAGGAAAACAGTGAAATTCAGACCTTAAAAAAGCTCCATCTCATAACTTGAACAGTTCTCATGTTTTAGCAGTACTGAAATCACAACCACACACCACATTTCTGCTCTAGCACTTTAGTCAAAGTGCCCTAAGAAAATGCAAGGACACGAGACAAAAATCTTTACAACCACTTTAAAGGATAAGTTCACCCTTCAGAGAAAAAATAATAAATGAACATTTCTTTGCTAGTAAACAAAAAAAACAAAAATGGGATTTTTGACTTACCGTAAAATCAATTTCTCTGATGTTCATTGACGGACACAGCTCATGATTCTTCTTAACTAACCATTGGGTTATACTGCCCCCTAAAGGAGGGGGGACACTAGGCAGGAAAAACTTTGACTATGCCTATGGGCAGTCCCAGGGGGTCCCACTCTCAGGTATAGGTACTCAGTTTTGTTACAAGCAGTGTCAGAAGAAAGCCAACTCCACAGAGGGGTGGGTGCTGTGTCCATCAATGAACATCAGAGAAATGGATTTTACAGTAAGTCAAAAATCCCATTTTCTCTTTCGTTCACTGATGGACACAGCTCCTGATTCCTTACCATTGGGACGTCCCAAAGCAGTAAGGGGCAGGAAAAACATCAGAAAAAAATTCCCAAGGCTAACCATAGCCAATCAGGTAACAGAGCTCTACCATAAACAACTGGAGCTCACCTGAAAAACAATACACCCTCAAATAGGACCAGGTCCTCTAAACAGCAGCCTGCAAAACCTTGCGGCCAAAAGAAGCATCCGCAGATGCAAACACATCCACTTAATAAAAACGTTTGTAAAAGTGTGCACTGACGACCAGGTGGCCACCTTGCAAACCTGCGCCACTGACGCATGACGACGGAAAGCCCAGGAGGCATTAGGCGCCCTAATCGAGTGTGCCTTGACAGGGAAAGGAGGAACCTGACCCTTGATGGAATAGGCCTGAACCACCGTCTGTCTAATCCATCTGGAAATGGTCACAGAGGAAGCAGACCACCCTTTGTGAGGTCCATCCGTGAGCACAATAGAGAGTCTGACTTCCTAACACCCTAATTGCCCAGACCACATCCAAGGCATGCAAGGCAAATTCCTTCGGATGTTTAGGCCTGGGACATAGGGAAGGCAACACAATGTCTTCGGTCAAATGAAATTCAGAGACCACCTTAGGAAGGAATGACAGACAGGGGCCAAGCACCACCTTATCCTTGTGAATCACCATAGGGTGAATGACAACGCCGCCATTTCCGACACCAAAAAAGGCCACCTTCTGGGACACCGAAAGCAGGAAAAGCTCCTGAATATTTTCAAAGGGAGGCTTCTGTAAAGCTGAAAGCACCAAATTAAAATCCAGGACGGCAACGGAGCCCAAACTGAAGGAACCAAGTGACAGACACCCTGAAGAAAGGTACGTACCAGGGAGTGTGTGGCCAAAGGTCGTTGGAAAAAAAACGCCAAAGCCGATACCTGGCCCTTGGTGGTACTCAAGGCCAATTGCTGTTCAACCCTCCGTTGAAGGAAGGTGAACATCCGATCCACAGAGAAGGAGCGAGAATGAACCCCAAAAGACTCACACCACGCAATGTACGTCTTCCACGTACAACGGTAGCTATTCCTAGAAGTAGATTTCCTAGCTTTCAACAGTATAGGAATCACCGACTCAAGACAGACCTCTATACTTCAGCACCTGGCTTTTAACAGCCAAGCCGTCAAGGCCAGCGACTGTAAACCAGGATGGAATTGGTTCCTGGGACAGCAGATCCTCCCTCAGAGGAAGTCCCCAAGGAGCATTGGCAACCAGCCATACCGGATCATTGTACCAAGACCAGCAAGGCCAGTCTGGAGCCACCAGAATAGCCAGAATCTGCCTTGATCCTGCACAGGAGACGTGGCAGAAGTTCAAGAGGACTGGAACGAATCAGCAGCCTACCTTAGAATGCCTTACCAAGCCGCCAGGATACTTCTTGTGCCCCCTTGGTGATTGACATAGACCAATGCTGTAGCCTTGTCTGAATGAATTTGTACCGGACACCACTGAAGACGAATTGTCCAATAAGCCAGACAAGTCTGATCGCTCGGAGTTCCAGTACATTATTCGGCAGTCAGTCTGGACTCTGCCAGAGTCCAGACCCCCTGAGCACGTCTGTGCTGAGGACGTCTCCCCACTGGGACAGGCTGTCATCCGTGGTGACAACCGTCCAGTATAGGGGAGGTGGTTTTTCCCTGTCAAGGCGCTTAAGAACGAAGCCACCTCTAGAGACCGTGGATCCTTGTCACATTTCACCAGAATCTTTTTTGCAGAGATCTTGTGTGGAACTGTGCAAACAGACGACTGCCTTGAAGGTGGACATCATCAGGCCCAGCACCCGCTTGCAAGCCCGGAGGGATGACCGTCTGCTAAACAACAGAAGCGGAATTGTCTCCTGCAATGTCTGGAGTCCTTCCAGAGGTAGAAACACTCTAGCTGAGGCAGAGTCCAGAGTCAGACCCAGATAGTCCAGTTTTGTGGACAGAACCAAAGCAGACTTCTGAAGGTTCAGAATAAAACCGAACTCCCACAGAGTTCGCGGAGTAATCTCCAGATGTTCATCCGAGCAGTCGGAGACTCCGCTCGCAGAAGATCGCCCAGGTACCCCAGTTCCGCGATCCCCCACTGACTCAAACACTGCCAGCACCGGGGCCAAGACTTTTGTGAAGACCCGAGGAGTGGAGATGAGACCAAAGGTCAACGCCACACACTGATACTGCTCCTCGCCCACGGCAAAATGGAGGAAGCGCTGGTGACCAGCACATATTAGAATGTGCGGGTAGGCGTTCTTGGTGTAGACAGAAGTGAAAAGAAAACCCCCTTAATGTAGGGACGCCACTACTGTGTGAATAGACTTCATGCGGAACTTCTGTACCTGCACAAAGCAGTTTAGCGCCATGAGGTCCAGAATTGGATGTACCTTGCCTTCCTTCCTGGGAACTGAAAAGAGGTTTGAGTAAAAACTACTGAAAAAATTTTGAAGTCAGGACTGGAACAATCTCACCTTAAAGTAACATGTCTTGCACTGCCCCATAGAGATCCTGTAAGCGATCTGGGGACAAGTACAAGTTGGAGAAGAACCTTTTCAGAGGATAAGACCGAACTTAATCTTGTAGCCTGGCCGAATAACTTCGTGGACCCACTCGTCGTGTACCATGGAGGTCCATGTATCTGGAAACCAGCGAAGACGTCCCCCCACCCCAAATACGGGTAAGGGCACCCCTTTATGCCGAGACAGCCTTATCTACTGGTCTGGAGGAACCTGCTCGTGGCTTGCCAGACAAGGTCCTCTTGGAACCTCCGGTGGAGGCCCTGACTTTTGATCCCTTGTCTTGAGATCCGAGATCCTGAGGGACGAAAAAACCTCTCATGAGCCGAGAAGAATGGCCCAAGACTATGACGGTAGCCTTGGTAGCTGGCGGAAGCAGAGTACTCTTCCCCCCCTGTGAGACCCTTAATGATGTCATCCAAGGAAACAAGGGGGGAGATCAGATAAGGCTTTCTTAGAAGTCTGTTCCACAGACCAGCATTTCAGACAGATAATACGCCAATACAGAGCGCCTAGAAATCAAAAAAGCTGCATCCAAAGAAACATCAAAGATAAACTGTAGCCCCTGGATCAACTGATCCGCCAGCTCCGCAAGACAGGGGGAAGTGGCTTCCTCTCCAGGTCCCAGCGTAAAAGTTTAGCCCACTCAGTCAGAGTTTGCAACACCAGGGCAATAGTAAAAACCGGCCCAAGTGCCGAAACAGCCACAGCGAACATATGGCAGGCCAGAGGCTCCACCCTCTCTCATATCAGCTGGATCTGTAAAGGCTGGGGACTCCTCAACCGGAATGAAGGTAGCTTTATTCAACCTGGAAACCAACAGGGGACCGTCCACCTTTTAAGCAGTTAGTCCTCAAAAGGATACCGCAGGGCAAAAATAACCCCACTGTTTTGTGACACTGTTGTCAATGTAAGCGGAAAAAGGAACACCCTCGCCACTGGAGGGCCTGTGGGTGCTGAAAGGGACCGACGCTTCCGACGCAGCATCACCGGCAACCTCCATTTTTAAAATTTCAGGCACTGACAGAAACAGTGCATCATCCACTGCATTTTCACGCGCGGCTAGAGGAGCAGAGATATCATCCTCGCACTCAGGGTGCGTGGTCGCAGACCCAGCAGGGTGACTCCCGTCTGTGGCAGCCGAAACAATTTCAGAATCTGATGTAACAATCAGGGGAGGGGTGCCGACTGCGATTCCGCAAAGAGGACGCCAACCGAGGGCCCGCCAATGGATCACCTACTGGACCCCGCAAAAAAGGGGACAAGGGGGTCGCCTTCCGAGCCCCTCCATAGAGTCCCGCATAATAGCCCAGAGAACATCCCTGCCTAGTTACCAACCCCCAGGGTGGCAGGGAACCCTGCTTAACCCCCTGTTGCACTCCAGGAAAAATCCAGTCATCAGCAACTCCAACAAGCCCCCTTTTAGAGCATGTGGTAAAAGCCAGCTCATAACCTCACCTGGGGGGGGGAGGGGGGGAGACGAAAGACCAAATGTGACCACCTAAAGTTAAGAGGGGCTGGGGGGGGAGAGGAGGGGAAACCGGGGTCCCTCCGTCCCAGGGAGTGGCCCACGTCCACCCCAAAACCCTTCAGGAGTAGGGGGGGGGCGCTACTTACCATACCAGGAATGGAGTGGGCACCGCCCGGACAGACCACTGCTTCATCGGAATGTGGGTAGCTGTCAGCCAGGAGGAACGCCGTGACTCAGGCCGAGGCCAGGTCGTATGCGCCCTCGCGAGACGTTTAACTTGCAGGCCAGCCCCCGCCCAGTGGAACTATGTCGCAGCAGACCTAGCATGGAGCTGAGGTCAGCGTGAGCATGCACTGGCCAGATCAGGGGGACCCTATGGATCCAAATTATCCAGTTCGGCAATGGATTGTATATTCTCACAGCAACAAGTAAAGATAGGAAAGAATGCTATTGTTAAAAAATAAATAAAAATCCAGGACCAGAGAACCCCAGCAAGAAACTAAGTCCTTACTCCTGACTAGGCAAAAAAAAAAACAGTGCCTATAGCTGAGAGTGCGTGTATACCCCCTGGGACTGCCCATAGGCTTAAAAGTGCCCAGTAGGCAAGTAGCTAATATAACATTGACACTCGCTGCAGATCGCAACTGCAATGCGTTTTGAACAAGGTGCAGGGTAATGCACACGTAATGTGGGTGCAGGAGTGAGTTTGGAGCCAAGTGGAAAGGAATGATTATAGTCTGAGCTCTGGAGTGATGATGAGGCGGATATTGACCTCCTATAACCTTGAGGTCCAATGTCTCTGGTGAGCTTTATGTGACACAGTGTATGAAGAGGCACATAGCATTAATTAAGGAGGAGATTGCACAAGATTTATGCAAGATTTGGATCTCAACATGTATTGTAACACGGTTGCATAATGAAGATTTGAGTGTGTTTGCACTAAGGCACTTTGGACTTTATTTGTGAAATATGATAGACTTTAAAAACAAACATACAAGGTAAATGTTCTATGGGTACTCATTTATGATTAGGAGGAGGTTTTGAGAAACTTTTTTTACTTTATTGGAATTGGCCTGTGTATTTTGTATGGTATAGTAGGTTACTTTTTCCCCCCCGCATGTAATTGGTACAGATGGCTTAGTATTTGATTTATAGAAAATATGTGTTGTACTTGTTGCGATCGTATGGTGGTAAGGTAGAAAAAAAAAATATCCTCAAAAAAAAAAAAAAAAAAAGGAAGCAGACTCGATTGACCACCTGGTCTTTTTTGACGTCATTGTTCTCTAGTTTACCATGTGCATTATGAATTGTGGCTGAAATGTTTTTGCTACAAGGGCTGTATGGCACTGGAAGGGCAACACACTGAAGATTTCAGGAAGGGGCGTGAAAGTATATATTTTACTACAAGGCCTTCAATGAGGAGGGCTGGGATAAAATTAAAGGAAAACTAGAAGTGAAACATGGCTGCAAGTAACATTCACCATCGCCATGGATTAAGCAGGAATAAAGCATACCTGCCACAGAACTGTTTGCTGACCAGGATGGCACTGCTGCTCGTCGCTGATAGAAAAGGATATAAGCTGTTGGCTTGCACACTTCATCTTCTGCAAGTGCCTGCACTTCACTGTCATCAAAGCAGTACCACATGCCATCCACAGAGTTTTTACAGTAAGCTGAAACAAAAACGAGATGGTGAAACAATGGAGATCATAAAGCAATAAACAGCGCACATAGAGGTTTACTATTTTACCTGCAAATCTGTAATTCTCTACACCCAATATGGTTATTTATGCACATTTTCAGCGCTACACAGCCAGTCAAGTGACATTTAGAACTCTTAATTAAAATGGTAGTAAATAGAGGTGCAACGAACGGAAATTTTGGTGCCAAAACAGAAAATACAGGATGCGTTTGGACGAAAAGCAAAAAGGATAGTTTTCAAAACGTATTTATATTTTTATATATAAAATTGTACTATATTCGACTTTTTAATTATTATTAATTTAAATGAATATGAATTTATTTCAACCATTGACACTTTTAGCAGAAGAAAAGCCCAGTAAAAATGCATCCGTTTAAATTCTATGTATGTCTTCACACTGGTCCATTGCGCTTCCGCTGTGGCATCAAAAATGCTACTTGCTGCATTTTTGTTTAAAAAAAAAAAAAAAAACACGCAACAAAGGTGAACCTCCCTGTTGAAATGCATTGAAAACACAGCAAGAACCGCACCGACTTCAAAGTAGTTCCTGCACTACTTTGCCATGATTTTAATGCGTTTTGAGGAATATAGCCTTGCCATTGCTTTTAAAATCGCGGCAAAGTCAAGGTAAAATCGCATTACACAAGTGTGAAAGGGGCCTAAATCTTAATTTAGGTATTCTGCATGTATAGATAATGTTGGTAATGTGCACAATCAAGCCTGCCTTTTGATTGCAGTACAGGTTAGAGGAAAAAAAAAACATTTTATTTTACATAAATACCTGTATAATGACCACCCTGCATGGTTCCATGATGGTTGCAGACAGCATACAGATCATATATGAAGTCCTCAGGATCCCGGCCAAGGCCATAGGGTCTTCTCCAAGGTGACCAATGTGATGGAAGGCTCCAAGAGCTCTGACTGCGCTTCACCACATGAGGGGTCATATCTAACCCCACCAGGGGAAAGCGGACCATATTCTGCAGCTTCACCCTTCGATCTGCATCCTAAGCAGGCACGACATTTAGACAGGTGATTATCTAACACATCAGACATATGAGAGCCATCCAAATTTTAGAAAATAATTCTTATCTCACTGAAATTAAAGAGGTTATCAAGGATAGAATTAAGTTTTTTCTACTTACTCACACAGGTAGGCTGTTCAAATATTAGGATCAACCACACACCTGAGATCTCTTTAAAGTGGCTGTAAACCCTTACATGTACCCAAGTGAAGTGACTAGCCTCAGTAATACACAGGGATTAAAACAAATCACCCTACATACGTTGTACCCGTTTATCTTTAGTCCTCTCCACATCCATTAAAAAGTACAGAATTTATACAACTTGTCTGAGCTGGGGCAGAGAGCTAAAATTACACTCTGCAGAGCTCAAAGAGGAGAACTCTGAAAGCTGATTGGAGGAAAGTGACAGCCCCTCCCCTTCACACAGTAACAGAGCTGAGGCTGTCAGTCAGCTGGCGGCCCCTCCGTTGTCACCTTTTTTCTTGTCAGAAGTGACTGTTGCAGATAGGCAAATGAGGCAGCAGACAGAAATAACACTTAGTGCTCTTAAGTGAGACACGTTTACAAAACAGAGGGATATGCCTTGTTCATTTTTATTTTTCATGAGGTTTACAACCACTTTAGGCATAGAATAGTTAGGGAGCCATTTACCCAATGCTTGTAGTGCTGGGTTCAATATGTTTTTTTATGCAAATCGTCCAATGGACTAACATGGAACATTCACATTTTTCACCTTCAAATGGAAGGTTTGCAAGACTGCATGGAATTTCCAGAAAGGGCCTCCAACAGGCATCCCTTAAATGCTGAGCCCTGACCTGACAGTCATATCAGCACTGAAGCAAGCCTTTTATGGTGTGGTCTTACAGTGCCCTATGTGAACTCTAAAGCTGGCCATACACCAGTAGATTTCCAAATTAACATTCATATGGAAATTCTCATTAGTTTATTTGATGTATGTCTATTGAATGTACTATAAAACGGTGTTTACTTTTACCATTTGATTTTATAGTGAATTCAATTTTCTGACTGAAAACCACATTACCGGTATACATTTTTTACTGCTGAAGAAACTTTTATCATCCACCTCCTTAGAATTTTCTCGTCACTGTGGTCAAAAACAAATGTTGACTGATCCTACTGACTATTCGAAAGTTGAACAAACATTTGTTAAAGAAAGTTTTCCAACTAAGTTCTTCTAGTGTATGGTCATCTTAAAGACGAATTCCAGGTATGGATATATTCACATAGTTACACTGAACCCAAGCTGGAGAGGCATGCAGAAAAAATGGCAACTATAGTAACTAGAGGACATGAATTAGTGTGGAACCACTCATAGACCTAAGACTACAATCAACACATATAAGGAACATCAATGTATTAGTTTAGTGCATGCAGTATGAGTAGAGAGCCAAAAATATTGGCAAGCAGTGCAGTAAGTAGCACACTTGCATTGTATACTGTAAGTGGTCAGTTTGCAAGTATTTTTAAAAGCGAAATTAAAGAAGATCTCAGCAAAAGTGGGGAAACAAGAACTTGAAATTGAAGGTAAAATATAATCTCAAACCCAGTTCCATCTCTATTCCATTTATTTAGATTCCTGAAGTACATCTAACATGGCTTAATCAACTATCTAACATAAATAATGATTTTTTCTTATCCAAACTGCTAGCTACTATGATCCTTCACAATTATGTATGTATATTGATAAATACAGGGCATATTATAGAGGATACTTCTGTTTTTTTAACATTAGTCTGTAGCTCTGCACAGCCACATTTTCAGGAAGTCAGCACATACAGGTGTGTAAAAAGTTATTTTATTTCAGTAATTTAATTCAAAATGTGAAACTCCTATTTTATATAGATGCGTTAAACACAGAGTGATATATTTCAAGCATTTCTTTTAATTTTCATGATTATGGCTTACAGCTAGGAAAAATACAAAATTCAGTATCTCAAAAAATTAGATTATTACATAAGACCAATAAAAAAAAATGGGATATTTGACTTATCGTAAAATCCAATTATCTGATGTTCATTGACCGACACAGCTCCTGGTATTCATAACCATTGGGTTATACTGCCCCCTACAGGAGTAGGACACTAAGCTGCCTAAAAAAAAAAAAAAAAAAAAAATTTCTAAAAAAATCTTGCCAGGACCAAAGATCCCAGCAAGGAACTTAGGTCCTTACTCCTGACTAGACAGAAAAAAACTAACATCCTGTAGCAGAGAGAGAGAGGATATACCCTCTGGGACTGCCCCTAAGGTGTGGCCAAAACGTTTTACTTCTGCCTAGTGTCCTACTCCTGTAGAGGGCAGTATAACCCAATTTGATATTAATCAAGAGGACTGCGTCTGTCAATGAGCGACAGAGAAATTCTGGCTACCCCCATGGGCAGTCCCAGGGGGTATACTCCTTCTCTCTGCTATAGCCACTCAGGTTTGTTACAAGCAGTGTCAGGAGAATAACAAATCCACAGAGGGGTGGGTGCTGTGTCCGTCAATGAACATCAGAGAAATGGGATTTTATGGTAAGTCAAAAATCTAATTTTCTCTTTTGTTCATTGATGGGAAACAGCTCCTGGTATTCATAACCATTGGGACATCCCAAAGCAGTGTTAAACATGAGGGGTGGGAACAACTAAAAAAATTCCCAAGGCTAAACAGTAGCCAATCAGGCAACAGGAGCTCAACCTGAAAAAAAGAAAAAAAAACCCTCAAAGAGGATCAGGTCCTCTCAAACTGCAGACTGCAAAACCTGGTGGCCAAAAGGAAGCACCCACAGATGCCAATACAACCACTTTATAAAACTTTGTAAAAGTGTGCACCGACGACCAAATGGCCGCCATGCAAACCTGCGCCACTGACGCCTGATGACGGAAGGCCCAGGAGGCACTAAGCGCCCTAGTAGAGTGCACCTTGACAGGAAAAGAAGGAACCTGATCCTTGATGTAATAGGCCTGAACCACTGTCTGTCTGATCCATCTGGAAATGGTCGCAGAGGAAGTGGACAACCCTTTGAGGTTCGTCCGGGAGCACAAATAGAGAGTCTGACTTCCTGAAAGACTCCGTAGCTGTCAGGTACACCCTAATTGCCCGGATCATATCCAAGGCATGCAAGGCAATTTCGTTTGGATGTTTAGGCCTGGGACACAGGGAAGGCAACACAATGTCTTCATTCAAATGAAAATCAGAGACAACCTTTGGAATGAAAGACGGACAGGGGTGAAGAACCATCCTATTCCTGTGAATCACCAGATAGGGTGAACGACATGATAACGGCACCAGTTCCGACACCCTGCGCGCAAAGGTGATAGCTACCAAAAAGGCCACCTTCTGGGACAGCGTAAACAGGGGAATTTCCCGAATATTTTTAAAGGTAGGGTTCTGTAGAGCTGAAAGCACCAAATTGAGATCCCAAAGCAGAAAGGGAGCTCGAACTGGAGGGACCAAATGTTGGACACCCTGAAGTCCCAAGGAGCACCAAGGAGTGTGTGGCCAAAGGTCCTTGGAAGAAGACCGCCAAACACCTGGCCCTTAAAAAGGTACTCAAGGCTAACTTCTGTTCAACCCCCTGTTGAAGGAAGGCTAAGATCCAAGCCACCGAGAAGGAGCGAGGATGAACCACAAGCGACTTACACCATGCAATGTACATCTTCCACGTACATTGGTAGATCTTACTAGAAGTAGATTTCCTAGCTTTCAACAGTGTAGGAATCACAGATTCAGATAAATCCCCATCCTTCAGCACCTGGCATTCAACAGCTAAGCCGTCAAAGCCAACGACTAAAGCAGGATGGAAGATCGATCCTTGGGACAGCAGATCCTCTGAGATGAAGCTTCCAAGGAACGTCAGCGACCAGCCGCACCAGATCGGCGTACCAAGCCAGACGAGGCAAATCCGGAGCAACTAAGATGACCAGAATCCCTTCTGTCTCGAACCAGCATAGAAGTCTTGGCAGAAGCTTAAGAGGAGGAAAGGAGTAAATCAGACGATACTAACCCCACATGGCCATCAGCGCATCTGTGGCATCCGCCAGAGGATCTTATGACCGTGACACAAAACTCTGCACCTTTCTGTTGAGCCAAGATGCCAATAGATCCACCACGGGGGTGCCCCACTGGAGACACAGCCTATGAAACACCTCTGGATGAAGGGAGCACTCCCCTTGGTCTAACGCCTGCCGACTGAGGTAATCCGCCTGCCAATTTTCCTCCCCTTGAATGTGTACGGCGGAGAGGGCTGGAACTAATTTTTCTGCCCACCTTTGAATGCCGGCTACCTCCAGAGCCGCCAGGACACTTCTTGTGCCCCCTTGGTGATTGATATAAGCCAAGACCATGGCATTGTCCAATTCAATGTGCACTGGACAACCCTGAATAGTTCCCCCCTGGTCCAACACCTGCTGACTGAGGTAATCCGCCTGCCAGTTTTCCACTCCAGGAATGTGTACGGCGGAAAGGGCTGGAACGGAACGTTATGCCCATCTGAGAATGCCAGCTACCTCCAGAGCTGCCAGAACACTTCTTGTGCCCCCTTGGTGATCGACATAAGCCACGGCTGTGGCACTGTCTGATTAAATGCACACTGGACATCCTTGGAGACGATCGGTCCAATCTTCCAAGGACAGTCAGATCGCTTGATGCTCCAGGACATTGCTCGGTAGTCTGGACTCTTCCAGGGTCCAGACCCCCTGAGCAGAATTTCTGTCAAGAACGCCTCCCCACACAAACAGGCTGGCATCCGTGGTGACCACCGTCCAATACAAGGGGAGGAAGGATTTACTCTGCCGGAGCGCCCTGGAGAATGATGCCACCAGATCAGTGACCCTTTTGTACCCAGGCTCACCTGTATTTGGTTGTCCTGAGGCTGCGGAAAGGAAAGATCTTTGCCACTCTAGATGGCTTGTGAGTGCCAAAGAGAACCGTCGTCTCCGTCACTACTTCAGCTGTGTTCTCCATTTTAAAGGTCTCATGCATAGATACAATCAGTGCATCCACCATCGCCTTTTCCTGCGTGGCTGGCTACAGGAGTGGAGGAATCATCCTCACTATTTGAGAACTCCGGGCGTGTCGTCGCAGACCCAGCAGAGTGACCTACGTCCACGGCGGCCGAATCCTATTCAGGATGCGAGGAGACAGATGAGGCAGGGGCGCTTTTTGCTAGCCCGTCGCCTTAAAACCACCTCCATGCGGAACACAAAAAGGACTCCAGGACCGCAGTCAGTGCATCAATGGATGGTTGGGAACTGGGAGCCCCACAGCTTTAGAGGAGATCAGGTGAGGAAATGCTCCAAAGACTCCATGAATAGGGGGACCCCACAAAACCACAAAAAAGGTGAAAAAAGACTGTTAAGGGACACCCCCACCGCTACGGCAGCACCACGCGGTCAACAGTAACAGAACACCTAAATCGATCCTTAGCAGAGAGGGAGAGGAACCCACCAGACTCACCACCCGGTAGAAACAGGCACCTGCAGCCATCAGGATAATCTGCACTTCACGTGCAGCGATCAGTAAGTGAAAGGATCCAGGAGTCAGCTCCAGGGGATGAGGAGGGGCTCCCACTGCCAAATTGCCACCCATAGGGCTCCACTGTCATGGCTGCCGCTATTTTCAATGGCAAAAACCGCCGCAAAATGGCCGCCGTGCATTGAGCACACAGACAACAGCAAAATGGTGGCACCACGATGCTCCCAGGGACCCAGGAGGGATCTCTTTGACTCAGAAAACAGGACAGGCAGGAAGGAGGGCTCCAGAGGGACAGTTACCATACCAGGAACAAGGCAGGTACCGCTGCAGACAGAACCTCCTCTCCATCAAAATAGGGGGCTGTTGGCCAGAAGGAGACTTAACTCGCCGACCTAGCGCGGAACTGAGGTCTGTACGCGCTCGCTGGCCAGACTGGGGTGACCACTGGATTTAGATTATCCAGCCCGTTGCCCAGTCCGGCTGTTAATTGTAGATCTCCCGGGAAAAAAAACACAAGGAAAAAAATCTATCTAAAAAATAAAAAATTGCCAGGACCAGAGATCACAGCAATCAACTAGGCAGAAAAAAAAACTGAGTACCTATAGCAGAGAGGGGGGAGGGGGGGGGGGGGGAGTATACCTCCTGGGACTGCCCATAGGCGTAGCCAGACTTTCTTTCTGCCTAATGTCATACTCCTGTAGGGGGCAGTATAGCCCAATGGTTAAGAAGATCAGGAGCTGTGTCTGCCTATGTACGAAAGAGAAATTCTAATTTTATGAGATGCACCTGTATATGCTGAAATAGTGAATGCTATGCTCTCAGGTCAGACAGCCAGCCTGCCAGAAAACTGGAAGAATGCAGGCTGACAACGCTGTAGCTAATTGCATTGCAGTAGCTTAGAACTGTCAGCCTGAAACAGTACGCGATTAATCCCCAGGTAAGTCTCTGCAGATTCACAATAAAAAATAAATAAAATAATCAACACAGTAGGGCATAATGCAAAAAAAAAAAAAAAAAATACTGAAAATCAAATTTGGGCTTTACATACCTTCCTTTAAAAAATAAAAAGGACAAAATCACATCTTATCTCCCATTTACCCTATTGCATTGACTGCACATAGAATAGTTTACTTTTGTTTAAAACTAGGATTCTGTCACCCTGAACAATGTACACTGTGCTTTTCCTGGGGACAGTGTATAGAACGGGATAAGCAAACCTTTTCTAGAACAGAACAGAGGAAGAGACTACTACTACTACTACTACTACACTAAAGCAGCCATGTTTTTTTTCTTTGCTGAGATCTGGTAAAATATTAGAAGAAGAAAGATTAGAAGAAGTGGCTACATACAGGAACTAAAACTCAAATACTGTATATGAAAAAGCAAAAGACAACATCCTGCATTTTAAAAGATTATGACAGCGAGTTTGGGGAAAAGATCCCTGGCTCACACTCACTACAGGCAGCGGATTGGGGAAAGGTTGCAGCAATGGGAACATGCTACATGTTCAACTCTAAAAACAGGTGGAACATGTAACATGTTCCCAAAGGTGAACTTATCCTTTAAATTAGTGATCAACCAATATCGTTTTTTTTAATGCAGATACCGATATTTTGGCCATCGGATATCGGCCAATATTGTCGGACACAGGTACTCCTTGTGGAGGGATCTGTGGGTCTAAAAAGACCCCAAACCCCTCCTCGGCACTGAAAAGCATTCAAAACGCCAAGTTTGGCTGTATTGAATGCTGTCAGTTTTTTAATGTGGCGCCGAGTACCCGGAAGTGATATCATGACATTACTTCCGGGTTTTTTACATGGAGTCCTGATCAAAGCCGAATGCGGCTTTGATTGGGTCTTCTGTTGGGCGGCCATGCAGGTAGGATGCCCGGTGGGACGGGGGACCCGGGTGAGACGGGAAAAGGCGGCGGGAGGGGGGGGTGACGTCCCCTCCTGCTCCTTGCCGCATCAGTTGTCATTACAAGACAGCCAACCGTCGGCTATGGACACGGGTACTGGGGTGATGCCTCTAGCTGCAGGCATCACTGCGGTACAGCACTTTCCCTAAATATCGGCAATATTGGAAACCTCAGGGGCCGATTCCGATATAATCGGGGAAAGTGCAAATCGGCCCCCGATATATCGGTGGTGCCGATAATCGGTCGATCCCTACTTTAAATATCATGCAAATGTACCCCCAAGCCATACTAGTATAAAGCAAGGAATTGTCAAACTGCAAAGAATTCCCTTCAATATCAGTATATGTAGAACTGTTGTAGGATGTGAAGCTGGCAAGAACAGATGGGTATACACTCAGCAGAGGAAGGTTAATAAAGCCAAGGGCAGCAGGTTTCTAAAGCAGAAGACTAGTTAAAGCATAGATCTGTTGTGAGTTATTCATACATAGCAGAGGAAGGGCCAACTTACCTGTCGGAATCTCTTTAAATGTAGAATTAGAACGTCAGGCAGAGTCCACAGGCTGAGTTTAATGCTGCCCTGTTGAAGCTGTTTACAGTGAGGACAGCGCCAGGCATTGCCAGGAGCCAGCTGCAAATAGGCGGCATAAGCAATCAGGCAGACGGATCTACAAGCACTACACATAAAGCATGGGCAGCAAATGCACTAACTAAAAAAAAAAAAAAAAAAAAATAGGATTTTGGTACCCACAATAAAATCCTTTTCTTGAAGTCCATCGAGAGACATAGGAAGTCTTTCACTTTATAGTTATATTGGCACCTGCAGGAGGATCGGACACTGGCAAACAAAATAACTGAGTAAGTCCAAGATAACCCCTCCTACTACCAGCAATCCTCTGGTTTATAGCAAAGCAGTAGCAGGAGCATGGATATTAAACACAGAGGACCTATCTCACCTCAAAGGACTGCAAAAAATAAAAACATTAAACAAAACAAAAAATACATTAAAAAAAAAGGATTTTACAGCGAGTACAAAAGTTCTATTTTCTTTTTATTGAGGAGCACAGGAAGTCTTTTACCTTTGTGATGTCCAACTGAGTGGGTGGGCTACACATCAAACAAACGCTAAAAAGGCCAACAAAGCAACAACGTAGAACTGGGAACTCCCTGCAGCTCCAAGAGCTGCCTTAAGGACATAATGCCCAAAGTTGGCATCAGAGAAGACCTCAAAGTACACCTGGTAGAACTTAGAGAATATATGAATAGATGACCAGATGGCAAACTTCCAAAGCTGAAAAACCGAAGCTTGGTACAAAAAAAAAAAAAAAGCACAAGAAGCACTTCGATAGAATAGTATGTGCCGTGACAGAAAACAGAAAAGGGTAGAGAACATGAACATGGATGATGGCCTGTCTAAGCCACCGAGTAATAGAGCTAGAAACCACCAAACCCTTAGGAGGTATAGATACAGCATTTCACAAAAGTGAGTACAACCCTCACATTTTTGTAAATATTTTTATAATATCTTTTCATGCGACAACACTGAAGAAATGACACTTTGCTACAATGTAAAGTAGTGAGTGTACAGCTTGTATAAAAGTGTAACTTTGCTGTCCCCTCAAAATAACACACAGCCATTAATGTCTAAACTGCTGGCAACAAAAGTGAGTACACCCCTAAGTAAAAATGTCCATATTGGGCCCAATTAGTAATTTTCCCTCCCCAGTGTCATGTGACTCAGTGTTACAAGGTCTCAGGTGCAAATGGAGAGCAGGTGTGTTAAATTTGGTATTATCGTTCTCACTCGGAGAATCTGAAAAAAAAAAAAAAAATTGTTGCTCTACATAAAGATGGCCTAGGCCAGTGATGGCGAACCTTGCCACCCAAGATGTTTTGGAACTACATTTCCCATGATGCTCGTGCACTCTGCAGTGTAGTTGAGCATCATGGGAAATGTAGTTCCAAAACATCGGGGGTGCCAAGGTTCGCCATCACTGGCCTAGGCTATAAGAGGATTGCCAAGACCCTGAAACTGAGCTGCAGCACAGTGGCCAAGACCATACAGCAGTTTAAGAGGACAGGTTCCACTCGGAACAAGCCTCGCCATGGTAGACCTGACCGTGCTCAGCGTCATATCCAGAGGTTGTCTTTGGGAAATAGACGTATTAGTGCTGCAAGCATTGCTGCAGAGGGTGAAGTGGTGGGGGGTCAACCTGTCCGTACTCCGCATCAAATTGGTCTGCATGGCTGTCGCCCCAGATGGAAGCCTCTTCTAAAGATGATGCACAAGAAAGCATGCAAACAGTTTGCTGACAAGCAGACTAAGAACAAGGATTACTGGAACCATGTCCTGTGGTCTGATGAGACCAAATTAACCTTTTTGGTTCAGATGGTGTCAAGCATGTGTGGCGGCAACCAGGTGAAGAGTACAAAGACAAGTGTGTCTTGCCTACAGTCAAGCATGGTGGTGGGAGTGTCATGGTCTGGGGCTGCATGAGTGCTGCCGGCACTGGGGAGCTACAGTTCATTGAGGGAACCATGAATGCTAACATGTACTGTGACATAATGAGGCAGAGCATGATTCCCCTCCCTTCGGAGACTGGGCAGCAGGCCAGTATTCCAACATAATGACCCCAAACACACCTCCAAGACAACCACTGCCTTGCTAAAGAAGCTGAGGGTAAAGAGGATGGACTGCCAAGCACGTCTTCAGACCTAACCCCTATTGAACATCTTTGGGACATCCTCAAACGGAAGGTGGAGGAGCTCAGGGTCTCGAACATCCACCAGCTCCGTGATGTCGTCATGTAGGAGTGGAAAGGGGCTCCAGTGACAACCTGTGAAGCTCTGGTAAACTCCATACCTAAGAGGGTTAAGGCAGTGCTGGAAAAGAAGGGTGGCCACACTCAAATATTGACAATTTGGGCATTTTCACTTATGGGTGTACTCAGTTTTGTTGCCAGCGGTTTAGACATTAATGGCTGTGTGTGAAGTTATTTTGAGGGGACAGCAAATTTACAATATTATATGAGCTGTACACTCACTACTTTACATTGTAGCAAAGTGTCATTTCTTCAGTGTTGTTACATAAAAAGACATAACATATTTACAAAAATGTGAGTGGTGTACTCACTTTTGTGAGATACTGTAGCCCACTTTTGCACAAAATCCTCCCCAAGCAAGAACAAAGCTAGTAAGCGTTTGGGGGGATAAAGAGCGTCTCAGAAGACAGAACTGGAACAGCAAGTGCAAGGGAGGATCCTTGTGGCATTAAGGGCTCTAAAGTACCAAAGACTGCAAACAGTATTAGAAACAACAGACTAAACTCCTAGCTTCAACTATGTACCCGCTCCCTTAAAAAAAAAAAAAAAAAAAAAATTCAAAACAGAGAAGGGCATGAAGTGGAACTTCCTTTTTTAGGTGAAGTTCCGCTATCAGTTTTCTTTTTTTTACACAGCAGAACGAAGCACAGGATGTTCATCCTCCTAGAACAATAGCAAAAGACATGTTGGTAGTAGACGGGGTTATTTCAGAACTTGCATACGTTTTTTGTTTGTCCAAACCTCTTGTGAGTGGCTCAAGGTGAAAGACTTCCATGTGTTCCTCAATGGCAGAGAAAGTCAATGAATAATCAATAGACCTGACTAAACATTTACAAGTACTGGAAACTTCCAAATACAATTTGTCTGTACATAGAAATTGTATTAATGTTAACAGTGAAAATATACATCATCAAAGAGTCCAGCATGCATTCAAAATGAAACATATTTGTAAATCCCCTTTTTACCGTCTCAGTCCATGCAGGGAAAGTAGTTTAGGTGGTAATGTGTAGATCTAGTGCTAAAGAAACCAAAAAAAACTCTATGCTGCTCCTAAACACCCTACACATTTAATTATGCAAGCAGCTTGGAACCTGCAGCATTCTCTGGTGACAAATATGTAGACTTTCTCTTACAATATTTTATTTATTTTTTTATGAGAAAGAGTAGATAACAAGAAATGAGCAACAGATAAATAGTTAATTTTCCTCACACAGGAGTAGTAAGTAGAAACAATATTCAAAGATTATAACATTACGCATTTATTAGGCTGAAACCATAATGAGGCTTCGCTTTGACTAGGGAGGCGGCCAATCAATAGGCTTTTACTTTCTAACAAATAGAGAACAGATTTTGATATTTCTTTAACTTTCAATTCCTGCATAACTGTCATTAGCCTGGGGCTCAGACAAAGATAGACTGTAAGTGTTTTAAAGAGGTCTCAAATAGCAGCCCGCATATTTCTCTGGCACCGCAGGGGTACTTCAAAGGCTAGGTATACTGAGAATTGAAAACACAGTCAGGCTGAATCACTCAATGGTTTCCGATATCCCTCCAGCCGAAAGACCTTACACTAGAGTTCACGGCTCAATAACTGTCATTGCCAAATCAGATACTGCATGGCTCCCAAGAGTGCCAGAAGATATAACAGGACATCTCCTGACTATGGGATACTAATGTGCCTGTAGGTTTCCCAGATAGGCCTGGTCTTAGCTTGCCTTGGAAAACCAGTTCTAGAGAACACTGCCTGACCCCCAACTCAAGTACAAACATGTAAGCTTGCCCGATGGATGCACACTTGTATACAAACTTGCATATTCAATGAGCTTCTTGGTCATTGAACAGGTAAAGTTTGTAGCCCCCTTTTGCCAATGTATGGTCAAGCAACAATTTAAATAGATTACCTAACCCCCTCCTGCACTGCACAAGGCTCTATTCGGCACCAGGAACAAGGAAAAGTACTCAAAACTTTCAGCCATCATGGATCACATGACAGCATTGACGGTTCTAATATCCTGCTAATATGTAAGAATCCTGGGCTGTTTTGTCAAAAAGCCAAAGCTCTAGCTACCTCCCACTTTCCACACATTTCTACTGGTTTATCATTATGATGGGCTGCCTCCCTAGCTTACAGGAATGCACAGAATTAGGGGAAGTTTCAATATTGTCAGAAGAGCTTTACATGATGTAACAGTAGGATTTTGGGTTGCTGCAGGTATGCACAGCCACCTCTAGGTGTTTGCACTCATCATACCTAGATAAATCAATACAAATCTGCCAACATAACCTAACCTTTCTTCTTTTCCTCATCCAATGTTTTAATGGGTTTCTCAAAAGGTTCTACAGTTAAATTCAGTTAGTTCAGCTCTAAATATTTCAGACTCCAAACTGACATTTTCCATTTGAAGTGAAACATCCTAAATGCAGCGGATTTATCATCACTTTCATGAATATTCAAAAGCAGGTACATTTTAGAAGAAAAATCTCAAAGAAATGTGCCAGAGTTTGGAAATCAGGTATACATAGGGGTTATTATCCATAACCTATAGGTGGGTAAAGGGTTGCTGGGAGGGTAAAGGGCTGCTGGGAAAGTTTGACTCAGCACAGAAAATGGACCAATAGTTTTCAGTAAGTATTTTTGTACAGTATCGATTTCAGCAAATAAAACTTTGTTAATTTATTAGGATTGTGATTAGCAGTCTTTGTTATAGTCTTTTTTTTTTTAAATTGGCTTAAAGGGTAAAAGGCTTAAAACTAAAAAAGAAAAATGCACATGACATTTAACTCTTTCTGAAGATGCTAGTTAGCCTGAGTGTCATGGTGACCCCTCTTGTCTTGTTACAATAAGTAAATTAATGACCCACAAGTGTGTGGATAAGAAGTTCTGATTTCATTCTGACCTAAAGCGCTACATACTTGTTGCAGCTCCTACTCTAAAGCAATGGCAACCTACAGGTTTCTCTTGAGCTTGATGGAGGTTCAAGTTAAGGATCAACTTTACTTTACAGCATAGCTAAAGTTAAATGTTATCCCCACATAAGCCCTGTCCTAGAACAGATTTTTGATTGGAAACTTTAGTCTAAATTAGAACAAAATCAAGTCTAGTGGCCGCAGCTGGCAGAAACATTAGGGAACATGAGTGTAGAGATCTTGCCAATAAAGAAATCTGCTGCCAGGTCCATTCCTTCCTTTCTCTTTTTTTTCTGTTTTAAAGTGGATGTAAACACCATTCATGAAATCTGACCTATGCACATATATCTGTAGTGTTTACTATCTCTCTCCAAAGTTCTGAGCCCAATGTAATTTTGCTGCTTCGTTCCTCTGTTATCAGCACGATCATTTCTGACAAGTTCCCTGAAACAGGAGATAAAAGGAGCTGAAAGTTTGTGTCGGGGAAGGGACTTAGAGACAGATATGCAGAGAGCTTTTCTATTTACAGCACAGCGCTGCAAGTTTCTTCATTCCTCCGCCTGTATGGAGTGGGGGGGTGTGCCTTTCCTCCAATCATCTCACACACAGTGTATGCCTAGACTTCCCTCCCACAGCTGAAAGAGGAAACAAAATTTGTAACACAATGTGTACTTATGTAAACAGTGTAGAAAGCTGAAGACCGCAGATGTGCAAGTAAAACTTATGTAGGAGGGTTTGGCTCATCTCTGTGTATCATCTGAGCCTGGTCACTTCACTGGGTATATATGTGAGGGTTTACATCCACTTTAAGTCCTTTGTTTTAATATATATATTTGACATTGGTTTTGGTATCCAACAACCTAAATGCATTTTTTTTTGCACTTTATGTGCAAGATGATAGATATATGTGATAGATATTCGATTACTTCTCTCAAATTTGCAATGCGGTCTTTATATTTTTACAGAGGCAGATTTAAACTGCTAGGTTTATCTATTGTAATTATGGGCTCTACTATATTTCTAGGTTCTGTCCTTTTTTTCCTTTCTGTAAACCTTTTTATGATGAAAACCTTATTAAAATTTTATAGTGCAAAAAAAAATAAAAAATAAAAATCTGCTGGGCGTTTCAACGTACTGATATGTCAATATTTAGTGAACTATGCTGTCAAAATAATGGTTAAATAGGCCTACAACACAAAGCGCTTTAGGGAGTGCAACTCACCTGCTCCTCTTTGGTATACAGCTGAAAACACTGGGAGAGGCTGCAACACTGTGGCTGGTGATGAATCTCCCGCTGCAGGCGTACACTCTCAGAGTCAGGGACATACTCCTCTTCTGTGTTGCCAAAAAGACTGCAAGATAAAAGGAATAAAAAACACAACATGCTGAATAAAGCGTATTGTTTGAAAAACTAGATTGTTTAAGGTCAAACTACATATACCACTTAGAAGAATGACTCATTCCCCCTCTTTCTGTGCACTGTTGGGGATCGCTACAGAGCTTCAATTAGAGAGACTGAAAGGCAATAATAGCAGCTGCTATTCCCTCTCGCTTTAGAAAAGCCACATACAGTACATAGTAAAACCTTTAACATGGGTGCACCCTGATATACACTGAATATGTGCCTAGAAATAAAACTGTAAGCTGGTCAAGCTGTACCATTTTTTGGATTAATAAAACAAAACACATTGAAAAAAGAATGAAACTGTTTTAGTTTTGGGTAGGGTAAGAATTAGTTAGGGCCCTCCTGGGTGTCTGTATGTCCTTTCTCTTCACTTCCTGCCCCAGAGACACAAGCGGAAGAAGAGATCACTGTTGCGAACTCCATGTTAGGAGATCTCCCCTCATAGGACAGCGGTCATCAGAACATCTTTTCCCAATTGGAAGATATTCCTGTGACAACCTAAAATGTTATATTTCCCATCACATTGTATCAGAGGCAATGGTCCCAGGAAAAAAGATTGAATCTCTCCAACTAGAATACAAGAGCATAAAAAAACAAAAACACAAAACACACACACAACCTGAGACGCCAAGCTCTCTACCATTAACTTTAAAATAAATTCACTTTAACCACTTGCCAACCGCCAGAAGTACATATACTGTGGCAGGACGTCTCTGTCCCGCAAAACAACGTAACGTGGCTTTGCGGGACTGCGAGTGGGGGCATGTGTGCGTCCATTCGCGACAGGGGGAGCCAATCAGCAGGTCTGGCGGCCGCAATTGCCGCTGGGCACCCGTGATCGCTCCCCATGGAGACAGAATGGCGGTTTGCCATTGTAAACATGGCAGACCGATGTTCTGTCAGTAATGAACACAGGGATCCTGTGTTCCTCTTATTTAGGAACATAGGTCTCTGTGTTCATTCAGTATATACATCCCCCCAGTTAGAATGCACCCCCTAGGGACACATTTAACCCTTTGATCGCCCCTGGTGTTAACCCCTTCCCTGCCAGTGTCATTAGTACAGCAACAGTGCATATTTTTAGCACTGATTACTGTAATAATGTCACTGGTCCCCCCCAAGTGTCAAAAATGTCAGTTAGGTGTCTGATCTGTCCAAGGCAATGTGGCAGTCCCGCTAAAAATCGCTGATCGCCACCATTACTAGTAAAATAAATAAATAAAAATTACAAATCTATCCCCTAGTTTGTAGACACTAAAACGTTTGTGCAAACCAATCAATATGCACTTATTGGGATTTTTTTGTACCAAAAATATGTAGCAGAATACAAATTGGCCTAAAATGATGCAAAAATTCGATATTTAAATTTTTTTTGGGAATGTTATATAGCAGAAAATAAAAAATATTTTTTTTTTCCAGAATTGTTGCTCTTTTTTTGTTTATAGTGCAAAAAAAAAAAAAAAATTTGCAGAGGTGATCAACTACCACCAAAAGAAAGCTCTATTTGTTGAAAAAAAATTCAATCAAATCAATTTTGCACGGCTGCGCTACTGTCAGTTGAAGTAACGCAGTGCCAAATCGCAAAAAATGGCCTAGTCATTAAGGGGAAAAACCCTACAGTCCAGAAGTGGTCTTCACTTTAAATGCCATTAAAAGCATTCTTAATATCTTTCCACCTAGCTATCCCTTTTATGATCTTTATGCCCAGGGGTTGGGACAGACTTCCCAATCAGATGACCACTGTTTAGATGTCACAGTGGTCACATAAGCAGGAGCCTATCTCACCAGCTTCCAATCAGGACCACAGACCAAGAACTGTACTCACTGTGATTTAGGAGGTGCTTTTAACAATTAAAAAAAAACGGGATTGCCACTCCACATGCAGATTTTTGCATTAGCTTTTTAAGGCCTCTCTGCATTAGGAGGTGCCTTTGTTTTTAAAATGAAACTCCTATTTTGATAGAAAAAAAATCTCTCCAGAGAGGTACAAAATATTTTAAAGATTTTAGCACAATGAAATGGAGACTCTTGTTCTGTGGATACCAAGACAGGCGATCACACTAACCTCCTAAACTTGAAGACAGTGGAAGGGTTGCCTGCTCCAATAAAAAAAATAAAAAAAGTGCCATGGTTATAATAAGAGCAAACCTTTTTGGAAAGGCGGTGAGCCAATCACATCAACTGGAGAACACATTTCTAAAGGGAAATTCTGTACATGACTTTGGTATTATCCTTGTCTGGTTTTGTAATTATAGAAAGGCACAGCTGGATAAAGATTAAAACCAAGTGATTTTTAACAATGCTAGGTTATGAAATACTTGAGTAGCATTTATAGAATATAGTTTTTTTTATTTTCTTTCAACAATGGAGTCTTCCCTTTAGCTTTAGTGATAACACAAAAATGTAAAGAAGTCCCCCAACCCAGTATATGTTCAGGACACAGATTATAGCCATTCACAGATCTACCTTCCCTCCTATCAGGTTCCAAGAGCTGTAAGGCCTCATGCACACTGGACGTTTTTACAGCTGCTGTTAGCAGCGTCAGACGTTTTTTTTTGCAGCTGCAGAACGCCCATCCATGTTATTCTATGGCCTCATGCACACATAGAGCTTTTAGGAGCTCCAAGTGGCATAGGCGTTTTACAGCTCCAAAAAAAACCCAGGAACTGTGGGTTCAGGAGCTCCAGCGTCAAGCTGCAAAAAACGTCTGACGCTGCTAAAGGCTCCATAGGGCTCCATAACGTTGCTTAACGTGCGTTAAGCCACGTTATACGTTTTTTTTCTTCCATTCAAAATCAATGGTTCCCTATGGGAGCCTATTGATTTGAATGGAAGTCACACCGCAGGTCGGATCGGGGTGATCAGACTTGCGGTGCGACCTGCACTGTGAGAATCTTGAGGGGGAACTCCACGCCAAAATGGGGAAAAAAACGGCGTGGGGTTCCCCCCCAGGTTCCAAACCAGGCCCTTCGGATCTGGTATGGAATTTGAGGGTAGCCCCGCGCCGAAAAAACGGCGTGGGGTCCCCCCCAAAATCCATACCAGACCCTTATCCGAGCATGCAGTCCGGCATGCCAGGAAAGGGGAGGGGACGAGCGAGCGGCCCCACCCCCCCTGGATCATACCAGGCCACACGCCCTCAACATGGGGGGGTGTGGGTGCTTTGGGGCAGGGGGGGCTCTGCACCCCGCACCTCAAAGCACCTTGCCCCCATGTTGATGAGGACAAGGGCCTCATCCCCACAACCCTGGCCGGTGGTTGTGGGGGTCTGCGGGCAGGGGGCTCATCGGAATCTGGAAGCCCCCTTTAACAAGGGGGCCCCCGATCCCGGACCCCCTCCCTATGTGAATGGGTATGGGGTACACTGTACCCCTACTCATTCACCCCATAAAATGCAGTGTATGGAAATAACGACAGGAGACGTTTTGGAAAATTTATTAAAAATCTTCATCCGGCTCTTGTCCTCTCCGGGGGTCTTCTCCTCTCCGAGGGTCTTCTGCTCTTTTGCTGTCCGCCCTTCTTGTCTTCTCCTCTCCGGGGTCTTCTGCTGTCTTCTGCTCTTTTGCTGTCCGCCCTTCTTGTCTTCTCCTCTCCGGGGGTCTTCTGCTGTCTTCTCCTCTCCGGGGGTCTTCTGCTGTCCGCCCTTCTGCTGTCCAATCTTCTTGTCTTCTCCTCTCCGGTCTTCTGCTCTTTTGCTGTCGGCTGTCCTTCTTCCTCCGGTCCTCCTCCTCCGACGTCTTCAGCGATTATGCCGGCCTCTGGTCTCTGCAGCTTATTATATAGCCATTAGGGGCGTGGTCGCCAGATGACGTCATCGGGAGACCACGCCCCCTTGTGTCACAGATGACGTCATCTGTGACACAAGGGGCGTGGTCTCCCGATGACGTCATCTGGCGACCACGCCCCTAATGGCTATATAATAAGCTGCAGAGACCAGAGGCCGGCATAATCGCTGAAGACGTCGGAGGAGGAGGACCGGAGGAAGAAGGACAGCCGACAGCAAAAGAGCAGAAGACCGGAGAGGAGAAGACAAGAAGATTGGACAGCAGAAGGGCGGACAGCAGAAGACCCCCGGAGAGGAGAAGACAGCAGAAGACCCCCGGAGAGGAGAAGACAAGAAGGGCGGACAGCAAAAGAGCAGAAGACAGCAGAAGACCCCGGAGAGGAGAAGACAAGAAGGGCGGACAGCAAAAGAGCAGAAAACCCTCGGAGAGAAGACCCCCGGAGAGGACAAGAGCCGGATGAAGATTTTTAATAAATTTTCCAAAACGTCTCCTGTCGTTATTTCCATACACTGCATTTTATGGGGTGAATGAGTAGGGGTACAGTGTACCCCATACCCATTCACATAGGGAGGGGGTCCGGGATCGGGGGCCCCCTTGTTAAAGGGGGCTTCCAGATTCAGATGAGCCCCCTGCCCGCAGACCCCCACAACCACCGGCCAGGGTTGTGGGGATGAGGCCCTTGTCCTCATCAACATGGGGGCAAGGTGCTTTGAGGTGCGGGGTGCAGAGCCCCCCCTGCCCCAAAGCACTCACACCCCCCCATGTTGAGGGCGTGTGGCCTGGTATGATCCAGGGGGGGTGGGGCCGCTCGCTCGTCCCCTTCCCCTTTCCTGGCATGCCGGACTGCATGCTCGGATAAGGGTCTGGTATGGATTTTGGGGGGGACCCCACGCCGTTTTTTCGGCGCGGGGCTACCCTCAAATTCCATACCAGATCCGAAGGGCCTGGTTTGGAACCTGGGGGGGAACCCCACGCCGTTTTTTTCCCCATTTTGGCGTGGAGTTCCCCCTCAAGATTCTCACAGTGCAGGTCGCACCGCAAGTCGGATCACCCTGATCCGACCTGCGGTGTGACTTCCATTCAAATCAATAGGCTCCCATAGGGAACCATTGATTTTGAATGGAGGCAGAAAAAAACGCTGCTAACAGCTACTGTGGCCAAACGTGCAATAACGCCAGTAGAAAAAGCTACTGAAAGCACGTTTTTACAGCTGCTGTTTCCCGGCGTTATGTAAACAGCTTTGGAGCACGTTTTTATGACGCCCTGTGTGCATGGAGCCTAAGTAGTAACACTTTATACAGTAAGGATTACAACCTGACATGAAGTCTCACAGACCAGAAATTATTAAAAGGGAGACTTCTAAAATTTAGAATGTTTCAGGTTGCCTGGATGGCTCATCTTATTGGCCTAAGCTCCTCATCTTGTTGCCCGAAGTGATACACCACAACACATTTAGTAAACTACCTACAGTGTCTTGAAAAAGTATTCATACGCCTTGAAATTTTCCATATTTTGTCATGTTACATGCAAAAACATAAACATGTTTTTTTGGGATTTTATGTGATAGACCAACACAAAGTGGCACAGAATTGTGAAGTGGAAGGAAAATGATAAATGGTTTGCAAAACTTTTTACAAATAAATATCTGAAAAGTGTGGCGTGTATTTGTTATCAGCCTACCCCCACCCCCAGTCAACACTTTGTAGAACCACCTTTCCCTACAATTACATCTGCAAGTTTTTTTGGGGATGCCTCTACCAGCTTTGCACATCTAGAGAGTACATTTTTTGCCCATTCTCCTTTGCAAAATAGCTCAAGCTCTGTCATATTGGATGGAGAGCGTCCATGAACAGCAATTTTCAAGTCTTGCCACAGATTCTCAATTGGATTTAGGTTGGGACTTTGACTGGGTCATTCGAACACATTCAAATGCTTTGATCTAAAACATTCCATTGTAAGCTCTGGCTGTATGTTTAGGGTCCTTGTCCTGCTGGAAGGTGAACCTCTGCTCCAGTCTCAAGTCTTTTGCAGACTCTAACAGGTTTTCTTCCAAGATTGCCCTGCATTTGGATCCATCCATCTTCCCATCAACTCTGACCAGCTTCCCAGTCCCTGATGAAGAAAAGCATCCCCACAACATGATGCTGCCACCACCATGTTTCACAGTGGAGATGATGTGTTCAGGGTGATGTGCAGTGTTCGTTTTCTGTCACACGTAGCAGTTTGCATTTAGGCCAAAAAGTTCAATTTTGGTCTCATCTGACTAGAGCACCTTCTTCCACATGTTTGCTGTGTCCCCCACATGGCTTCTCACAAACTGCAAATGGGACATCTACTGGCTTTCTTTCAACAATGGCTTTCTTCATGCCACTCTTCCATAAAGGCCAGATTTGTGGAGTGCACGACTAATAGTTGTCATGTAGACAGATTCTCCCACCTAAGCTGTGGATCTCTGCAGCTCCTCCAGAGTTACCATGCGCCTCTTGAGTGCTTTCCTAAATAATGCTCTCCTTGCCCGGCCTGTCAGTTTCCTAAATAATGCTCTCCTTGCCTGGCCCGTCAGTTTAGGTGGACGGCCATGTCTTGGTAGGTTTGCAAATGTGCCATGCTCTTTCCATTTTCGAAAGATGGATTGAACAGTGCTCCGTGAGATGTTTAAAGCAGGGTTAGGGTATAAAAAAAATATCCAAAGCTTTGAACTTCTCCACAACTTTATCCCTGACCTGTCTGGTCTGTTCCTTGCCTCCATGATGCTGTTTGTTCACTAAGGTTCTCTAAAAACCTTTGAGGGTTTCACAGAACAGTTGTATTTATACGGAGATTAAATTACACACAGGTGGACTATTTACTAATTAGGTGACTTCAGAAGGCAATTGGTTCCACTAGATTTTAGTTAGGGGTGTCAGAGTAAAGGGGGCTTAATACAAATGCACGCCACACTTAAGATATTTGTAAAAAATTTGAAAACCATTTATCATTTTCCTTCCACTTCACAATTATGTGCCACTTTGTGTTGGTCTATCACATAAAATCCCAATAAAACACATTTACGTTTTTGGTTGTAACATGACAAAATATGGAAAATTGCAACCCGTATGAATACTTTTTCAAGGCACTGTACCTTGAACTCCTGAATGGGCACTTCATGGCCTAATTGACATCCCAGGTACTAGGATCTCCAGAGGCTGTAAACCACTCACTATTATACCCCTTGCAGCATGGAAAACCATCCTTCACAAGTGGATCTATCCAGAACCCCCCCACCATTTGTTTATAGCTAAAACTATTTTATGTTTTTCGCATTGAATAGGTGGAGGCCTCCTTAAGCAAAGAATCACTGATCAATTTTTTTATTTTTTTTTTTGACATTTGGGAATCCTTTATCCAAACCCTACTGGTTGGTACCAAACAGTCTAAAATGAATTGTTTTCAATACAGCCAGTGGTATCTAGACATATGCCGGTTTTCGGTAATTCGATATATCGCGGTATTGCATAGCCACGGTATTGTTATTGTGGCATTTTTAAAATACCGAGTTTATCTGCTCCTGGGTCTGACTTGTGAATTGATACATTTCAGTGAGCTGGATGACTCATTCACTCACACAGCTAATGCCTAACTATAAACAAAAATGATTACATTTGTATCTTTTCCTTCCCTCTGCCAGGGAGAAAAGAAGTTTAACCTCTTAAAGACTGGATCTTTTTCTGACATTTGTTGCTTGCAAGTTAAAATCAGTTTTTTTTTTGCTAGAAAAGTACTTAGAACCCCAAACATTTTATATATATTTTTTAGCAGAGACCCTACAGAAAAAAAATGGCGATTGTTGTAATATTTTATGTCACACTGTATTTGCGCAGCAGTCTTTCAAACGCAATTAATAGACTTTAATGAATAAAAAAAAAAAAAAAAAAACGTAACAGTAAAGTTATCCCAATTTTTTTTTTTGTTACACAGAGAATCGTGATCTTTATTCCAAGCTAAAAAATCGTGATTCTCATTTTGGCCAGAATCGTGCAGCTCTAATATATATATATATATATACATATACATATACATATACACATACACACACACACGCATAGCAGCCCACATCACATTATTATATAGCCATCAAGCAGTGTCTGGCCTACCTGGTGATGACTGGTCCTGGCGCTCTGATCCGATGGCCTGGTCTTTAAAGGGGCAAATCCTTGCGATCCAGAAGTGGTTAAACCTGCAGGAGGAACGGTGTTTTTATCTATTAATGACTTTACTATTGCTTTAGGCCTGGTTCACATGTATGCGGGTTGGCGGTTCACATGTATGCGGGTTGGCGGCCCACATTTGCACAGGCATAGCAGCCCATTGATTTGAACGGGCTGCTATGCCCTCATTTTCCGCAGAAAAAAGGTGCATGCAGCATTTTTTTTAAAATTCAGTTGCCTTGAAATCCATCCTGCTTTTGCACCATGCGACTAACCTGCAGTTCCTGCTCTGGCAAGCTTTCTGCATTTTTTGTATACGTGGGCACGGCATTTAAAAACAGTTTGTGTGTGCAGCAAAGGCAGGTAAGTCGCATGGTGCAAAAGAAGGATGGATTTCATGGCCACTGCATTTTTTTAAATTCTGCATGCACCTTTTTTCAGCTGAAAACGCAGGCATAGCAGCTCAAGCCCATTCACATCAATGGGCTGCTATGCCTGTGAAAATGTGGGCCGCCAACCCGCATACATGTGAACCACCAACCCGCATACATGTAAACCAGGCCTAAAGGGATAGTAAAGTAATTTATAAACAACACCTCCTTCAGGTTTAACCACTTCTTGACCACAAGGATTTGACCACAAGGATTTGCCCTCTTAATGACCAGGCCATCGGATCGGAGCCGAGCGCCAGGACCAGTTATCACCAGTTAGGCCAGACACTGCTTGATGACCTATTTTAGGCCTGGTTCACAGAGTCTGTACTGACTGACTATATAATAATGTGCATAATAATGTGCATAAGTGAACCAAAGCCCCTAAATTCAGCAATGAAATTGAAGTGAGGTGGAAATTTAATAATTTAAATTTAATAATAGAATACCGTGATAATACCGTATACCGTGGCAAAACCTTAATCAATTAATCGCAGCGTGAAAATCTGATACCGTCACAAGCCTAGTGGTATCAACCCTAATTGTTAATTAATGACCCTCCAATTGATCCAGGATCCACTTAATTGGAACTATCCATTAAAACCTGGTAATTAAGGCCTCCCCCCTTTCCATCTCCACCTATCAATTTTAAACCAACTGTAACTGCTTTCAAAACCCCGTTCTACTAGTTTACTTTTAAAAATGTTTTACAAGAACTGTATATTGTCACTTTGATTTCTTTTTTCGGCCAAATGTTGTGGCCCCTAACATTGCTCAATGTATTCTCCCCTAAAAAAAAAAAAAAAATATCTTTAATCTATATAATTTTTTATAAAAATCCTGTGACAACCCAATTTAGGTAGGAAATGATACATTTTATTATAGTAACTTTGCCATTTTGTGATGTCCGATAAAATGGAATATGCTGGAAATCTCCATTAAAACAAACCTATAAGCACAGGAATCTGGATGTTGCCACTACTAACTTGTTTGAAGGCCCCAGGGCTTTCATCCTTATCCCGATTACTGCACGATATCAGACCCGACAGAAGTAAAACATCAGTGAAGACTACCAAGCTTTACCTCCCACCCTAAATAATTGTTCTAGAACACTGACTCACTTTGAAAGGAAGCCAGGAGAATAATGGGGACATCCCTGAAGCCTGAATTTTTAAAAAACAGTCAGCAATAGCAGCTTCCTTTTACGTTTACCCAGCATTTTTTTAAATGTAAGAATGTTAAAAAAAAAAAAATCCTTCATGGAAAAAAAAAAAAAAAAAAAAGCAGACATATAATTGAACTTTATATTCACATGAGAAGCTAGCTATTGACAAAGCACATCCAAGTACCGAAGTCTAAGCTTTGCTGCTGCGATCACGTATAACCTCTTAAAAAGCTGATAAAAGCTTAAAAACTGTTGTTGCCGAGATGCTGGAAATCAAAACTGGTTCTTAGGGTAAGGGATTAAACCAGCTGATGAGATGTGATTTCCCCCAAGCCTGTCATTACTCTAGGTAATGCTGTAAATAAGCAGGGATAATCAGGAAGTAGTAGGCTGCTCTTAGCTGCGGGCTGTCAAGCTGCACTCTTGTGGAGCGTAAATGCTTCCTGCTTGCGTTCTACTGAACTAAGCAGACATATAACGCTGCCTGCTGCACCAACTCAAGGCTAGAAGACTGTACATCATGCCTGGGAATGATCAGCTCTACCAAGATGGATGGACCAGTATCCTGCAGGGAAGAGCTACCAGCAGAGGCAAAAACAAGCAGAATAAATGATTTTCGTTTTATTTAGAGACATTCTCACTTTGAATTTTTCTGTTGGCGACGGTCCAATAATTCTGAGAATAGATCTGTTGCCTGCTGGTAAGCTTAGTTTTTGCTATTCACTATAAACTGACAATGGTTAAAGCATATATCTAAACTCAATGAAAAAAAAAGGCATTGTTTTGCAGCTTTCCAGAACATAGATGTGCTGGTTGCATTTTTTTTTCACTCTTTCTTCATTTGTTTTTCATTGTGCTTGTCGGTGAAATACACAGACCCTTTGATCACCCTAGATGTTTAACCCCTTCCCAGCCAGTGCCATTAATATAGTAAAAGTGCATTTTTTTTTAGCGACCGTGCATATGTTTAGGTATTAGTGTCACTGGTTCCCGCAAAGTGTCCGACGCAATATCACAGTCCCACTATTAGTCGCTGACTGCCACTAAAAACATGTAGCAGAATACATATATGGCCTCAATTCGATTTTTTCTATTTTTATTGGATGCGTTTTATAGCAGAAAGTAAAAAAATATTGTTTTGCTTTTTTAAAAACGCGGTAGTGATCAAATATCACCAAATGAAAGATCTATTTGTGGGAAAAATATTACATAACGAGACAAAAATCTGGGTGATCTGGAAGAGCCTATAAAAAAGTGCCTGGCAGAAGCCTGATGAAGTCACTTCTGATGAAGATCACTGTAATGCCCTCCTACGAATGAAGGATTTTAAGTTAGAGGCAGATTTATTTTCCTTCTTTAAACAACAAACATGTTATACTTACCTGCTCTGTGTAATACTTTTGCACAGAGCAGCTTTGATCCTCCTCTTCTCAGGTCCCCCTCTGGCGTTCCTGGCACCTTCATCTTGTCAAGTGCACCCGCAGCAAGCAACTTGCTATGTAGCTATTTAGTGACAACCGTGCTAGAGGATCCATGGCTCTGGAAATAAACCTGTCCAGTTTGTTGTTAAACATGGAGAACAGGATGTCGACATCTGCCACCCTCCACCGTGACACAGGACCTGCAACACCTCTGGAAATAGGGACAACTTCTCCCGGTTTAGGCGCTGCTAGCTTCGGATGTCTGTGTGGCAAGTAAACAGCGGATAAGACTGGAACATGAAGTTTTACCCAGGAAAGGATCCACTCTACCTCTTTTTCCACAGCAAGTCTTCTGGTTCCTCTCTTTTGATGTTTGCCACTGTCATGGAAGTTTTGGACAGATTCCCAACTGCATGGCCATCCAGTCAGGAAGCACAACATTGCAGGGACAACCAATTCGCTCAAAGCTCTAGAATGTTGATCAGGAGATGGGATTCCTCCGATGTCTAAGTCCCCTGCACCAAAAAGGTGCCCAAGACTCAGACTCGTGCAGAAGTGAGAGGTGGGTGACTCTTGGACTGGAGAGAGTCTGAGGCTTGGCCTGGGTCTAGAATTAGACCCCAGATACCTCAAGTGGTAAGACAGTTTAGGCCCTGATTTTGGAGGGCTCAGGACCCAGCAGAAGCTCTGCTAGATCATGACAATCAGAACTACATTGTTTGCCAGAACTTGTGCCATCTGTTCCTTCAGGATGTTTCAGGATGCTGTCCAGGAACCCCACAATGGGGATGCCCCAGGAATGGAGCCAGAACAACACAGAAGCTGGCACCTTAGGTAATACCCAAAAGGAAGAAGCTGCTGATTGGCAGGGCCAAAAATAAGGTCAAAGAGCCCCAAAGCAAGCAAAAGAAAGGCTGATGGCAAAGACCAGAAAGTTTCCTGATGAAGGGCAGCTGTGACAGATTTTGTGGACTGAATGCAGAATTTGAGCTGAAATTAAATAAATCTTTTAGGGTCTTAAGATTCAAGATGGGGAATATGCCTCCATTTGGCACAGGATTTATTAAGTAAAACCTGTGGAACATTTCCACCACAGTGACCACGGCAATTTTTCCGAAGACCCGCCAGGACCACAAGACAGCCACACCAAACAGAGCAAAGATATATTTTCTGAGGATAGGATATACTCCAGAAGACACCAAAATTTGGGGCATTTGTGTCATGCACCTGAGGGGAAACGCTGCAGGCAGCACCAGAATGATTAGAGGGGCATGTATCAGAGCTGCTTGGTATAGTGGCACTGTTACTGTGTGTCTAGAAGCAGCCATATTGCACTACAAGGTCGAATGCAACTTCGCTCAGGGTACTTGACTAGGCATTAGTTACACAAACCTGGCTGCTGGTGACCAGAGACATGTTAAGTTGGCTGAAGGTGACCAGGTCACTGTAGGCAGACCGCATAAGAGGCAAACTGAGGAGCGTTTCACATGTCCCTAGCAATTAGTCCCTCAACATTAATCATTCCACTGTAGTACCAACAGGAAGATGGGTTGAAATGGCATCCAACTGACCTAGTAATAAGTTAACTCAGGTGTTCAGTTCGCATTGCCTACTCACAAAATAAGTCTATAGAAACACGGTCACATCTGGGGCTGTGCCATGGTCCTGAAATTTAGCAGTTAACTGAACCAGTACACTTTGGTCTAGAAAGCACCACAATGCAGAGCCCAATTCCCAAAAGCCACATTGCAGGCTCAACTAGTCCAGCAAGGTCCACCTATGGCATTCCAAAGTCAAGCTGAGGAAAGGTTGATCTGGAAAGCTGCAAATAGAGGCCAGCTCCGGAACAATGTAGCAGGAATCTTGACTAAAGAAAAAGCTTGAAGGAAATCCTTATAATGAGCCTAACGATGTAAAAAAGCTGAAACAGCATCAATCACATACAAAATGAATTCAACAAAAGGCTGGATTTGGTGACGATTTAGCTAATTTAGTTTTGACACAGATTGCTGTCAAGGAGTGCACATGAAACCCACAGCCAAATGTTCGAAACAAACCTGATTTCCGACAGCAGCAGATGATCAGTTCCCACTGCCTTGCACTGAAGAACAGAACCTCAGCTCTGCCTGGAGAATATTCAGACAAGCTTGTCACGAAGGTAATTACGGAGCTGCACTTAACATTGCAGGTTAGCAGAAACCTTTCACAAGCTAATAAAACTAGACAAGTGTAGCCTATATCAACTAAGCTATCAAAACAGGTTTTCAAACAAAAGTAGGCAGCCATAAAAATGCCATATGCTCTGAACTATGAAAACAGAACAAAACATCTACTTGGTGACTTAGGTAGCTGGTTGACTCTGGGGAAACCACTCTACGGATCACAAACTTCCCTTGCCATATACCTAAATGGAAATAGCACCTAAAAATAGAGAAATTAAATTTTGGTAGTGTTGGAGGTTGACCTTGAACAATTATGTTGTCTTGACCATTAGCCAGTAGCCAGACAGGAAGATTCCTCAGCAACCAGAAAAAAAGGCTGAGCTTGTCTTTATAACCAAGTTAAATTAACGTTATTACCAAGTGGGATCTTTGTATATTCGTATGAGAAAACCAACTGCACCTTTACAGCTTTCTACAGATGGATGAAAACTTACAAGGATGGAAAAAAAAAATGGATTTTTTTGTTTTACCGTAAAATCCTTTTCTCTGATGTTCATTGACGGACACAGCTCCTGAATCTTCTTGACCCTTGGGCTTATGCTGCCCCCTACAGGAGTAGGATACTAAGCAGAAAAAAGTTTGACTATGCCTATAGGGCAGTCCCAGGGGGTATGCTTCCTCTCTCTGCTATAGGCAAACATCGTACAGTTACAAGCAGTGTCAGGAGAATTCAAACTCCACAGAGGGGTGGGTGCTGTGTCCGTCAATTAACATCAGAGAAATGGATTTAACAGTAATTTAAAAATCCCTATTTCTCTTTCGTTCATTGACGGACACAGCTCCTGGTATTCATAACCATTGGGATGTCCCAAAGCAGTGTTAAACATGAGGGATGGGAACAATCAAAAAAATTCCCAAGGCTAAACATTAGTCAACCAGGCAACAGGGGCTCAACCACAAAACCGGAGCCTACCTGAAAAAAAAAAAACACAATACACTCTCAAAGAGGATCAAGTCCTCTTAAACAGCGGCCTGTAAATCCATGCGGCCAAAGGAAGCATCCGTAGATAATGCCAAAACATCCACTTTATAAAACTTTGTAAAAGTGTGCACTGATGACCAGGTGGCGGCCTTGCAAACCTGCGTCACTGACGCCTGATGATGGAAGGCCCAGTAGGCACTCAGCACCCTAGTAGAGTGCACCTTGACCGAAAAAGATGGAACCTGACCCCTGATGGAATAGGCCTGAACCACCATCTGTCTGATCCATCTGGAAATGGTCGCAGAGGAAGCCGAAAACCCAGTGAGCACAAATAGTGTATCTGACTTCCTGAAAGACTCCGTAGCTGCCAGGTGCACCCTAATGACCCAGACCACATCCAAGGCATGCAAGGCAATTTCCTTCAGAATAAGAGAGAGAGTGTGAGTATACCCCCTGGGACTGCCCATGGGCATAGCCAGCTATTGACACTCACGCTTCACATGTGAGATCCATTTTAGATCGGGTTTTCCCTTTACATTGGCTTATTCAGTAAAGCAGTGAAAAGAACAATAACCAACCAAATTTCAGGATACTGTAGGCCAACTAATGGAAAGATAACCACTAACTGGTTGTTATGAGGTTATCATACTTTGCAAATAAGCATGGCAGCACTGGCTTAAAGCAGAAGTCCAGTCAAATTCGAATTATACTTAAACCTGCTCCCACCCCCTTTCTAAGCCTATTCTAACTACCATGTGAAGGAAAGATGCCTATACTTACCTATGCTGAAGGCACTCCAGTCCAGACATATGATCAACTTCCAGCGCCGGCTTCAGAGTAGAGCAGGGGCAGCCGACAGATTCCCAATTGTAAACCTATGGTTCATGTCACTGCATAGGCACCTGTTGCAGACATCTCCTCTTCTTTAAAGCCAGCCACTGGAGAGATCATATGGCCAGACTGGAGTGCCCTCTGCATAGGTAAGTATAGACATCTTTCCTTTACATCAGTGGCCTCCTAACTGCAGCCCGTGGGCCAGATGTGGCCCTTTGCTTGTCTTTATCTGGCCCCTGGAGCACCATTTCATCTACTGACACCAATGACGGGGCACCATTCCCTCCACTGACACCAATGATGGGGCACCATTCCACCCACTGACCCACAATGATGTGGCACCATTCCATCCACTGACCAACAATGATGTATCACTATTCCTCCCACTGAATACATTGGTTCACTAATTCTCCTATTAAAACCAATGATAGGACATCATTTACTTCCACTGGCCCCGGGGCGTTGTTTACTTGCGCTGGCACTGGTGCATTTTCTACTTCCACTGGCCATAGTCTGGTCCCGCTTACAGGCTGAAGAACAGTAAGAAAAGAGAAAAGTTCTACACTACTAACATGTGCAAAGAAATGCATAAATGAATCTGACATGTAAAGTGCACCATATAAAACATAGTGTAAAATATGTAAATGACTGTGCAAAACCAAATAAAGTATAAAGTGATAAATGTGCAAACGAGCAACCTCTATATATCACAATAAAGGAGCAAAAATGTTATATTGAAAAGAATAAAAATCTTCAATAGTGTAAATAAAATGTGTTCAAATAAGGAATAGAGTCCATATTCAAAAGGGGCATCCCGCGTTCAGAATGGAAGATTGCCAAAAGGTGCGAATGGACTCCATTTGGAACTTCTGTACCCGCACAAAGCAGTTTAGCGCTTTGAGATCCAGAATTGGACGTACCTTGTTTTCCTTCCTGGGAGCTGTAAACAGATTTGAGTAAAACCCCTGAAAATGTTCCAAAGTCGGAACCGAGGCAATCACCCATTGAAGTAACAAGTCTTGCACTGCCCCAAAGAGACCCCATAAGCATCTGGGGACAAGCACAGGTTGGAAGGGAAGAAACTTTCCGGAAGATAAAACCGAAACTCGATCTTCTAGCCGGACCGAATGACTGTGTACCCCCATCCTTTACCAGGGATGTCCATGGATCCGGAAATCAGCAAAGGCGCCCCCCCACCCCAGATATGGGTGAGGGTGCCCCTTCATGCAGAGGAAGCCTTGTCCACAGGTCTGGAAGAGCCTGCTCGTGACTTGCCAGACCAGGTCATCCTGCAACCTCGGGTGGAGGCTCTGAAGTGCTTAGCTCCCTTGTCTTGAGACCCTGAGGGATAAAAGAGCCTCTTATGAGCCAAGAAGAATGGCCCCAGTCTACAAGGGGGATATTTGCCCTTGGAAACCGGCAGAACAAGAGTACTCTTCCCCCCTGTGAGGTTCTTAATGATGTCATCCAAGGAAGCTCCAAAAAGGCAATCCCTGACAAATGGGAGATTAGATAAGGCCTTCTTAGAAGTCTGATCTGCAGACCAGCATTTTAGCCAGATAATACGCCAAAGGACCACTGCTGAGACAGACAGTCTGGAAATCAAAGGAGCCGCATCCAAAAAGGCATCACAGACAAACTGTAGCCCCTGGACCAATTGATCCACCAGCTCCGCAAAGACAGGGGAAGGTTGTTCCCCCCTCCAAGTCCCGGCAAAAAAGTTAAACTCACTTGGTCAGAGTTTGCGACACCAAGGCAATAGTAAATACCGGGCTAAGTGCTGAACTAGCCACAGTGAACATATGGAACGTAAGAGCCTCCCACCTCCTATCAGCCGGATCTTTAAAGGCCGGGGACTCCTCAATCCGAATTAAGGTGGCTTTATTTAATCTGGAAACTGGCGAGTCCACTACAGGTGGGACTGTCCACTTTTTAAGCAGGGAATCCTCATAAGGATACCGCATCACAAAACGCTTAGGGACTGCAAAAGTGCGTTTTGGACAACTCCACTGTTTAGTGACAATATTATAAAAATAAGCGGGAAAGGGGAACACCCTCGCAGCCTTGGAGGGCCTGTGGGTGCCAAAAGTGACCAGCGCCTTCGACGCAGCATCAGCCGCATCCTCCATTTTCAAAGTTTCACACACTGACACAATCAGCATCCACCAGCGCGGCTGGTGGATGCAAATCCACCTTGGACACTTAGAACTCCAGGACCGCCGTTAGTGCAGCCAGGGATTGTTGAGACCCGGAGGGCCCAGCAGCCTCTGAGAGACAATCAGGTGGGGAAATGTGCTCCAAGGACACCATTAGAGAAGAGAGGGACCCACACAACAAAAGTGTATAACATTGCTAGGGACACCCCCACCGTGCTGGTGGTATCACAGAGTCCAGCAGAGAGCACTACCACTGCTATAGCAGAGCGAGGGAGAGAAAATCCCAAAAAAAGACTCACCACCACCGATCAGGCACTTACAGCATCAGGCAAACTGCACACCATGCGGCGATCAGGAAGAGAAGGACCAGGAATCAGCACTAGGGGAGGACGAGGGGCTCCCATGCCGAAATCACTATCATATAGCTTCAAAAACATGGCCGCCACCATTTTCGAGAGAAAACCACAAGAAAATGGCCGCCAAGGCTACACAAACATGGCTGTGGATCTACAGAACAAAAGGGGATGCAAGAAAATGGAGGCCTGTGCGGTGCCATGCGGCCCCCCGGAGCACCGAACACAATCCTATCAGGAAGGGGGGCCCTGGCAAGAGCCCCCACCAGGTACAGCCCCCTCCAAAAGGTCGATTGCCTGGTCGCACGCTACCCTCCCCATTTCAAAAGGCCGATCATCCGGTCGCGGCTCAACCCCCCCCCCCCCCCCCCCAACACCCCAGACCGAACTAAAAGGTATGGCCACGAGAAGGAAGGAGATTCTGCATGGGAAGGAGGGGAACCCGGGAGTTCGACCGTCCCACATCTACCCCAAAAACCTCTAGGGTTAGAGGGGGGGACAGCTACTTACCATACCAGGAACAGGGTGGGCACTGCTCCTGACAGACCCCTGCTCCATCGGGGGCTGTCAGGAGCAGAAGGAATGTGGTGAGGTCGTATGCGCCCTCGTGAGCCGTTTAACACGCAGGCCAGCCCCCGCCCAGTGGGGCTATGTTGCGGATGCCCTAGCGCGGAGCGAAGGCCTGCACGCACCCTCTGGAGCTAGATTATCCAGTCCGTCGCCCAGTCCGGCAGTTGATAGTAGATTCTCACAGGAACAAAATAAAGATTTAAAAAAAAATTCCATTTAAAAGGAAAAAATTGCCAGGACCAGAGATCCCAACAAGGAACTAGGTCCTTACTCCTGACTAGGCCGAAAAAAAACTGAGTGGCTATAGTTGAGAGTGGGTGTATACCCCCTGGGACTGCCCCATAGGTGTAGTCAAGCTTTTTCCTGCCTACTGTCCTACTCCTGTAGGGGGCAGAATACAATGGTCAAGAAGATAAGGAGCTGTGTCCGTCAATGAACGAAAGAGAAATTATGGTTAAAATTTGGATTTCTCCCGTATGTCTGGGAGGATCTCCCATAATCTTCCCTGGAATAGGAATGCGGGCGTCTAGGGGGAGCATGGTTGGAACCTCTCCCTCTGTTTTTAAATTAACCTCTTCCTCAATTATTTCCTGTGTAATAATGTCCAGAGGGACCCCTACCTTGTTGATGTTTATTGGGGGTTCGGAAACTAGGGTGTCTGTTTTTTGAGTTGTTGGGAGTGCCTCTGTATTCCGGCCTGCCCTGTTTGTGAATTTGAACAGAGCCAGAGGCAGGTGCACTTCCAGAACTTGTAGCCTCATGCGTGTTGGAAAATGGCATTGGGTACCCTTTCATTGGTATTAGGGGGCACCAATGTCTTTCTTTTGCCAACCAAAAACGTTACCGGATTTGTAATCATTCACATCCCAGGTATATTTTCTCGGTTTCTTAATCTCTGTTCACGCTCCTCCTTTTCCAACTGGTTTTGTAAATTAGTGGAAAGGGAAGCATTTTCTACTGTACTCTTACTGGGAGTAAGTGGTTCCTTTAATTCTTTAATTTCTTTGTCAATAGCGGTTAATCTACTCCATAAACTGGCCCTTTTGTTTAGAACATTTGGAGATGCCTGCTTTACAGGGTAGTTAGAATTGGCTTGAAAAGGGGGTGAAAGCAGGTTTAAAGTGTTACTAAACTGGGGACCCTGCATTCACTATATCTGGCCTTCCACAGTACACGGAACATGGAAATGCAATTTTTTAAGTAAATATAAACTGCTAAATACCTGGAGATAGAAAGATTGGGGACAGTGGAAGAAGGGGAGGATCAGAGAAGACCAGATCAAACAGCCTTTTTACACAATGCACAAAATTAACCCTTTAGGTTCCACAGTAAGCATAACAAGCATGCTTTACTGCATACACATACTGATTTTACTGTTGTGGGTTTAGTAACACTAAGTATAGTTAGGATTTGATTGGACTTTTACTTCAAAGTTGAAACTCTGGGAACAATAACTTAATTTAATATATTCTACAATTACTACAAAACAAGAAAAATCCAGTTTCTGTGCACCAGGTGTCTTTGCAAACCCAGTTATTCCATTGCAAATGTAGTAGCGACAAATGTAGAAGCACATAGCCGTCACAGAGAGAAGAGCCACAGGAGCCAGTAGCTCCACCTACTATAGGCTGGCTGCAGAAAGCTACAGGGGGGGGGGGGGGGCGGAGACAAGGCCAGTCACCCTGCACAAGGAGCAAGAGCAGTAGTGACTGGCCTTTATCAAAGGAAACTCTTGAAGAGGTAAAGATTCACTTTGGATTACTGAACAGATCTGGAATAAATATACAAAATCACACAAAGGTTCAAGAAAGAATACACGTTATTAGCATTCTGTCCCATTGTGGAGATTTACCTTCACTTTCTGTCCCATAGCCAAACAGGAAGTGAGAGGAAATACCTGCAAATTAAGGGAATTTCTTCGGGGGCCCCAAGGTTACCGGAACTAATATCTCCATTGGAAGAGTTACCCTCTATTACTTTTCTGGGGACAACCCAAAATCTGGGTTTTCTTTCACTTTCAATAATAATGGTAAACTAGACAAATATAGAGGGTGAATCTCCCTAATGGGGGCACAAACCGCAATGAAAAAGACAGACAGCAATAAAAACTGACAGGGGGGGTCTAATCCACTTTATCCAAAACTAGAAAAAAAAAAAAGGTTTTGCCTTTAGTTATACTTTAACACCTAGAGTGAGGTTAAACATGAAGGTGGTTGTAGACTAACAATAAATCAAGTTCATCATTTTATTATTTTAGTGCTTCTTTTTATTAGTATTTATTAGTTCTAGAATTTGGCTGCTTAGGGCAACAGAGGGATGAAAAACAAAAAAATTTGATAAATATAGGTTACTGGCTCCCTTGTTAACCTCTGCAGATGTGATGACATGACATGTGACATACTATTCTTGTTTTCAAACTGCAATCTGAAATGGCCTGACATGAAAGAACCACCCCCCCCCCCCCCCCCATGGCTGCCAAATGACACATTTCTCTTTATATACTTACTATTCCTTAGTTTCTCTGTCCCATTCCACTACCAACTTCACATGAGCGGCCCCACCTAAACCACAAGATTTGAGAGCCCTGGAACAAAAGCACACAACATTGAATAAAACAAAAAGGTTCTCAAAATCAACAAATACACCATTTTAAATGCAAAACCATTACTTTTTCCTTTCCATCCATAATGTTTGGAAGGAAGGTTTTCTGTATATCGGCATTTGGGATTTGCTTCTGACATCATTTGTGAAGCATCTGTCATGTGTAATGTTGTGTGCAAAAGTTGAATTGGATCTTAGGTAGCACAAAACACTTGTTTTTATTGTTGCTTTTGGAATGCATCATGTTGCTTTGCTTTTAGTAAATGCAAGTCAAAGTAATTGCATCTCAAGCATATCTAAATCAGATCTTACACCTAATCTCAGACTAGATCCTAAATGCAAATCATTTGTGTATTTGAACTGCAGACTGTTCAGATTTGATATGGAAGCTCAACTATATTTACCAACAAAAAAGAAAATGGAGTGCTTAACAGAGTGTATATGATTAATCCTCACTAATGACCTGTATAGAATTAATGACCTCTATATAATTAGAAGAAGTCATTCAGTAAACCATTGCTGCTAATTAGTGTTGAGCGAACACGGACTGTATTATTCGTGTTCGTACCGAATAATTGGATTTTTTTTACCCGAACACGGACACGGACACTTTACTGTATGTTCGGGTAAAAATCCGTGTTCGGTCGTTTTATTTCCGGGTTTTGCATGCTTTGGCGCTCTTTTCATGGCGGGCTTTCAACAGCCAATCAACAATCGTTTAACTGGTGTGCCTTAAGCCATCCCAGCCATGCCTGCAAATGTCTTAGTAGCTGTGATTGGCCGTCTGAAGCATGTGACCAAGTCTTTATAAGTTCGAGGCAGCCGCCGCAGCAGCGTCATTCTGCTGCTTAGCTAAGGGACAGAGCACACATCAATGTGCTGGCTGCTGATTAGGGAAAGATAGGCAGGAAAAAACCATTTGTGTCCGGATAGAATTGAGGGACAGGTCGGAGTGTTTAGGCAGGGCGAGTTGTAGGCATTTTAGGGATAGAGTCTGCTGAATTATAGGGTCAGTGTCTTCTACAAACTACAATCGATATTGCTGTGTGGGGGGTGGGGTGAATCTGCACTCAATCCTGATCTACGATCTCTTCTCAATCCTGTTAGGGACAGAGTCTGCTGAATTTTAGGGAAACTGTGTTCTACAAACTACAATCGATATTGCTGTGTGGTGTGGGATTGGAGATAGGCAGGTGTCAGTGATCCACATCCATTTTTCTGTGTGTGAGCTGCAGTGAACACAATCTTTTTGGGCTGCAGTGAACACAATCTTTTTGGGCTGCAGTGAACACAATCTTTTTGGGCTGCAGTGAACACAATCTTTTTGGGGTGCAGTGAACAAAATCTTTTTGGGGTGCAGTGAACACAATCCTTTTTGGTGTGCAGTGAACACAATCTTTGTGGGGTGCAGTGAACAAAATCCTTTTAGGGTGCAGTGAACACAATCTTTGTGGGGTGCAGTGAACACAATCTTTGGGGGGGTACAGTGAACACAATCTTTTTGGGGTGCAGTGAACAACATCCTTTTAGGGTGCAGTGAACACAATCTTTGTGGGGTGCAGTGAACAACATCCTTTTAGGGTGCAGTGAACACAATCTTTGTGGGGTACAGTGAACAGAATCTTTGTGGGGTGCAGTGAACACAATCTTTGGGGGGTACAGTGAACACAATCTTTGTGAGGTGCAGTGAACACAATCTTTGTGGGGTGCAGTGAACACAATCATTGTGGGGTGCAGTGAACTCAATCTTTGTGGGGTACAGTGAACACAATCTCATACTTCTGAAGATTTGAGGGTGCTGCCTGTTCCATACTCCCCCTACTCCTCATCTAGCCTTTTAGGGGTACAAACAATAGTAATTGGGGCCTAGTGTGGTTGTGTACGTGTGATATACATACACTTTTTTTGGATCATATTTTCTATTCCGCTATTTAATCAAAAACCTTTGGGGATCAGTTAAATTGGGGGATAGTCTGTGTTGGTACGTGTGAGAGAGATCCACCTTTCCAAGTTGTTGGGGTTCATCTCATACTTCTGAAGGTTTGAGGGTGCTGCCTGTTCCATACTCCCCCTACTCCTAGCCTTTTAGGGGTACAAACAATAGTAATTGGGGCCTAGTGTGGTTGTGTACGTGTGATATACATACACTTTTTTTGGATCATATTTTCTATTCCGCTATTTAATCAAAAACCTTTGGGGATCAGTTAAATTGGGGGATAGTCTGTGTTGGTACGTGTGAGAGAGATCCACCTTTCCAAGTTGTTGGGGTTCATCTCATACTTCTGAAGGTTTGAGGGTGCTGCCTGTTCCATACTCCCCCTACTCCTCATCTAGCCTTTTAGGGGTACAAACAATAGTAATTGGGGCCTAGTGTGGTTGTGTACGTGTGATATACATACACTTTTTTTGGATCATATTTTCTATTCCGCTATTTAATCAAAAACCTTTGGGGATCAGTTAAATTGGGGGATAGTCTGTGTTGGTACGTGTGAGAGAGATCCACCTTTCCAAGTTGTTGGGGTTCATCTCATACTTCTGAAGGTTTGAGGGTGCTGCCTGTTCCATACTCCCCCTACTCCTAGCCTTTTAGGGGTACAAACAATAGTAATTGGGGCCCAGTGTGGGTGTGTACGTGTGATATACATACACTTTTTTTGGATCATATTTTCTATTCCGCTATTTAATCAAAAACCTTTGGGGATCAGTTAAATTGGGGGATAGTCTGTGTTGGTACGTGTGAGAGAGATCCACCTTTCCAAGTTGTTGGGGTTCATCTCATACTTCTGAAGGTTTGAGGGTGCTGCCTGTTCCATACCCCCCCTACTCCTCATCTAGCCTTTTAGGGGTACAAACAATAGTAATTGGGGCCTAGTGTGGTTGTGTACGTGTGATATACATACACTTTTTTTGGATCATATTTTCTATTCCGCTATTTAATCAAAAACCTTTGGGGATCAGTTAAATTGGGGGATAGTCTGTGTTGGTACGTGTGAGAGAGATCCACCTTTCCAAGTTGTTGGGGTTCATCTCATACTTCTGAAGGTTTGAGGGTGCTGCCTGTTCCATACCCCCCCTACTCCTCATCTAGCCTTTTAGGGGTACAAACAATAGTAATTGGGGCCTAGTGTGGTTGTGTACGTGTGATATACATACACTTTTTTTGGATCATATTTTCTATTCCGCTATTTAATCAAAAACCTTTGGGGATCAGTTAAATTGGGGGATAGTCTGTGTTGGTACGTGTGAGAGAGATCCACCTTTCCAAGTTTTTGGGGTTCATCTCATACTTCTGAAGATTTGAGGGTGCTGCCTGTTCCATACAGAGGATGTGGCACAGGATGAGGAGGAGGATGAAGAGGTAACATTTCCAAGGCTTTCAGGGCAGTCATTCGCAAGGGGCTCCGAGGGTGGGTTCCTGCACACGCAAACGCCAGGGACGCAATTGTCCAGCAGGGGCACAGTTCTGGAGGATGAGGAGGATGAGGAGGAGGAGGAGCTGGAGGAGGAGATGGAACCATGTTCACAGCAGGGTGGCACCCAGGCCAGCTCATGGCCATCACTGGTGCGTGGCTGGGGGGATACAGAGGACACGGACGATACACCTCCCACAGAGGACAGCCTTTCGTTGCCTCTGGGCAGCCTGGCACACATGAGCGATTACATGCTGCAGTGTCTCCACAACGACCGCCGAGTTGCCCACATTCTAACTTGTGCTGATTACTGGGTGGCCACGCTGCTGGATCCCCGTTACAAGGACAACGTACCGTCCTTAATTCACTCACTGGAGCGCGATCGCAAGATGCGCGAGTACAAGCGCACGCTGGTAGACGCCATGCTGCTGGCATTCCCATCTGACAGCGGGGCCACAGTGGAAGCACAAGGCAGAGGAGGAGGAGGAGGAGGTCGCCAACGCAACCAGGGCACCGCCAGCACCTCAGAAGGCAGGGTTAGCATGGCCGAAATGTGGAAAAGCTTTGTCAGCACGCCACAACAAACAGCAGCACCAGCAGCTCAGATGGAACGTCTTAGCAGGAGGCAGCATTTTACCAACATGGTGGAGCAGTATGTGTGCACACGCCTACATGTAGTGAATGACGGGTCTGCCCCCTTCAACTTCTGGGTCTCCAAATTGGGCACATGGCCTGAGCTTGCCCTTTACGCCTTGGAGGTGCTGGCGTGCCCTGCAGCCAGTGTATTATCTGAACGGGTATTTAGCACGGCTGGGGGCGTTATAACAGACAAGCGCAGCCGCCTGTCCAGAGACAATGTGGACAAGCTCACGTTCATTAAAATGAACCAGGCATGGATCCCACGGGACTTTTCCGTACCTTATGCAGAATAGCAATGGATACCGACCTTACCCACCCATTGTTCCATTTTTGCTCTTTCTCACTCTTTTGGGGTGTACCCTCATTTAATATTTTTGAAAAGAAGCAGTGTTGGCTACCTCGTCCTCCTCCTCAGGGCCAGATTAATGTAGGGGCTATTGGAGCTGCAGCTCCAGGCCCCTACATTTTATATAGGCCCCGGGTTGGCCATATTCACTGTTACCGCTCTTCTGTCACTTGTAAACACAGAAGTCTGGCTTCTATGCTCGCTTCCCCAGGCAGCACCCTCAGAACCTCCCCACACAGCGTGAAGGCCGGACAAGGAGGGACAGTTGGCGATGCATGGATGTGTTTATGGGCTTCAGAGACAGCATCCCATGTTGAATTAGGCATGCATGGCTGCACCCTTCCTCCTCTGGGTGCATGGCAAGGCACGGCCCTTAAGGCCCTTCAAAATCCTCAGCACCAAGCCCATGATGCTGTTAATCCGGCCCTGGTCCTCCTCCACCGCCGCTTCCACCTACACCGCCCATAGGTGTGCGCAGCCTATTGCATTAAGGTGTGCACCCCAAAGTTGAAATACACATGCATGTGTTTGCCAGCAGGGAGAGTAATGTATCGGGGCCATGTACCTGTAGGCAAGGAGAAATAGAGCAGAGCAGGTCCCAGGGAGATCTTTCCCATCTCCTCACTGGCAATGCTATGTGCCCTAGGTGATTAGGGTGTGCCCAGGCACACCCAGCACACCCTGTGCGCACGCCTATGTCACCGCCACATCCACCACCACCTCAACCTCCCTCCTACTCCATATGGGCCTCGTCCTTCAGAGATGAAGAAGAACATTGTTTTATTTTTCTGTTTTTTTTTGTTGTTTTAAGTTATTTCCCTATCCACATTTGTTTGCAGAGCACTTGCCATGCTCTTAATTACGTTTTGCTGCCATTTGCAGCACTCTAGCCCTTTCCTTTGGTGTTTTAGAGCCATTTTAGTGCCTTAAAGTTCGGGTCCCCATTGACTTCAATGGGGTTCGGTGTCCGGGAAAAGTTCGGTAAAAGTCCGGGACACGGACCCGGACTTTTTTTTAAAGTTCGGCCGAACCCGTCGAACACGGACATCTAGGTGTCCGCTCAACCCTACTGCTAATGTATACTAAACAGGAGGGGAAAAATGGGATTTTTGTACTCACCGTAAAATCGACAGCGCTTCATTAATGACTATAGGGTTATATCGAGAAGAAAGGTAGGGCGATGGCGCTGCCTCGTATTAAAAATATTATAGGGTGTTGATAAAGTGCTAGTGAAGGATAAAAATATAAATATAAAAATATGTATAATGTACTGGAAGTCCAGAATATAAAGGCACTAAAAGTACAACTGTATAATATGATCCAGAAAAGAAATGTGACTAAAATGTCAAAAATTCATAAAAATGTACTAAAGTGAAAATATACCTAATTGATATACAAGAGATGTGTACATATATGTGTGAGCGTAAAAAGGTATGGTAAAGATATAATAAAATGTGGTGCAACTAAGGCAGTGTACACAATAGATACAAGTATACCAATGTTTAAAGTGATGTGTGCATAAATGGCTACACAATTGATGATCAAAAAATAAACTGTATAGAATTCAAAATCACACAGTATAAAGCTATAGATAGATTAAAGTGCTCTGTGCATATCCAAATACCCCAAATTGAATCACACACTAGGGTATAGAAGTGATGTAACAATAAAATGGATAAATCTGGCCAAGTGGCCAACTTGCAAACCTGAGATATTGACGCTTGATGACGGAAGGCCCAAGAAGTACTAAGCGCCTGAGTAGAATGCGCAGTGACAAGGAAAGGAGAAACCTGACCTGTAAAAGAATAGGTCTGAGTCACAGTCTTTCTGATCCATCTAGAGATGGTAGCCGAAGAAGCGGCCAGCCCTATCTTTGGTCCTTGTGTAACCACAAAAAGCGTGTCTGACCTGCGAAAGGACTCCGTAGCTGCCAGATACACCAGAATCGCCCGAACCACATCCAAGGTATGTAAAAGCAAATGCCTTGGGATGAGCAGGCTTGGGACACAAGGAAGGCAACACCATGTCCTCATTCAAATGGAAGTCAGAGACAACTTTTGTCAGGAATGACGGACAGGGACCAAGGACCACGTTATCTGTATGGACCACTAAATGGGGAGTATGAAAGGATAGTGCCACCAACTCAGATACCCTATGATCTGAGGAAATAGCCACCAAGAATGCCACCTTCTGGGATAACGTAGGCAAAGGAATCTCCCAAATATTATCAAATGGAGGTTTCTGGAGAACCAAGAGCCACAGGTTTAAATCCCACGGCGGTTAAAGAGACCGTACAGGTGGAGCCACATGTTGAACCCCCTGAATGATGGTATGAACTAAAGAGGGCGGGCTAGGGGGTCGCTGAAAGAAGATTGCCAAGGCAGACAGACACCTGGCCCTTGATGGTACTTAAGGCCAACTTCTGCACAACACCCCGTTCAAGATCCGAGCCACAGAAAAGGAGCGAGGTTGAACCTCACTTGAATTTCATTGCTGAATTTAGGGGCTTTGGTTCACTTATGCACATTATTATATAGTCAGTCAGTACAGAATCTGAACCAGGCCTAAAATAGGTCATCAAGCAGTGTCTGGCCTAACTGGTGATAACTGGTCCTGGCGCTCGGCTCCGATCCGATGGCCTGGTCATTAAGAGGGCAAATCCTTGTGGTCAATAAGTGGTTAAACCTGAAGGAGGTGTTATTTATAAATTACTTTACTATTGCTTTAGGCCTGGTTCACATGTATGCGGGTTGGCGGCCCACATTTGCACAGGCATAGCAGCCCATTGATTTGAACGGGCTGCTATGCCCTCATTTTCCGCAGAAAAAAGGTGCATGCAGCATTATTTTTAAATTCAGTGGCCTTGAAATCCATCCTGCTTTTGCACCATGCAACTTACCTGCAGTTCCTGCTCTGGCAAGCTTTCTGCGTTTTTTGTATACGTGGGCACGGCATTTAAAAACACAGTTTGCGTGTGCAGCAACTGCAAGTAAGTCGCATGGTGCAAAAGAAGGATGGATTTCATGGCCACTGCATTTTTTTTAAATTCTGCATGCACCTTTTTTCAGCCGAAAACGCAGGCATAGCAGCTCAAGCCCATTCAAATCAATGGGCTGCTATGCCTGTGCAAATGTGGTGCCCCAACCCGCATACATGTGAACCAGGCCTAAAACAATAGTAAAGTCATTAATAGATAAAAACACCGGCCCTCCTGCAGGTTTAACCACTTCTGGACGGCAAGGATTTGCCCCTTTAAAGACCAGGCCATCGGATCAGAGCGCCAGGACCAGTCATCACCAGGTAGGCCAGACACTGCTTGATGGCTATATAATAAGTGTGTGTGTGTGTGTGTGTGTGTACACTGCTATGCCCATGTATGTATGTATGTATGTATGTATGTATATCTCTATCTATCTATATATAAATATATATAATATCTATCTAATTCTATCTGCAGAAACTTGCTTGTATTAGCAGTGTTTCTGTGTCCGAGCCCTGGAAAAAGCATGTGGGTGTGTGCTGAGTGGGAGCTGTCTGATTGGTTACTGGGAGGAGCTAAGTCTCTCACTCTAGGATCATATTACCAGAGCTGTTTCTATTGAGTGAGTGAATGAGTCATCCAGCTCACTGAAAATGTATCAATTCTAAAGTCAGGCAGACTTGAGGAGCAGAGAAACTCAGTATTTTAAAAATGCCACAATAACAATAACGTGGGTATGTAATACCGCGATATATCGAATTACCGAAAACCGGCATATGTCTATTCCTGGCTTTTGGGGAGCTACCACTCCACATATACAGCTTATTTACCATGGAGTCAGTGTCCTGATTCATGGGGCCCTGGTCTTTTGGGAACTGAGCTTTAGGGTGGACCTGGATGGCCGATTTTCCTATACTGTCGAATGTACACTATTACTGTTGGGTTGGCATAATATATATATATCCTCCCTTTTCAGGGGAGGTGCTACAGGAGCTGCTGTTGTACATGGCTGACAAACTGGACACCCCGGTACTCATCCTTGGGGACTTTATCTGCTATCTGGACCTGTAATTAGATAGACATCCACCTGTTATGCGGGGGGGACCACAGCGCTATGGAAATTAATATCGGAGGTGGGCTGGATTGATTTATGGAGGTTTAGACACAGATAAACCATTTTCTTGCTTCTCTAAAACGCACGGGTCGTTACTCAGGATTGACCTTTGTCTGAGTAATACTTCTAGTACCCCTTGGGTTTCCCAACTGGAATCCTTGCCAGAGGGAGTATCTGACCATTCACCTCTTGAGGTATGGTTATGAGCTCAGTCCCCTTCATCGCTCCCTAGGGCCCCTTGGCAGTTGAATGCCTTTTGGCTGCAACTTTTTCCCTCCCAGAGTAGTTACACAGATACAGCATTTTTTTTTTTAAAAAACTTATCCCCTGCCAGGGAATGAGCTGATGTGTTGGGAGGTCTTCAAAGCTTACCTACGGCGAGTTTTTATAGCAGAAAGAAATAAATAATTCCTCTGAATTGATATTACAGGTTGAAAGCCAGGTGCAACAACTAGAGTTGCTCTATGTGACTACCTCACATGATTCCGTGAGGGAGGCATGGATGTCGGCCCAGGGTTTGCTGGACAGGCTGAGAGGTTCTTTTCCAAAATGGCGTTTTACGAGGAGGGGGGAGAACACAGAGCATTTATTGGCTAGGATAGCTCGCTCACACCAGCCTTCTCCTGCCATAGGTGCACTTCGTGCTCCAAATGGCCATATACTAAGTCGCCAAGACCTTATTGCAGCTGAGATAAACGGGTACTATGTATACCTTTACCAATCGCAGTGCCACTATTCCCAAGACGAATTGCATGCTTACTTGGATGCGTTAACACTTCTTACACTGTCTCAGGCTCAGAGCTCCAAACCTGACTCCCCGCTGACCTTGAACAAGGTGCAGAGGCCTGCTGCCTCCTTCCTAGTGTCCCAGGCCCCTGGCGATGATGGTATCCCCATAGAAGTGTACACAAGATATGGGGAATGTATTTTACCACGCCACCAAAAAGTCTTTAATGCCGCATTAGACGCCAAGGGTCTCCCAAAATCTGTGTCATGGGCTAATATTGTCCTGTTTCTGAAACCGGGAAAGGACCCACTGGATCCAGGGTCCTACAGACCAATATTTTTTGCAGAGTGATGTTAAAATCCTGGCAAAGATACTTACCCAACGACTTAATGAGGTAATTCTGTCCATTATACATGCAGATCAAACTGTTTTTTTGCCCCACAAGTCCACATCCCTGAATCTCCGGAGGTTATTTCTTAACATGCAAACACCCGCTGACAACATGGGACAAAGGGTTCTACTATCACTGGACGCTAATAAAGCGTTTGATAGTGTAGAATGGAAGGATTTATGGGCAGTGTTGACCAAATTCGGCTTTGGGGAGAGGTTTCTTTTGTGGGTGCAGCTTCTGTACAGTGCTCTCAAGGCCATTATAAGATATGCTTGTCAGAATTATTGGGGGAGATTAAATAAAAGACATGCTGTTAAATAAATAGATAGCCTGTTGACTTTCTTTAGATAAAGTCTAGCTGACGCTATACCAAGGTAATCTTATCTGTGTGTGGGACCATAAAACACTGGTCAAGTATTCTGTGTTTAGACCCATTTAAAAGTTTATTTGTTATATTGCTATATACTAAATCTAAAGAGAAAAACAATACTGCCATCTTTGGTGACTGATGCTAAGTGAAGTCTTTGGTTCAGACAGTCATTTCCAATATATATATATATATATTAATAATATATTATGGTGTTACCAGATTCATTCCTTACCTAGATGCATGATGGAGATATTAAATGGACATGTAATAGATGAGAGTATGGATAAATTATTATGTTGTTTTTATGTAATACATTCTGCCACTTCTCCTGAGTATGGGGATACCCCATATGTGAGACTTTGTCTTACATGGAGAAATCATATAGTTTTAATATCCATATACTGGACAACCAAGAGGTGTCACCCAATGACCTCACCAGTTAATGGATAAGTTAGCCCAACCAATGGGGATGAAGTTACTCCCTCTGGGTTTAACTTATGGTAATTTTAATAGTCCTTTGTTCAATACCATATAAAAAGGAGAACCCAGATGTAACACATTACATTACACATACAACACACGCTACTACAGCCATGCATATACTCATCTATACAGACTCCATCTTGCTCCATCGTGTATCTGAAACTTTAAAGGACGCCAAAACGAAACTCCTCCCTAACTGGCCACCATTTTGGGAAGGCAGCCATCTTAAGGACTCTGGTAACAACCATTCTAAGCTAGCAGCCATTTTAAATATGATAAATATACCTTGCTGTTATTTGATATTATTTACTATCATTTATTTCCTTCCTTATACGTTTTATATTTCATATTTAAGGGATTACAGTCCCAGCCGTATTAACCATATGTAGATTTTTCTCTAAGAGCTGATTTTTGCTTTTTATACATTTTTATTAATATCAGATTTAGCGCATATTGGTGCATTAGTCTCTCGTTTTGCACAGCCTATTCTCGCTTCATGCGCAGACAATTGTGGTCTGATTATATAGAACATTCATTTATGGTTTATACTATACCTGGAGAAAACTTAATCTTGCTTTATTTTTACTTTCATTATTGAGCTACAAATCACGTTTCATTTATTGTTTGAAGTTCGTATTTTATGTAAAGTTATCTTTTTGTGTCATCTCAAGTCTGATCATTTATTGTGAATACATGTCTTGTGAATAAATATACTTATATATTCCATACTGTAGACTGTTTTCACTAAGATTGGCATATGCTTTTAAAAAGGAATTAATTGATTAAAAAGAATTCGCTACATATTGATTTGTGGAAATAAGTGGATATTCTCCTACCTTACAGATCTTTGCTTATGGACATAAATAGACACTGTTATATTCAGAGCAGTATAAATATTCTGACATGCTGATTGGGTTTCTCAGGTCTTTAGGCTGGGATGGGTTACTAGACAGGGGTGTCCCCTTTCCCCCCTGCTGTTTGCGGTTGCCATAGAACCATTGGTTGCCCTAAATTCGTGCCAATCCACTGATTTCTGGATTCTCCTATAGAGATCTCCATGAGAAGCTCATGTTGTACACGGACGACATGCTGCTCTTTCTGGGTGACACTAATGTGTCTCTGGAGGCCTTTATGGCTATGATTTCCAGATTTGGATATTTCTCTGGCCTCACTATAAATTGTACGAAATCTGCGTTTTTGCTATTGGAGGGCAGCGAGGACCAGATGGTCTCAACCACCTGTCCCATCCCCACCATATCCTTATTTAAATACCTGGGGGTACATTACTGCCAATTTGCTTGATTATTGTCGCCTTAACATACACCCCTTATTGTCCATATTTAAGGATAGGGTCATTACTTGGAGTAAGTTATGGCTGTCAGTAGCCGATAGAACTAACTTAATCAAGATGATTCTAATGCTCCAACTGCTCTACCCACTGCATAACTCGCCCATGTGATTCCTTTGAAAACATTGAGAATAGTTACTACGATTTTTAGATCCCTGATTTGGAATAATCGAGTAACTAGAATTAAATTAGAGCAACTACAGAATCCTAAGGATTAGGGAGGCTATATTATGTGGCGGCTAAGTTACAGCACCTTGTGTGGATGTTTTCCGCACCTTCCACAAGCCCTTCTGTTGTACCATCCTCAGTGACTTGCCTTATGTTGCATTGTACTGAAGCAGACTCCATCCCAGAGGGCTTGAAAGCAGGTTTATTTTCTAAACCACATAGAGAGTTTTCTACATATAATCTCTTACATAAAATTTAATGGAAATCAAGGCAGCTGCAGCGGGTGGAGGGGTTCACTGCATATAGCCCAATCTGGAACAACGGAATTGGGCAAACTGATCCAGGGTGATAGATGGAGGAGGTTTGGGGTGACTCATCAGACTAATTTTTCAGAATGGAACTCTACTACCTTTTTCAGCCATCCAGGGGAAGTTCTCCATTCCCTCGCATATGAAGTTCTTCTACCGTCAATTACAGCATGCCATTAGGGCCCAAGTAATGGGGACTGTGTGGACCCTATCGCCAACCCCTATCTTGCATTTCATTTGCTCAGTCACTCATGCTGAGGGTCTTTTTTTCCCCAGTGTTAAAAGTATGTTGCTGAGTACACATTTGGATGGCTACCCCTCCAAGGCCCGGAGATAATGGGAGGAAGACCTGGGTCAACTGTTTGGGGACCAATGGGAAGAAGCTTTGCAGGCGGTGGTTGCTACTTCCCTAATCCCTTCACATAAACTATCTCAGCTCTATAAAATCTTAAGATCCCATTACACTCCTGCTCGCCTTCACAGCATGGGTGTACTGGCTGACCCAATTTTCTATCAGTGCAAAAGGGACAGGGGTGATCTTATTCATATCCTCTAATGGTGTCCCAAATTACACAACTACTGGTCAACAGTTATGGGTACCCTTAATACGGTTTTCCAAACACAGGTACCCTTGGAGCCTAAGTGTAATCTACTGGGCATCCTGAGTGATAACATTCCTGAGGAACCCACGAGGGTGGCATTTAAATCGGGTCCAGGCTCGGAAGAGGATTCTTCTACTCTGGAAGTCATCTGATCCCCCTTCACATCAGCTATGGGTAACACATATGGGAAACACCCGAATATTTGAAAAGCATGTATATCAACATAGCGGATGTCCTTGAAAAGACTATGGGCACCTTGGTTGGCTACCCCGGGTCTCAGTCCGCGTGAAATTGTACAAGCACGGCTTTTGCAGTGTCCTGGTCGCCCAACATAATTCCCCATATGTTCTTTACCATGCCTAGAGGCTGGTTATCTTGATCTGACTAAATGGTTATATCCAGTTTTTATTGTACCTCTTGATGATATATTGCCTTTTGTCTTTTTTTTTTGTTTTTTTTCTCTGTCAATGCCAGATGTAAAGCTGGGTGGAAAGTGGTGTATCTTTCCCTTACAATGTTTAGTACTGATCTGTAATGCTATCGGACTGTATTTGTTTGTAATGAACCTTGTCTTTTTTATATGCAATAAAGAACCGGTTTGATATAAAAAAAAAGAAAAAAAGTAGCAACATAAAACCCATGGTCTTAATTAATGGAAGCCTGTGTCCTCTACAGTGTGATTAGGAAATCTATACCAATACATTTACACATGTATGGGAGGGTAGGCATGGTAGCTCCATTTATAAATAGTGGAGACATGCTTTTAGGAAACACTCACTTCTCCCCACAGCAACTGCGCATACTTCAGGAGGAAAAAAAAAGATGGGATTTTTGACTTACCGTAAAATCCATTTCTCTGATGTTCATTGACGGACACAGCTCCTGATCTATAACATTGGGTTATACTGTCCCCTACAGGAGTAGGACACTAGGCAGAAAAATAACTTTACTACGCCTATGTAGGTAGGTATACTCCCCCTCCCTACTATAGGTACTCGTTTTGTTACAAGCAGTGTCAGAAGTAATACAACTCCACATAGAGGTGGGTGCTTTGTCCATCAATGAACATCAGAGAAATGGATTTTACTGCAAGTCAAAAATCCCATTTTCTCTTTCGTTCATTGATGGACACAGCTCCTGATCTTCTTGACCATTGAGATGTCCCAAAGCAGTGTCAAACATGAGGGGGTGGGAACAGCAAGAACAAATTCCCAAGGCTAAACTGTAGCCAACCAGGTAACAGGAGGTCAACAAAAACAACTGGAGCCCACCTGAAAAACTTTACACCACCTAAAGAGGGAACAAGCCTGCTAAACAGCAGCCTGCAAAACATTGCGACCAAAAGAGGCATCTGCAGATGCCAACACATTCACTTTATACATTTTTGTGAAAGTGTGCACTGACGACCAAGTAGCCTAACACCTGCATTACCTACGCCTGATGACCAGGTAGCCTAACACCTGCGTTACTGACGCCTGATGATGAAAAGCCCAAGAAGCATGGAGCGCCCGCAAAGAGTGTACCTTCACAGGGAAAGGAGGAACCTGACCCTTAATCGAAAAAGGCCTGAGTCACCGCCTGTCTGATCCATCTAGAAATGGTCGCAGAAGAAGTGGATAGTCGTTTTCGAGGGTAATCTGTAAGCACAAGTAGTAAGTCTGACTTCCTAAAAGACTCTGTTGCTACCAGGTACATCCGAATAGCCCCAACCAGATTCAGGGAATGCAACGCAATTTCCTTAGGATGTTTTGGCCTGGGACACAGGGAAGGCAACACAATGTCCTCATTCAGATGAAAATCAGAGACCACCTTTGGAAGGAACAATGGACAGGGATGAAGAACCAGCTCATCTTTGTGGACCACCAAATAAGGGGGACAAGACAACGCTGCCAATTCCGACACCCTGCACGTGAAAAAAACTACCTTCTGGGATACCGTAACCAGGGGAATCTCCTAAATATTTTCAAAAGGATGCTTCTGTATAGCTGAACGCACCAAGTTGAGATCCCATGGCGGTAGTGGGGACCACACCGGTGGAATCAAATCTCGAACCCCCTAAATAAAGTACACACCCAGTAGTGTGTGGCCAAGGGTCATTGAAAGAAGACCGCCAAAAGATTATAGCAATGTGATACATAGAATGTCCATCCACAAATGGCAGCCTCCACAAGGGGATTAGAAGCAAAATCCAGCAGGAGCTATAGAGTATAAAAGAGAAGCACCTAGTAATATGGTTGCATTCAATGAAGGTACAACATTTAGCAACTCACATGGTTGATCATTAAAACAGGCACATGCAAGTATCCAGAATAAAGCTGTCCACGTAGACCATCCTCCGCAACGTGGGCTCTCACTGCTGTCAGTTTGCAATCAAGACTGGGAAGACTACCCTGCAGTAGAGCGATCTGAAAGGTTTTTAGCGCTCGTGGAGTGCAGCGTGGAAGAGAGGAGGTCAATGCCGGTGTGGAAAATGGGCTTTGTGGACAGCTTTACCCCGGATGCCTGCATACTTAGATGTGCCTGTTTTATTCTTCAACCATGCGAGTTGCTAAATGTTGTACCTTCACTAAATGTAACCATATTGCTACACTTAGAGGCGCAACTTGTATATCAAGACATTGCTTGTTTATCAAATCAAAGTTTATAAAAAAAATTTTGCTTGTGTTGCAAAATGCTCTCAAACCAAGTTACTCTTAATACAAAGTTTTACTTTATATATATATATATATATATATACACACACACACACACACATATTATATTACAAACTGTGCTTAACCACCTAACACAAAAACAAGTGCTGCCAGAACTTACCTTTCAACAGTGGGGTGACACAGAGGTTTTTCTTCCTGAGGTAAGAGGTATGTTATTCCGACAGCGGTAACCACGCGAAGGCTAAATGGACACACCTAATAATGGAAAATAAATAGTCACTGAAGAGGACAATGAATAAGAAAGAGCACAAGAGTGAAAAAGAAGACCAATCTGTTATACGGACCCTGAATTTAACTGTAAGCTCCACTTTCAAAGTGCTACCCCAGGCAACAAAGTTTCAAGCGTTTTTAAAGTCAATTTTTTAATAAAATAAACATCTTATACTTACCAGCTCTGTGCAATGGTATGGCACAGAGTGGCTCTGAATCTCCACTTCTGGGGTCCCCCATCAGTGCTGTCTGCTCCTCCTCTGCTGTCTGTCCCTGTAGCAAACCACTTTCTATGGGGCTAGACATGCGACACAATCTTGAGCCGGGTTGTGTGCTTCCATAGACACACATAGCACTGCTCTTCAGTGCCCCCACCCACTTCTCCTTGCATTTGAATGAGGGAGAGGGGAGAAGAGATGGATCGACTGAGGACTATGGTAAGTGTGACGGGAGTCACTTTGGTTGGGGGGCCTGTGGAACCCAGCTTACCTTCAAGAGGTTGAGAAATCCCTCTCTCCGCTCCCTAGGCCCCTCTTATGTTTAAATCACCCTGTGTATTAGGGACACAGGTTGACCAAGGAAATTATGGACAGCTACTTAATGGACACGGAGAATATGGTTTGGATTACACAAAAGGGACAGTAACATTTGTCAACTATATCTCAAGGAATATATGAAGACTCTGGGACTCTAGGCCTAGGATCCATGTTAAAGGCCTAGCTGCCTACTGCCAATAAGAGACTGCTTCACACAGACTCATAGCAGATGCTAATTTCAGCTCAACCTCCTGTCTTCCACACATTGTTGATTATGCTGATTTACTCAACTATTGTCTACTGTGGGTTCTGTGTTTATACCTAGGATAATGTGTAATGTATTTTGTCTTAGCCTTGTTGCAGTGCTGAGTTATTAACATGTTAATTATAACTGTCTAGATATGTATTCCCATTCACCTATTGTTTCTGTCCAGATTGCTAATAATTAGTTCAGGTTAATTATATTTCTGTACACAATTTAATATGCATAGGATAAAGTAACCAGGCACCTGACCTGGTGGGGTAATTTGACCAGGAGGGGGATGTCCTGTGTAGTATGTGTGTGAGTCTGTTCAATAAAAGTTGTAAGTTCCAGATCTAAACAAGCTAAGTTCCGGCTAGTTTTGTATGTAGGGCAGCTGTAATTTCTGATATCTATGTTCAGACTGGAGAAAGCGGTATTCTGATAGAAGCCCACAAGCACAGTGTGGGTCGCGGTTCCGTTACAGTAAGTATTTAGGGAAACAAGAGAGCACAGAAAGCTGTAAAACATTTTTTACCTTAATGCAGGTAATGCATTAAAGTAAAAATGTTTTGGCTTTAAAACCACTTTAAGTAGAATCAGTCAACGAAAAGCAAAAGAAAGAAAACACAAAAGAGAGAAGGCAACAAGGAGTTACACTCACCTGAACACACACTGAAGGCCGTAAGGAGTACTGCATTTTCTCTAAGATCTCTTTCTGCAGGACATCCCATGTGACATTCCTCTCCAGATGCAAAACAAATGGTTGCCCAAATCTAAAAAAGCAATATAATTAGGTCGGCTACATCATTTCAAATAGACCTGGAAAACTGCTATTTCAGTAATAGGTGGAAACAGACAAGCTTGATAATCCATTTATATTTATTATTGGTGACTGCAGCTGCAAGATCTAAATGCCACACATGCTGTAATTTACAGCATGTTAGAAAGAGATCCAAAAACAAACTACATACCCGGGACCAAACTGAAATCGCTATCTGCACTTGAAGCCGGCTTTGCCTGTGCCACCTCCAAGAGATGTGCCTAAAGTCATAGCCGTCCATGACGGACTTAACTCCTTAAATGCTCATGAGTGAGGGAGTGGAATGTTCAAGCATTGCTGCTGTGAAGCTGCTTATTTTGTCCACCCAAAGACATACAAGAGAAAAACACATAAAAAAGGGCTAAGATCACTTTGGGAAAGCATTAAAACCTTTACCCATTGGGTCTTGCCACCTTTACCTTAAAGTAATCCTGCCATGAGAGAAATATGGGGACCGCCAATACTGACTTGCATAGGCAAAGCTTTAAAAGCCCCCTTATAGGTCATCAGTTTAGTGTTACAGAGAGGGTCTGGTGCTAGAAACGTTGCGCTCACTCCGGTGTGCGCGGCTATATGTATTTGTATTGCAATTGATGTTTTCGTCCATAGGCGCCCCCCACGCATGTGTTTACATACATATGTGCATTTATGTGGGGGGGGGGGGGGGTGGGGCCCCCTCTTGGGGGGATTTTATGTATTTACATAGTTACATAGTTGTTGAGGTTGAATAAAGACAATAGTCCATCCAGTTCAACCTGTGTAGGTGTGTGTGGCGTAATCTTCTCTCATACCCCTGAATGTTCTGATCCTTGAGATGTACGTCCAAGAGTCTTTTGAAAGTAGCCATACTTTCCGCAGATACCACCTCTTGTGGTAGAGAATTCCACAATAAAGAAAAAGAATAAAAAGAAGGGAAGGAGAGCGGATGTGTCCACTCTGCTCCCTCCCTCCCTGCCGGCACCTGCTATGCCTGTCCGGGCCCACAGATGGGCAAGCGGATCCCAGGATACATGGCAGAGGTGCACATTACCACCGCAGCCACCAGAATGCTCCCATCTAACAGGCAGAAGTGGGACTGTCAGGTATACACAGTGTGTGTAAAACCCCCCAAGCTGTCGGGTCCGTATGATGTATGGACCTGGCAGCAAACGGGTTTAAGTATAACTAAAGGCAAAAAAAATGCATTTTTGTAAGATCTTACCGTAAAATCCTTTTCTCTTAGCTCATTGACAGACGTAGTCCTCTTTGATTCATATCAATTGGGTTATACTGCCCTCTACAGGAGTAGGACACTAGGCAGAAAAAAAAACGTTCTGGCTCCACCTTAGGGGCAGTCCCAGAGGGTATATCCTCTCTCTCTCTGCTACAGGATGTTAGTTATGTCACAAAGCAGTGTCAGAGAATTTAACCCAACCCAACTCAAAAGTAGAGGGGCGGGTACTACGTCTGTCAATGAGCTAAGAGAAAAGGATTTTACGGTAAGATCTTACAAAAATCAATTTTTCTCTGTCGCTCATTGACAGACGTAGTCCTCTTTGATTCATATCAATTGGGACGTCCCAAAGCAGTGCCACAAATGAGGGGTGGGATTAACGGAAATCAAAATCCAATCTAGAAGGCCCAACCGGTGCCAACTAGAAGTTTTAAAGGTTCATCAGACAAAAGGGATGAGACTCAACTAAAAATCCAACAGAAAAAAACCCTCGAGGTAGACCACCGGTCTCCTCAAATTGCGGCCTGCAGAACCTTGCGGCCAAAAGAGGCATCTGACGATGCCATCACATCAACTTTATAGAATTTTGCAAAGGTATGCACTGACGACCAAGTAGCCGCCTTGCAAACCTGAAGCACTGACGCCTGATGGCGAAAGGCCCATGACGCACTAAGCGTCCGAGTGGAGTGCGCCTTAACAGGGAACGGGGGCTCCTGACCCTTAATAGAATAAGCCTGTACCACCGTCTGTCTAATCCATTTGGAGATAGTCGCGGCAGATGCAGGCAACCCCTTTTTGGGGCCATCCGTGATCACAAAAAGTGAATCCGTCTTGCGAAACGAGTCCGTTGTTTTCAAGTATACCCTGATCGCCCGAACCACATCCAAGGAGTGTAAAGCAAACTCCCGATGATGGCTGGGCTTAGGACACAGGGAAGGTAATACAATATCCTCATTCAGATGAAATTCTGAAACCACTTTAGGAAGGAAAGATGGATTCGGACGAAGAACCACCTTATCCCTATGAACCACCAGATATGGGGAACAACAGGATAATGCGGCCAGTTCTGACACCCTGCGTGCAGAAGTGATGGCCACCAAGAAGGCCACCTTCTGGGATAACGTAAGCAAGGGAATCTCCCTAATATCTTCAAAGGGAGGTTTCTGAAGAACCGACAACACCAAATTAAAACAGGGTGGTAAAGGCGCGCGCACTGGCGGAGCCAGGTGTCGCACCCCCTGGATGAAATTCCGCACCAAGGAATGAGTAGCTAAAGGCTTCTGAAAGAAGATTGCTAACGCTGAAACCTGACCCTTGATAGTACTCAAGGCCAGCTTCTGCTCAACCCCCTGTTGCAGAAAAGCCAAAATTCGGTTCACCGAAAAAGAACGTGGAGGAAACCTAAGAGATTCACACCACGCAATATAAGACTTCCATGTGCGATGATAAATCTTTCTGGAAGTCGCTTTCCTAGCTTTAATTAGAGTAGGAATAACTAAAGTTGACAACCCCTTGTCCTTCAGCACCTGGGTCTCAATAGCCAGGCCGTTAAAGCCAGCGATTGTAAAGCAGGATGGAAGATCGGTCCCTGAGATAGCAGGTCTTCCTTGAGAGGAAGTCGCCACGGGACGTCCGCTACCAGCCTGACCAAGTCGGCGTACCAGGCTCGACGAGGCCAGTCCGGAGCTAACAGGATAACTGGAATTCCCTCCACCTCTATCCTGCGAAGAAGCTTCGGCAGCAACCTGAGAGGAGGGAAGGCATACAGTAGCTGATACTGCCCCCACGGGGCGACCAGCGCGTCTGCGGCATCTGCTAGCGGATTGTGGGAGCGAGCTACAAACCTTCGCACCTTCCTGTTGAGCCGGGATGCCAACAGATCCACATCTGGGGTGCCCCAACGAAGGCACAGTTGGTGGAAAACTTCTGGATCAAGAGACCATTCCCCTTGATCCAGAATCTGACGGCTGAGATAATCTGCCTGCCAATTTTCCACCCCTGGAATGAACACCGCGGAGAGAGCTGGAACAAACCGTTCCGCCCAACGAAAAATGCTGGCCACTTCTATGGCCGCCAGGACACTCTTGGTGCCCCCTTGATGATTGACATAAGCCACTGCTGTGGCATTGTCCGACTGGATCCGAACCGGGCTGCCCTGGAGCTGCTCGGTCCAGTGAATCAGACAAAGTCTGATCGCTCTCAGTTCCAATACATTTATCGGTAACCTGGACTCTTCCAGGGACCAAAGCCCCTGGGCAGATAATTGGCCCAGAATTCCTCCCCACCCGGATAGACTGGCATCCGTGGTGACAATCGTCCAGTATATTGGGAGAAATGACTTCCCCTGGCTGAGCATCGGGGACCGAAACCACCAGACCAGAGACTCCCTGGTCCGCTCGCTCAATCGGATCCAATTGTCCAGGAAGTCTGGACTCCGGTTCCACTTGAGAAGAATCTCTCCTTGAAGGATACGGGTATGGGACTGGGCAAATGGTACTGCTTCGAAGGAAGCCACCATCAAACCCAGGACCCTCATGCAAGTCCGAAGAGAAGGCCAGTTGTCGGATAGTAACAACTGAATTGTCGATTGAATCTTCCAGAGTTTCCCCACCGGAAGAAATACTCTTGCCCTGGATGTGTCTAAAATTAGACCCAGACATTCCAACCTCCTGGTGGGAACCAGAGAAGACTTCTGCAGGTTCACCAGCCACCCGAACTCTTGCAAAGAGATCCTGGTGATCTCCAAGTTTAGTAACAGAGTCTGCGGAGACTCCGCACGGAGTAGAAGATCGTCTAGGTAACCTAGAATCGATATGCCTCGTTGTCGCAACAGAGCCAACACTGGGGCCAACACCTTTGTGAAGACCCGGGGAGCCGAGGCGAGACCAAAGGGTAACGCCACAAACTGATAATGGTTCTCCTCTACGGAGAAACGCAGGAAACGCTGATGTCCTGCGTAAATAGGAATGTGAAGATAGGCATCCTTGATGTCTATGGACGCTAAAAAACCCCCCTGATGCAGGGAGGCTGCTACTGTGCGAATAGACTCCATCTTGAATTTTTGTATCTTGACAAAAAGATTTGAGTGCTCTTAAGTCCAGAATCGGACGCACCTTGCCCTCTTTCCTGGGTATTGTGAATAGGTTCGAATAAAACCCTTGAAAACGCTCTGTCCAAGGGACGTGGACTACCACTCCTTCTTGCATTAAATCCGTGACCGCCCCCCGCAAAGCCTCTAGGCGATCCGGGGATAGTGGAAGGGAAGAATCGCACCGGTGGGAGTGATTGAAACTCGATCTTGTAACCTGACCGTATGACTTTGCAAACCCATTTGTCCGGGATTCTGGAAAGCCATGGATCCGGAAACCGGCGAAGACGTCCCCCCACCCCAGGTATGGGTGGGGGCGCACCTTCAGGCCTTAGTAGTCTTATCTTCAGGTCTGGAAGAGCCGGACTTTTGTTTGCCCGACCAGCGCCCCTTGAAACCTCCTGAAGGAGTTTTGGAGGGCTTTGCTTTGTCGCCCGTGGGGCGAAAAAATTTCTTATGAGCAGAAAAGGAAGGCCCCCATCTCTGACGAGGTCCTTTACCCTTAGTATTTTGTGGCAAAAAAGTGCTCTTGCCTCCAGTGAGATCCTTGATAATCTTATCTAAGTTGGCCCCAAATAGGCGCTCCCCCTGAAAGGGGAGATTAGCCAAAGCTTTCTTGGAACCTTGGTCCGCTGACCAACACTTTAGCCACAGTGTACGCCTGAGGACCACTGCTGAAATTGAAGCTCGCCCCAATAATGGAGTGGCGTCTAGAGCAGCGTCGCAGACAAACTGAAGCCCTTGTATCATCTGTTCCAGCAGATCTGATACCGCCTGGGGGATGTCTCTCCCCTCTAAGTCCCGGCGTAACCACTTGGTCCATTCTGTCACAGTTTGTGAAACCAGACCAATAGCAATTACTGGTCTGAAAGCTGACCCAATCAGGGAAAAGATGGCGCGAGACACAGCTTCTACCTTACGATCCACTGGATCCTTGAAGGACGGAGCATCCTCCAATGGGATAACCGTAGCTTTGTTCAATCTGGAAATTGGAGAATCCACCCCAGGTGGTACTGTCCATTTTTTGAGGAGAGATTCCTCGAACGGATAACGCCTAATAATGCGTTTGGAAATAGCAGGGGTTCGTTTAGGATGACCCCATTCTTCCTTAATTACATTACCAAAACATTTGGGCAAGGGAAATACTTTCGCCATTTTGGTCCGTTTATTAGTACCAAAAGAGATCTCAGTCTCAGCTACTTCCGACGGTGTAACCTGCAGTCCTAAGGTTTCTCGGACAGATACAATTAGTGCGTTCACCAACGCTTCCTCTCTGGCTATGGTAGATGCCGAAAGATCCTCCTCACTGTCTGAAGAGACAGTACCCGAGACACAAGCCCCAGATGAGGGTCCTGCACCTGCAGTGACAGGCTCAGACTCTGAATCTGAAGTTTCAGATGAAATAGGGGTAGGCGGGGGTCGCTTCCTTGCCCCCCGTCCCTGACAGGCCACTTCCACCCGGGATACAAAAGACTCCAAAACCGCTGATAATGCATCAATAGTAAGTGGGGAACTGGAGGGTCCTGCAGCCACCTCGAGGGGGATCAGGTGGAGATACATGCGTGGCAGGGTCCATGTTAATCCAGGACACTTTGCCAGTAAAAAAACTGAAAAATAAAAATATCTTTTTTTTTTATCTGTAATCCCCCAGCGCAATAGCGCCCCTCAGCGTACCTGCTTCTTGGACCCCCACAGAGAGAGAGACCCCAAGGGCTCACCACCTGATGCAGAGAAGTTCCTATCAAACTGCTGTCAGCGATATCCTATATAGACTGGGAAGTCCTGTACTAGCTTTCCCGGGTAAAAGGAAGTGGCTCCGCCCCCTTTGCACGCCTTCCGGCGCTCCCAGCTACTCCTCGAGGTAGGCTGGGCACATCAAACATGGCCCGCCCCCATGCAGGAGACACCAGGCTACGGCAAAATGGCGGCCTGCGTGACCTGCGGGCGGCCTCTGTAGACAATGCAGCGTGCGGTCTACCGCAAAATGGCGGCGGACTGCCGATCTAGTGTGGTTCCTCCGGAAGATTGCAACGGCCGGCGAACGGCTCTGAAAGGCTGGCGGCGGCCTGTAAGTGCGGCCTGCGGGAGTATGGCGCCTCTGTATCCTAGTATAAGGTAGGCGCTTTGCCTCTTATCTAATTGCCAGCATCCTATATTTCAATATAGTCAATCTAAACCAGGCTTCCTAGTAGACCAAGTCTGCTGGAGAAACCAAGGCTGCTGGAGTGTCAGCTCCCAAACCAAGTTTGCTGGAGTGCCAGCTCCCAAACCAAGCCTGCTGGAGTGTCAGCTCCCAAACCAAGCCTGCTGGAGTGTCAGCTCCCAAACCAAGTTTGCTGGAGTGTCAGCTCCCAAACCAAGCCTGCTGGAGTGTCAGCTCCCAAACCAAGCCTGCTGGAGCGTTAGCTCCCAATCAAATCACACTATCACAGAGAGATATGTGCACCTGTCATAGGCTAAAGGGGGAACCTTAATGCAAAAAGGGCCCGACCACACACAGAGGGGCCCGTATCCCAATAAACCCCACAGGGGGGGAAGGGGGAACATCTACTCACCATACCGGAACTGACGGGCACCCTCCTTTAACAGAACCCCTCTCCACCGAGGTGGGGGGCTGTCGACCAATACAGACGCCGTGACTCTGCTGGTTCTTGGCGTCCAAGCGAGACGTTTAACTCGCAGGCTCAGTCCCCGTCCAGTGGGACTATGTCGCGGCCGACCCAGCGCGGAGCTATGGCCTGCAGGCGCTCGTAGGCTGAACCGGGGTGACCACTGGATCTCAACATCCAGCCCGTCGCCCGGCTCCAGCATACTTACTTGAATGGGTCGCGGCCGACCCAGCGCGGAGCTATGGCCTGCGCGCGCTCGTAGGCCGGCTGGGGTGACCACTGGATCTCAACATCCAGCCCGTCGCCCAGATCCGGCGTGATTTGCTTGAAGATCTCACAGGAAAACTGAAGAAAACACTACCTAAAAAAGGAACAAATTTTCAAAAAAAAAATCTTGCCAGGACCAAAGATCCCAGCAAGGAACTTAGGTCCTTACTCCTGACTAGACAGAAAAAAACTAACATCCTGTAGCAGAGAGAGAGAGGATATACCCTCTGGGACTGCCCCTAAGGTGGAGCCAGAACGTTTTTTTCTGCCTAGTGTCCTACTCCTGTAGAGGGCAGTATAACCCAATTGATATCAAAGAGGACTACGTCTGTCAATGAGCGACAAGAGAAACTTTGTTTCTAGTTTTGGATAGAGGGAAGAGGAATTAGAACCCCTGCTATTTTCATTGCTGTCTGTGTCCCCATTAGGGAGATTCACTCTCTATAATTGTCAAGTTTAACATTATTATTGAAAGTGAAAGAAAACACAGATTTTAGGCTGTCCCCAGAAAAGTCAGAGGGGAAATCTTAGGAATACTAGTTCTCATTAACAGGGGAGTCCCCATTGGATTCCTTAAATTTGCAGAAATTTCCTCGCACTTTCTGTTTTGGCTATGGAACAGGAAGAGAAGGTAAATCTCCCTAATAGGACACTGCGCAAAAAAAAAAAAAAAAAAAAATCTGACAGGGGGTTATAACGCTCCTTTACTCTATCCAAAATAAAAAAAGTTTTGTCTATAGTTCTACTTTAAGCCAGAAGTAAGCACAACAGCTAGGAAACGCACATTTTTAGAAGGAGAAATCAGCAATGGCAGTTGTATTTTTCTTTCAGTTTTCAAAACATTCTAGAGTAGAAAGCACAACTCTGGTTAAAAAAAAAAAAATTATAAAATGTAAAAAACTGACTTTGAAGGCCTACAAACTCAAATTTTAAAATCATTTTTAAAAGTTTTTAATAACTCTATTGGATTAGGGTGTAAACTTTCTCAAATGTCCAGAACTAAATTATACAAAGGAGTATTGATGTTTTATTGATGACGTTCTGTTCAGCAAACACAACACAGATGTGTCGTCATCTTAAACTAAAGCTAGTTTGGAACTGACAACTTAGGTTTGTGTTTTTGCATTAAGTTATTTTTTTTTTCTTTTGCGCAAGTTTCTATTGTTCCTTCAACAGTACCAAATTCAAGCATATTCAATAACAAATTACCTGCCCAGATGCTCACCTCTTGCCATGTTGTCCACTATACGCTCTGTTACAGACCAGGATAACTATTCGATCAGTAATGCCAAACCTGTTCACGGGAAGCCTCGCCGATCCAGAAGAATAATGGGGAGATTGATTATGGTCAATCCCATTTCTCACATAATTCTGGTTATTGTTCACACAAATTCCTGTAAAGTTTAGAAAAAAATTAGGACCAAAAGCAGTGATGTTTTTAACTATTGATCGACCGATATCATTTTTTTACCGCTGATACCGATATTTTGGTCATTTTTTTTTTTAATGTCTACAGGCACTCTTGTTGAGGGATCTGGGGGCCTAAAAGACCCCAAACCCCTCCTCTGCACTTAAAAGCATTCAAAACGCCAAGTTTGGCTGTTTTGAATGCTGCAAGTGTTTTGAATTTGGCGCCGCCAGTACCCAGAAGTTATGTCATGTCATGACATGACTTCCGGGTACTCGACGACACCGAATTCAAAGAAATGGAGACCGGTCAGACGGCAGCGGTGAAGGTAGGGTGGGGCGACCCCCCTCCCGCTCCTTGGAATGACAGCTGCATCAGTTGTCATTACAAGACAGCCAACCATCGGCTATGGACACCGGTACCGGGGTGATGCCTCTAGCTGCAGGCATCATGCCGGTACAGCACTTTCCCAAAATATCGGCAAAAATCAGTAAATCAAAAGGCCGATTCCGATATATCAGGGCAAGTGCATATCGGTTCCCAATATATCGGTGTTGCCGATAATCGGTCGATCACATTAACCACACTTACAGTCCACGTTCATATGGCTCATTTATTAAAGCAGTTCAGAGGAATAAGGTGATGTGTCAAGCACAGTTTGACATGTGCGGCCCTTCCATGTGCTCCTTGCTGTTAAGGCCAGTTAAAGGTTGGGGCAGTTACGGTTTCTTTGTACTGTTGGTTATTTGGCGCACTGGACGCCTTTACTGCCACTGTGCTATTTGCTGGGCATCCAGTGCGCCACTGTGCCTTTAAAGAGGAGTGGGCTCAATCAAGACATGCCTGCCCTCAATCTATCCATGATTATATTTTGAGAGCCTCCATAATAGAAGCACATATATAGAGTTAGGACTGTGGATAATACTGGGGTGCCTTGTCGTGGCCTCTGCAGCTTACGCATGGATTTGCAAATGTGTGCAAACAAAACCCCTGTTTTTAATGTAAACGGTTAAACAGGACTATTCTGTTTGTTGCAGGCTGGTTGGTAAGTTGAGCTAGGAATTTTTTCTTCATTTTTGTTTGAATTCTCCCTTCCATGTGCTCCTTGTTAAGGCCAGTTAAAGGTTAGTTGCCATTTGTTTTTAGTGTCAAGCACAATAAACTATTAGCCTTTTAAAGCCAGCAAGGATTGGGGACGAGTGTAAGGACTCATTCACACTAGCCCACACGCCAAAATGCTATAATTTGGTGTTGGTTGAGTAGTGCGTTACATTGTTACAAAACATTGCATTGTTTACTTTTTTTACACTTCATTCAAGTCTATGCCCCACAGCACACTGCAATGTGTTCTGGTGCGTTGACATGCAGTGTGGTAAGTTGTGCTGCAATAAAAGGGAACATGCATTTTTTATGTGCCCTAGCATTTAGCCTGCATGGATTTGTACAGGTAAATACAGCTGGTGTGAATGAGCCCCAAGACTGGTGCGGGGTCAGCAGTGGGGGACTATGCAAGTAATTATCCCAAAGGTGTATCTATACTTTAAAAGCAAAGTACTGTATACCTTCTGTACTCTGAACAAAATAATAGTAATAGCACCCATATTGCTAAAAAAAAAAAAAGTAAATTTTTTTGGTTAGGAGCCCAGAAAGCGTTGCAATACCTTTCATACCTCAATATGGGGCAGGCTTTAGATTTACCAAAACTATACAATAGGAGGTCAAACCTAAACACTTTCAATTTGTATGCAATCAGGCAAGCCCTTGCACTACATAGTTGAAGGTCAATCTAAACAAAATTGAACATGAAAATTGTATAATATACAGCCAGCTTCAGTGGACTACAAGTGAGGGGACATCAAGTCACCGCACTTGTGCTTCACTGGGAACTACAAGGCCCTCTACTGCAATGTAGATTTTTTTTCCATTCACTAACTCCTATGACTGAATGAATGGACATGGTTTTGCGGGCTTAGCGCTGCAAAGGTTACATTTGACAGAAGCTGGTTCAGAGAAGCTCCTCTGGCTTATGTAAAGCCTAGTACACATGGGCCGAATGTCTGGTGGGATCAGCCAGTTCAATAAAACGGTCTGACATTCGGTCCGTGTGTAAAGTAGCCGGTCCGACAGAAGCTGCCTGTTCGGCCAGCTTCCGTTGGACATGCATGTGGGAAAACCAGCAGCCAACCGCCTCCCGATCAGTGCTTTTAGCCAGTGGATGAGAACGCTGATCGGAGTGTCCTGACAGTGGGCCTTCCCCCACTCAAAACAACAGCTCAGCAAGGGAGAGCGATACATATGTCAGATAGTTAGTACAGCAGGTCCGACTGAAGCAGTCAGGTTTTTTTTGTTCAACCGAAAAAAAAAAAAAAAAAACTTGTGTTGTGTACAAGGCTTAATGAGCATATAAGTGCAGTTTGAGGGTGGGGTGCTGCAGTTTGACCATGCTTCAAATTACTCTAAACATGAATGCAACATCCTGAGAAAAAGTGAGTTATCCTTTAACCACTTAAGGACCCGGCCCATTTCTGAAACTTGTTTATAAGGTAAAATCAGTATTTTTTGCAAGAAAATGACTTAGAACCCCCAAACATTATATATATATATTTTTATATAAATTTTTGCTATTTTATTCTCCAAAGCAAAGACTCTGGAGAATAAAATGTCAGTCGTGGTATTTGTGCAGTGGTCTTTCAAACGCAATTTTTTGGGATTTAAAATATCGAAAACAGTAAAGTTAGCTAAATTTTTTTCTATAATGTGAAAGATAATGTAACGCCAAGTAAATTGATACCCAACAAGTCATGCTTCATAATTAAAAATCTCCATAGGCGACACTTTAAAAATGTCTACAGGTTACCAGTTTAGAGTTACAGAGGTCTAGGGCTAGAATTATTGCTCTCGCTCTACCCATTGTGGCGATACCTCATGTGTGGTTTTAACACCGTTTACATATGTTGGAATGACCTGCGTATGCATTCGCTTCTGCGAACAAGCTCAGGAGGGACTGTCCCTTTTATAAAAATTGAAAAAAAAAAAATGGGACCTTGAAGGCCGTTTGGAGGAAGCAACTTATGGATGGGGGCCAGCTTGCCCTCACTCTACTTCCTGCCTAGGAGGGGAGAGGACCAGATTGTGTAAGCGGTAAAAACTACCGGGAGGCGGCACCTCTCCAGCGGCCATAAAAATGACCCCGCGACAAATCAGCCGCTGGGACCACTTTTATGAGAAAGAGGACTGCCCGCCAAGTAAAAAAATACTGGGGTTATGGCAGCTATCCTGCTGCCATAACCCTGGCATTCAATGTCAAAATAGAGACATATAACTGCGGCGGGCGGTCCCAGAAGTGGTTAAGGGAAAAACTAAAAGGACATATTTCACAAAGAAAATTCATACAGGTGCATCTCATAACAATAGAATATGATCAAAAAGTTATTTTATTTCAGTAATTTAATTCAAAAAGTGAAACTCATGGTATCACTGTGCTGGATTGAACAGCAAACTCACCAGACCTAAACCCCATAGAGAATCTGTGGGGTATTGTGAAGCGGAAGATGGGAGACACCAGACGCAACAATTCAGACAAGCTGAGATCTGCTATCAAAGAAACCTGGGCTTCCTTCCATAACACCTCAGCAGTGCCATAGGCTGATCGCCTCCATGCTACGCTACATTGATGCAGTAATTCATGCAAAAAGAGCCCCTACCAAGTATTGAGTGGATAATATAATGTACATGGACATACTTTTCAGTAAGCCAAAATTTCTGTATTCAATTTTTTTTTTTTTATCGGTCTTATGTAATATTCTAATTTTCTAATCATAATCATCAAAATTAAAAGAAATAAATGCTTGAAATATATCACTCTGTGTGTAACGCATTTATATAAAATACATGAGCTTCGCTTTTTTAATTAAACTACTGTAATAAATCAACTTTTGATAATTAAATTTTATGAGATGCACCTGTATATCCAGGTGATTCTAGTGTTAACTTTTTTAATATATTATCTTCTATGAGCCGCTTTTAATTTTATTGGTTGTGGAAAAGGGAGGTTACGTTTCTACTGCTTAGTCATACGGCATCTTACACTTTTCCATTCAATCTTTAGGACTCTGCAATTAGGTCTGATGACCTCAGTCACTGCTCAGTTATTTCACTTGAAAAATGAGCACCGTCTCCTTTTCCGAACCTTTGCACACAGGACATATACGCGCCAATCTTTAAGTGCCGGTTCACACTATAGCGTGTGCGGCGATCGCATGTAATATCGGAGCGCACTGCTCCTTCATTACATGCGATCGGATGTGCAGTGCGAATTCAGCCATACACTTTGTATGGCTAAATTCGCACTGCACCCGCACAAAAGTCACACATGACGCATTTTTTCAGCCGCATCAGGATCGGATCGCACAGTGGTTCACACTTGTGTGATCCGATCCTGTGCGAACTGTCAGATCGCACTGCGATCAAACTGGGGGTGTCGTTAACATTTCATTGACACCCCCTGCGTATCGCATATGGCAGTGTGAACTGCCAGATGTGCGTTTGCGATGCGGGAACAGGCTGCGAATTCACAGCCTTCCCGCATCGCACAAGTGTGACCCGACACTAATGGATTAGCATTTCTGTAAACCTATAGTTAGGTTTTTGAGGCACAGATATTTTTTTTAAAGGCATTTCTGGGTCTAGGACTTGCCCATCTCTATAATGCCCAGCTCAATTCCACTGCAGCCTCCTTGAATCAGCAGACCAGGGTAGTATGGTGTCTTGCAGTGTGGGTGACAGGCCATATTTTCTACATCTTTACAATATGTTCTATTAGGAATGTGGGATCTTTTTGCAGTCTTGTTAACAAGGACATACTATAGCTCATTTTTAATGATTACACACTACAACTTATTAAAACAATTACCTGAAATAAAAATGTTCTTATTTTACCTACTTGCGGTTTCTAGTGCTGATTATTACATAGTTAGTCTGGTTAAAAAAAAAAAAAGACAAAGTCCATCTAGTTCAACCAATAAAAATGATTGTACTGCTCATCAAGATTTAAAAATGCTCCCTTGTGGTTATCAGTATTCTATGTAAATACTGTATATTTGCAATAGGAAATCTTAGACAATGAGTTGTTTTTTTTTGTTTTTTGAGCGGGTACCGCATTCAAAATTGTAAGGCCATTTAGAGAGACAGTAACAATCTTACTATCTGTATGAAATGCCGTACTGACCCTTTTTGAACTTTACCCAGCATCAATTTTTGTTTTTTTTCTTTGGTTTTTCATAAACCGGAAAATGGTTACAATGCCTGTCAGGATTTTATTTTTTTGTGAGGAACTGGCTGGCAGGAAATTGAACAGTGTATATGCGTCACCTAGGTTTCTGACTTACACATGGTTAGGCAGGGTTGTGTCTATTAACCACTTAAGCCCCGGAGGATTTGGCTGCTAAAAGACCAGGGGGTATTTTGCGATTCGGCACTGCGTGGCTTTAACGGACAATTGCGCGGTCGTGCGACGCTGTACCTAAACGAATTTGACGTCCTTTTTTCCCACAAACAGAGCTTTCTTTTGGTGGTATTTGATCACCTGTGCGATTTTTTGATCACGCGCTATAAACAAAAAAAGAGCGTCAATTTTGCAAAAATAACAATATTTTTCACATTTTTTTATATGAAATTCCCAAAAAAAAAAAAAAAGTAAAAATCAAAATTTTTTAACATTTTCAGCCAATTTGTTTTATGCTACCTATGTTTGGTAAAAAAAAAAAAAAAAAAAAAAATCGCAAAAAGCGTATTTTGATTGGTTTGCGCAAAAGTTATCGCGTTTACTAACAAAGGGAAAGATTTTTGTCATTTTTGTTGTTTTTTTTTTTTTAACGCGTAATGGCGGCGATCTGCGATTTTTTTGCGGTACTGCGACATTGCGGCGGACAGATCGGACCCTTGACTGACATTTTTGACACTTTTGGGGTTACCAGTGACATTTCTACAGTAATCAGTGCTATATATATATATATATATATGCACTGTTACTGTAAAAATACACTGGCAGTGAAGGGGTTAACTTTATTTGAGAGGGAGGGGCTGTGTGTGTCCCTAGGGGCGTGATTCTAACTGTGATTGGCTGTGGCTTGAGGTGTAGTTACACTGATCAACGGTTCTACATAGTAGAACCGTATGATCAGTGTCTCTACACAGGGAGAACTGACAGGCAGCTTGTTTACACAAGCTGCCTGACTTTCTCCCTCTCCCCCGAAGATCGCAGAGTGATGTCCGCCGGTCACACGCGCGGGGGGGGGGGGGGGGTGTGTGACCGCGGGGGAGTGCGCCGCCGGCGGCGCGCGCTCGCTCCCCAGACCCTGCCAGGCTAGTGACATACCGATACGTCACTCTGCCTGTGAGGGGCTGACCGCCGCAGTATATGTTCGTGCGGCGGTCGGCAAGCGGTTAAGGAGAGAAGAAAAATTTTGTATTAATACATTTTGGTTTGGGCTTTCTAAAGCATTGTGTAGGATAAAGCCTCCAGGCCTAGGTCTGCATCTTACTCATTAGTCGGACCTCATTATTAGTCTCGGCTGTGCACAGGTCTTTTTATTTGTGAGCTGACTAATGCAGGTCTCACTCTCTTGCGCTCTCTGCTGTGTGAAAAGGCTGACGCATAACAAAAGGAAAAAAGTACCAGAGCTGCCTGTGTTTTTTGGGAGCCCATTACAGGGCACCCTGTTAGTCAGGAATGGACATGAGTATAGTTAATGGAGCAGATGTTTTGTTGCTGTACAAAGCCCTCCTGTATTAATAGTGTTTGTTACCTGCCTTGTACTATACTATCAATGGCATAAATAATATAGCAGGCTCACTGGCATATGGTTTTCTTCCTGGCCCCTAGGCTACTCTAGTTCTCTACAACTATTGGTGTGAAAGTGTTACCTCTCTGGCCTAGAATTCCTTCGGATGGGAATATTTCTGGAGTTTCAAAAGCAAATATGCAGTCGCTTTCATGGATGGTATCCAAATCATCTGTGTCAGAGAAGGATCGATGGAAGCCATCAAAATACATTTCGGTTATTACTATCTGGAGTGAGAGAAAAAGAAAGCAGAGGCAAAGATGAAAGACACTGATGTAATATGGCAATAAGATAAGGGGGGGGGGGGTTTCACAGCAATTTTGTTCTGCTGGTTTTATTCTTTTTTTTTTTTTTTTTTTTAAATAAAAATTAAATCAGCCCTGCACGACACCATGGGCTCCCCCCTAACGCTGACCCCGAAGCCATGCCTGCTCGGTATTTTCCCTGATGTTAGCATAGATAAATTCACCACCCACTTTCTACACGAGACTGTTCCTCGCTAGGAAATGTATTGCGCAAAAGTGGATGAGGTCCACCCCCCCGTCCTTCACAGACTGGCTTAGGGCAGTCAACTCCACTCTACAAAAAGCTGATCTATGCACACCGAGGCTGCCCTACTAAATATAATAAGATTTGGGATAGGTGGGTCCAGGCCCCGGAGACATGTGTCTAGGTTGCCTAAATTGTCTATTTTGCCTATGACATGTATTGCCTGTATTGTGCATTTCCTACCATCTGTCACCGGTTACTACATCTTGAGGCTCCCTGCAGCCATGGACTATCTCTTGCCCAAGACGATTGGTGCTCATATCTCCTGCCCTCACGTCGTAGACATCTCATTGTGCTGCGCTTCTTACCTGCTCACGCTGGGTTCACACTGATGTATGCTAGAGATGTGGTGTATTATGTATATTGTTTTTCTGTTATGTAAGCACTCACATTCCTTGTTCAAGTGTTCATTACCTTTTTAATAAAGACTACTGTTTAATTGGAAAAATTAAATCAGCCACATACCACCTTCATAACTGTTGTCATGCACACGTGTCATCGGTATTGCTAACAGTTCACAATAGGGTAGGAATTTTAGAAAAAGTAGAGGAATAGCGTAGGGATCGTACACAGCCTTTCACCCTTGTAGGACTATATACCCAGGGCAGTGGTAACCCCCCTGGAGCTGCTACTCCAACAGGCATTTTGAGTAAGCAATTTAAGGAAAAAGAATATTAGACTTCTAGTTAATCCAAAAGTAAATTTCTCTCCAAACAACCTTGTTTGGGCCAAACCATCCTTAGCATACTACCGGTCTAATCCTTATCCAGAATACTGGTACATACAGGGTATAAATGCTGCCATCAACGGTTTAAAGATTGTTCAAGTTCAGTTTAAAGATCATATACCAAACTCCAAAGAATCCTTTTACTATACAAAACTCCAACATGCTGCCAAAATGCAGCTGGATGTATCAAATATTGTCCTTTTTTCCACAACTTTGGAAAAAAAACTTATAAGATCCAGACCATAATAATAATTTGATATCCGCTTTACTCAACTCTGTTGGGCACTAGAGATGCTAAATTTGAATGTTCTAAAAATGTGGTGGGTGAAAATAGGTATTTGATCCCCTGCAGATTTTGTACGTTTGCCCACCTTCAAAGAAATTAAGGGTCTCTAATTTTTATCATAGGTGTATTTTAAATGAAAGACACAGAATATCAACCAAAAAGCCAGAAAAAAAAAAAAAAAACACGATACAAATGCTATAAATTGAGTTGCAGTTCAGTTTGTAAAATAAGTATTTGATTCCCAAGCAAAACATGACTTCGTACTTGGTGGAAAAAAACCCTTTTTGGAAATCACAGAGGTAAGACATTTCTTGTAGTTGGTTACCAGGTTTGCACACATCTCAGGAAGGATTTTGGTCCACTCTTTACAAATCATCTCTAAATCCTTAAGGATTTTAGGCTGTTGCTTGGCAACTTGAAGTTTTAGCTTCCTCCATAAATTTTCTATAGGATTAAGGTCTGGATATTGACTAGGCCACTCAATGACCTTAATGCGCTTCTTCTTGAGCCACTCCTTTTGTTGCCTAATATTTTGATACCCTGTAGACTTTGTAAGTTTGCCCACTTAAAAAGAAATGAAGGGTCTATAATTTTTATTAGTGGTGAGCCGAAATTTCGGCAACCTAAATTTTCGGCCGAAAATGGGTTAAAGATGCCGATATTAATGATGGCCACCGCAGGCGCAGCGCAGGTTTCAAAAGACCTGCCTCTGGCCGGCGGCCCGCCTCCCGGTGATGTCACTACTACTACGATGTGCATGAATGAACACACCGGGCGGGCGAGCGGCCGCTAATAGCTGTAACTAAGTGAGCCCTTCACTTCCCTATCAGGTGGGTATCTCCGCTGACAGGGAAGTAAAGGGCTCACACAGATTGTTTTCTGCTACATATGTTTGGGGAAAAAAAAAATCACAATAAGCGTATTTTGATTGGTTTGCGCAAAAGTTATTGCGTTTACTAACTACGGGAAAGATGTGTCATTTTTATTTATTTATTTATTTTTTTATTAGTAATGGCGGCGATCTGAGTTTTTTTTTTTTTCGGGATTGCGGCGGACAGATTGGACCCCTGACTGACATTTTTGACACTTTTGGGAGTAACAGTGACATTACTACAGTAATCAGTGCTATAAATATGCACTGTTACTGTAAAAATAACACTGGCAGGGAAGGGGTTAACTTTATTGGTGATCAGTGGGTTAAATGTATCCCTAGGGGCGTGATTCTAACTGTGGGGGGGGGGGGGCGTGGCTTGTGATGTAACCACAGAGACATACGATCCTACATAGCAGGATCGTATAGTCCCTGCACTTACACCAGGGAGAATGACAGACGGCTGTGTTTACATCAACCGTCTGCCTTTCTCCCTCTCCTGTGGGAGATCGCAAGTGACCGGCGGACATCGGAGCCGCCAGTCACTCGCACGGGGATGCCTGTGAACGAGCGGGAGCGAGACTCCGGCGGCGTGCGCACGCCCCCCACAGGCGACTGAGCGAGCGAAGTACCCCTACGTCACTTTGCCCAGCAGTGGCTGCCTGCCGCAGTATATCTGCGGTGGGCGGTCGTTATGTGGTTAACAGAAAGGCAGAGCTCCAAGGAAAACAGAAGTTCAGGTGGGTAAACGCAACTCCCTCACATTTTTAATCTGTTTTTGTTGACAAAAATTGGAATTGTTTGTCGTTCGTTTTTGGCAATTGACTTTGTTTGCATTTTATTTTCATCACTGAAAATATCCATCTGACAAAGATTATGATGAAAATATTTTAGTCTACAAAATCAACACTGGTTGCCACCAGGACAAGTGTCCCAACTGGAAGATTTCCCCTCAATTAGAGTTCTCGGGACATCCAAACATTTAGGTTTTCTCTGATGTTCATTGATGGACACAGCTCTTCATCTTCTCAACCATTGGGTGATAATGCCCCCTACAGGAGAAGGACACTAAGCAGAAAAAAAGTCTGGCTATGCCTATGGGCGGTCCCAGGGGGTATACTGCCTATAGGTACTCAGTTTTGTTACAAGCAGTGTAAGAAGAATTGCAACTCCACAGAGGGGTGGGTGCTCTGTCCGTCAATGAACATCAGAGAAATTGATTTTACGGTAAGTCATTGGGACCTCCCAAAGCAGTGTTAAACATGAGGGGTGGGAACAGCGAAAAAGAAACTCCCAAGGGCAAAACTATAGCCAACCAGGTAAACAGTCGGTCAACCAAAACAACTGCAGCCCACCTGAAAAAAGCAATACACCCTCAAAGAGGACCAGGTCCTCTAAACAGCAGCCTGCTAAAGAAACATCCGCAGATGCCAACACATCCACTTTATAGAACTTTGTGAAAGTGTGCACTGAAGACCAGGTGGCCGCCTTCCAAAGCTGCGTCACTGAAGCCTGATGACGGAAGGCCCAGGAGGCACTGACTGCCCGAGTAGAGTACGCCTTCACAGGGAACCTGACCTGGCCCTTGATGGAATGTTCCTGAATCATCTGTCTGATCCATCTGGAAATGGTCGCAGAGAAAGTGGACAACCCTTTCCGAGGCCCATCCGTGAGCACAAATCTTAAGTCTGACATCCTAAAAGACTCCGTAGCTGCCAGGAACACCCCAATTGCCCGTACCACAATCAAGGCATGCAAAGCAATTTTCTTCAGAGGTTGTGGCCTGGGACACAGGGAATGAAACAAACGTCTTGCTTCAAATGGAAATCAGAGACAACCTTTGGAAGGAACGATGGACAGGGGCCAAGAACCACCTGAAGAGCAGTAAGCACCAGGGGGTGTGTGGCTAAAGGTCGTAGAAAGAAGACCACCAAGACTGACACCTGGCCCTTGATAGTACTCAAGGCCACTTTCTGCTCAATCCCCCATTGAAGGAAGGTCAAGATCCAAGCCACCAAAAAGGAGTGAGGATGAACTCCAAGAGACTCACTATGCGGTGTACCTTTTCCACATATGATGGTAGATCTTCCTAGAAGTAGATTTCCTAGCTTTTAATAGAATTGGAATCACAGACTCAGACCAATCTCTATCCTTCTGTGCCTGGCGTTCAACAACCAAACCGTCAAAGCCAGCGACTGTAAAGCAGGATGGAAGATTGGCCCTTGGGACAGCAGATCCTCCCTGAGGGGAAGCTTCCAAGGAAGATCAGCGACCAGCCGCACCAGATCGGCGTACCAAGCCCGGCGAGGCCAGTCTGGGACCATCAAGATGATCGGAATCCTTTCTGCCTCGATCCTGCGTAGAAGTCTTGGCAAAAGCTTGAGAGGAGGGAAAGCGTAAAATCAGACGAAACTGACCCCCACGGGGCCACCAGCGCATCTGTGGCGTCCGCCAGAGGATCCTGTGACCATGCCACAAACCTCTGCACCTTTCAGCTCAGCCGAGATGCCAACAGATCCACCTTTGGGATGCCCCACCGGAGACACAACTGATGAAACACCTCCATATGAAGGGACCTCATATGGAACTGTGCAAACGGAACGGCCTTAAAAAGGTAGTTACCATTAGGCCTAGCACATGCATGCAAGTCTGGAGGGATGACCATCTGCTGGACAGCAGGAGATGAATTTCAGCCTGCAGTTTGTCCAGAGGAAGGAGCACTCTGGCTAAGGCTGAGCCCAGAGTCAGACCCAGATAGTCCAGCTTTGTGGACAGAACCAGGGCAGACTTTTGAAAATTCTGAATCCAGCCAAACTCCCTCAGAGTTCGTTGGTGATTGCCAGGTCATCCAAGTAGCCCAGTACGGCAATCCCCCCCTGACATGACATAATGCTAGCACCGGGGCCAACACTTTCGTGAAGACCTGAGGAGCGGAGGCGAGACCAAAGGGTAACACCACAAACTGATAATGCTCCTCTCCCAATGCAAAGTGGAGGAAGCACTGGAGACTGCCAGTGAAAATGTGAAGGCAAGCCTCCTTGAGGTCGATAGAGGCAAGAAAATCCCCCTGACGTAGGAGGGCCACCACCGTGCGAATGGACTCTATCCTGAACTTCTGCATCTGCACAAAGCAGTTCAGCGTCTTCAGGGCCAGAATTGGACGCAGCTTGCCTTCCTTCCTGGGAACTGTAAATAGGTTTGAGTAAAACCCCTGCAAACGTTCCGATGTCGGAACATCACCAGCTGAAGTAACAGGTCTTGCACTGCCCCAAAAAGACCCTTTAAGCGGTGCGGGGGACAGACGCAAGTTGGAAGGAAAAAACCTTTCCAGAGGGTAAGAAAAACTTGATCTTGTAGCCGGACCGTATGACATGGTGGACCCACTTGTCCTGTACCAGGAAAGTCCATGGGTTCCGAAAACAAGTGAAGATGTCGCCCCATCCCAGATACAGGTGAGGGCGAACCTTCATGCTAAAGGAGCCTTACCTGCGGGTCTGGAGAAGCCTGCTCTCGACTTGCCGGAGCAGGTTCACTTGGATCCACCAGAGGGGGCCCTGAAAGGTTTTGATCCCTTGTCAGTTGCCCCTAAGGGACGAAAAAACATGAGTCAAGAAAGATGGACCACCTCTACGAAGAGGGTCCTTGCCCTTACTAGCCTGCAGAAGAAAGGTACTCTTCCCCCCTGTGAGATCCTTAAAGATGTCAACCAGGGTAGCTCCAAACAGGTGATCTCCTTGAAAAGAAAGATCAGTCAAGGCCTTTTTAGAAGTCTGGTCCGCAGACCAGCATTTGAGCCAAATAATATGCCGAAGGACCACTGCCAAAACAGAGAGCATAGCAACTAGGGGAGTCGCATCCAAAGAGGCATCACAGATAAACTGCAACCCCCGGACAAACTGGTCCACCAGCTCAACAAAGGCAGGGGGGAGCTGCTCCCCCCTCCAGGCCACGGCGTAAAAGCTTAGTCCACTCGGTCAGAGTTTGCGATAACAGGGCAATGGTAAATACCGGCCTCAGTGCTGAACCAGCCACACTGTACATACTGCGGGCCACAGCCTCCGCCTTCCTGTGAGCCGGGTCCTTAAAGGCCGCAGACTCTTCAACCAGAATCATGGTTGCCTTGTTCAATCTGGAAACCGGAGGGTCCACCACCGGTGGAACAGACCACTTTTTAAGAAGGGACTCTTCATAGGGGTACCCATAGCAAATCAGGAGTGGAGGTATCATCCTCACTATTTGAGAACTCAGGGCACGTGGTCGCAGACCCAGAAGAGTGACTCGCGTCCGTGTCGGCTGAATCAGATTCAATATCCAAGGAGACAGATGGAGCCATGGGAAGGCGGGGGGGGGGGCGCTTTTTGCTAGCCCGTCGCCCTAAAACCACCTCCACCCAGGACATAAAGAACTCCAGGACCGCCATCAGTGCGTCATTGGAGGGTTGGGACCTGAAGGGCCCCGCAGCCTCTGAGGGGATCAGGTGGGGAAATGTGCTCCCAAAACTGCATGAGTAAATAGGGGGACCCCACAAAAAAAAGGTGAAAAACACTGCTAGGGACACCCATACTGCTCCGGCAGCACCACCCGGTCGCCAGGAACAGAGCACCAATCGATCCTCAGCAGAGAGGGAGGAGACCCCACCAGACTCTTCCCCCCCCCCCCCGGCAGAAACAGGCACCTGCAGTCACCAGGAGAACCTGCACTCCGTGTGCGGCGATCAGCAAATTCAATGATCCAAGAGTCAGCACCAGGGGATGAGGAGAGGCTCCCACCGCCTAAAGTCGCCACCCAGAGGGCTCCACTGTCATGGGCTCCACCATTTTCAATGGAAAACCACCATAAAATGCCCCCTGGACTATAACATGGCTGCCGTGCATAAAGCACACAAGCTACAACAAAATGGCGCCCGGCGAGGCTCCCAGGGACCCAGGAGGGATCCCCAGGACTCAGAAAACAGCACAGGTAGGAAGGGGGGCCCTGACAGGAGCCCCCACCAGGTACAGCCCCCCACTGCCCTCCCCCACAGCCAATATCCGGTCATCGACGGCGCAACCGCCTCATCGCCAGCACAGCACCCTGCCCTTAACCCAGGTGGTGGACCAGACCATCCCGCAGCCCCAGCATAAGTGAAGAAAAGGGGGGGCGAGATGGCCCACAGGGACCTCCAGACCGATGGGGGTAGGTACCTAACAGGAAGGAGGGGAACCTGGGGGTCCGACCATCTATGGAAGGGCCCACGTCCACCCCAAAACCCTCCAGGGGGAGAGGGAGAACAGTTACTTACCATACCAGGAACCAGATGGGCACCGCTCCAGACAGGACCTCCACTCCATCGAAATGAGGTCTGCACACGCCCGCTGACCAGACTGGGGTGACCACTGGATCTAGCTTATCCAGCCCGTCACCCAGTCTGGCAGGTTATTGTAGATCTCGCAGAGGGAAAAAAGCAGGAGAAAAAAAAAAGGATCTAAAAAGAAAAAAAAAAATGCCAGGACCAGAGATCCCAGCAACAGGGTTCATACACATTTTCACCAATAAAATTCCATGACTTCTCCATGACTTCACGTAAATATTCATGACCTAAAGTTTCATGAAATGTCTATGTATTTATGTTAAATAAGAAGAAGAAAATCCATGTCACACCCAGCATATTTTTACTAAAATAAATGACAATCTTTGTAGTGTACAGTACCTCTGCAGTTAGGGTTTCGTTTCTGGATACAGCGTGACTCAAAATGGTCCCTTGTTTTACAGTGGATGAGATGGAAGCACCGCTGCCACAGCTGGGAGCCGGTGTCACTTCAGGCGCACGGGTGAAAAAGCCAGCGATCGGATTGGAAGCTGTCGAGCACGCAGCTGCAGACTGGTTCTTTGCACCTTTAGCGTGGCTAGACACGCTGCCTCTCCCATGTTCGAAATGTCAAAAGTTTTACGACACACACTGTACATTTAGCACGTCCCGGGTCCTGATCTTTCTCCAGCCACCGCTCATACTTTTCATCATGAAGCCATACATTTTAAAGCTGCATTTCCCTGGCATTGCTATCCTGTGAACACACTAATTTTAGCTGAAACTGTGTTACCCCCCATAAAGTTAACTTTTAATTTGACCAATATACTGCAACTGGAGAAAGAAGATTAATGGCCGCTCCTGCTTGGGGAAAAAGCTTCAGTTTAGGCAGTCATGATGGAGGTGCACCCGGACTGGTATGGATGGCACAGTCAGATGCACAAAATGCGGTGCTTACTCTTTAGGCCCAAGCCACAGTCATGGTGGAGGTGCAGATGGGGCTGTGGACATGATACAGGTGGTGGTCAAAGGCTGCGGACATGGTAGAAGAGATGGTCAGAGACTGAGGACATGATACAAGAGATGGTCAGAGACTGCAGACATGATACAGAAGATGGTCAGAGACTGCGGACATGATACAAGAGATGGTTAGAGACTGCGGACATGATACAAGAGATGGTCAGAGACTGCGGACATGATACAAGAGATGGTCAGAGACTGCGGACATGATACAAGAGATGGTCAGAGACTGCGGACATGATACAAGAGATGGTCAGAGACTGCGGACACGATACAAGAGATGGTCAGGTAGTGTGGACATGATATAGGAGATGGTCAGGGAGTGCGGACATGATACAAGAGATGGTCAGAGACTGCGGACATGATACAGGAGATGGTCAGAGACTGCGGACATGATACAAGAGATGGTCAGAGACTGCAGACATGATACAGGAGATGGTCAGAGAGTGCGGACATGACACAAGAGATGGTCAGAGACTGCAGACATGATACAAGAAGATGGTCAGAGAGTGCAGACATGATACAAGAGATGGCCAGAGAGTGCGGACATGATACAAGAGATGGTCAGAGAGTGCGGACATGATACAAGAGATGGTCAGAGAGTGCGGACATGATACAAGAGATGGTCAGAGAGTGCGGACATGATACAAGAGATGGTCAGAGAGTGCGGACATGATACAAGAGATGGTCAGAGAGTGCGGACATGATACAAGAGATGGTCAGAGAGTGCGGACATGATACAAGAGATGGTCAGAGAGTGCGGACATGATACAAGAGATGGTCAGAGAGTGCGGACATGATACAGAAGATGGTCAGAGACTGCGGACATGATACCCTGACACCCATCAGTGCGGCGATGCCCGGCGGACACCGGCCTGACCCACCCCCCAGTGCGGCGATGTGGGCGGCCCGGCGGACACCGGCCTGACACCCCCCAGTGCGGCGATCCGGGTGGTCCGGCTGACACCCCCCAGTGCGGTGATCCCAGTGGCCCCTCTGACATCCCCCCCCCCCCCGCTGGTACGCCCCTGGGAGCGGGACAGTAAGTGCACTTCTCAGTTTCAGGTTTCTGCAGATCAATCCGTAGCAGAGTTCCCAGCCTGTCACGGTCTATTCATATTGAAGAGGCAAATGACCAGGCTTCAGCTGTGCAGTGCGCTGCGGCTGATTAATCCGCCTAAACCCGAAACAGAGCAAATAGTCCACTTACTGTCCCCCCCTCCCACAGAATACAGGGGGCATTTTCTAAATTAAATAGTTGCACAAAATTCCATGACTTATCCAAAACTTAGTGGGGTTTACTCATTTTCCATAACTTTTCCAGGCCTGGAAAGTGTCATGTCAAAATCCCATGACTTTTCCAGGATTTTCATGACCGTACGAACCCTGCAGCAAGGAACTAGGTCCTTACTCCTGACTAGGCAGAAAAAAAAAAAAAACTGGAGTACCTATAGCAGAGAGGGAGTATACCCCTTGGGACTGCCCATAGGCGTAGCCAGACGTTTTCTACCTAGTGTCCTACTCTTGTAGGGGCAGTGTAACCCAATGGTAAGAAGATCAGGAGCTGGGTCCCTCAATGAACGAAAGAGAAATACATTTTTAAAAGGGGGGATGGGAGAGACGGTAAATGGCACTGCCTAGATCAATATGTTCACAGAATTGTGTAAACAATAAACAAAATTTTAAAGTGTCAGATGCATAAAGGTGCTAAGGTTCAATAAACAGCAGCAATACATCAATATAAACATAAATATGTAAGAATAAGAAAAAGGTATAAAGTGCCGATTGTGCAATAAGTGCTATAGTGCAGTATATAGCATCTAAAATAAATAATATCAAGAAAGGTGACACAATGTGCACAAATAAGTAAACTCAGTGTGTAAATAATTTTTTTAAATGAATAATAATAGTTCCAATCAACAGTAGATGGACAACCAAAATATTAAGTGGTAAGTAGTGAGGTGGTTAAATAAACAAAATGAAAGGGTTTATGTGTTTCCGCGCTTAGGATAAGGAGTATATATGGAAAAAATGACACCGCACCTGGCTGCTGCCCACTTCAAAAAATGCAGCCCTAAAAAGGGGAGCATTTAGATAGATAGGGAAAATGAAAGAAGTGATTGGCGCTGCCCAGTGGGGTATTTGGGAAATCAATCTATGGTTGCTGCGCTCCTGAATTGAGTTTTATATAAAAGTCTGTGCAATATATATTAAGACCTGTGTATAGCCTTAAAAAATCATAAAACAAGTAACTAAACTGTGTAAAATCAGAGGTGGTCTATACGCATAATCCAAGCATGAAGTAAAAAACCATTAAAATTAGGTAAACATATACATACAATATGTGCAATTGGTGAATATAATATCAGGAGTGGAGTGATAAATACTTAAATAATTAAATAACTAATCATAAATTAGCAACCATGGAATCACAATCAATAAATATAGCCGTAAAAATCTAATAAATATAAGTGCAAAAAATTATATATATATATATATATATATATATATATATATATATATATGTAGCTGCAAGCGAATAAGTGCAAAAGTGAAAAAAAAATTTTCTTATATATAGCTGTGCAAAAACGGCAGCACAAAAGGTAAAGGTGTCCGTATAGCTTATCAAACAAATAGATCCAAAGACATGTGCAATCTCGGTGATTTGATAGATCCAAAAAAGTCCTATATATATATATATATATATATATATATAGTCCGTATATGGTGGTTTAGGTGCTCTTTTCCCTATGCCCAGAGTGTGGTGAGTGGGCGGAAGGAAAAAGTGTTCCCCTGAGCCTGGGGTCCTGCGCTTACCAGATTCCCCTACCCCTACAGGGGTAAACAGCGGGTCGATAATAAGGGATCGCTCCCATACACTGGCAATCAGGATATCCCTAGACCTCGATCTCTCTCCGTTATTGGTAATCAGATGTCAGCTCAGTAGGTATAATAAACTCCAGTGCAGTACCCGGGTATGGAGAAGAAAAGGGAAGGAGCCTCCGATAGTTTGTTATCGTTTTAAAATCAGTGATGGGTTCTCTGTGTTCCAGACCCTCTGATTTTACACAGTTTAGTTACTTGTTTTATGATTTTATAAGGCTATACACAGGTCTTAATATATATTGCACAGACTTTTATATAAAACTCAATTCAGGAGCGCAGCAACCATAGATTGATTTCCCAAATACCCCACTGGGCAGCGCCAATCACTTCTTTCATTTTCCCTAAATAAACAAAATGAACTGATAAAGTGACTAGTGCAAAAGGTGGCCAAGTGTATATTTGCCAATTATAATTCCAATCAACAATAAATGGACAAACAAATGATTATGTGGTAAATGGTGAGGTGGTTAAATAAATGCACAAAATTAATTGGTAAGGTGCAGAGGTGGCCAAGTGTCTATTTGACAATAGTCCATCAGATGAATAAATATATGGAGTCTCAAAATGGTAGATCTTGAGGTGATCCAAAGGTGGCCGTGCAGGTGAGGAAACAGTAGTGCTCCCCTCTCAATAATAACGCAACTCACCGAACTAGATACCCCTGCAGAGGTTAGCACCATTATGCATCTGACACTTTAAAATGTAATTTATTGTTTACACAATTCTGTGGACATATTGATCTAGGAAGCGTCATTTACCTTCCCTCCCATCCCCCCTTTAACATTACATATACCCCATTTGGGGTTATATTTAGGAGGAAGGCAGCAGCCAATTAATTATCTTTAGCGCTGATTTTCTTTCCTTGAAATACATTTTTGCCTTCAGTTATAATTCGATAAAAAAACACTCCTAACCACTAGGAGGAGATACTGTATGTACCTGAATGCCTAAAATGAATCATTACTGTGCAGAATAGGGATTAGTCACATACAGAAAGCATTGTTTTTAAAGGGTTCATTCACAGTTTCAGAAAAAATTGATTGGTCAATGTCTGCATGTGACCGCTTTGACCAATCGAAATCACGCTGATCCATCCCGTAAGACCTAAAGAAAGAAGGGGGAAGATGAGCAGGGATTTCAAATCCCCAGACTGATGCTCTGGCTGCATTGGCACTGACAGCTCATCACCCATGGAGGCAAGTACAGTGGGGGGTTGTTCGCTCACCTTTTCATTTTTCCTAAAACGATGAACTTACACTTAAATCAGCTAACTCTGACTAACTGAGGACAAGGCACAAAGCATAACCACTTTGCAGCACTGCTAAGCAGGAAGTAGAGCCTAAGTATGTAATCTTCAGAAAAAAACTGCCTCCATATACAATTAGATTTTACATATAGAAGCAAGGATTTCAAACATTACCACAAACAATGTTTTTTTGCAGGTATTAAAATATCACTTAAAACCATCTACGTTCACTCAAGCATCATGCCCCATCTAGTGGCTTGTAGTCATCATTGGAGCGATCACATCCCTTGAAGTACGACTAAAGGCTGCCGTATGACAGTGCTAAACCCAATTATTGTGTGATGCAGAAGCCTCAAGCTAAAAAAAAAAAAAGAAAACTTCTTTTACCTTCCCTGGCTGAGCCAAATCCATCTTTACTTGTGTCTCACAAACCGAGGCAAGTGCTGTCAATCCAGAAAGCAGTAGGCAGGACTAGGTGGGGCGATGTGCTGATTGACAAGTTACAGGTCCAAAGTGTCAACAAAGTCTTAACTGGTGGAACAATACGTGTGCCCCCTTTTATGAGGCACACACTAAGGAATGCAAAGCAAAGGGACACTAAGGAACTGGAGGAAGCTCCCCCAGGAGGTAGAAGACAGCCAGGAAAGGTGTATGGAATCAGAGCCACAAGAACTACCTGACCCACAGGGGATATAATGCAAGGGGAGCTGTGTTCAGGTTCCTTTCTATCTAATCCCCCCCCCCTCATTCCTCATTCCTCTCCCCAACCCATCTGCCGTTGTGGAAACATGGCCTGATGATGTGAGAAAAACTGAGACTCATGCTATATTCCCAGTCAGCTGAGAGAAGAGGGTGCTAAAATAACACACCTATGCTGGTACCCCCAGAACAATACAGACAAAATGCCCCACTAGGTCCTGCCTTTCTTGTGTCAGTGATCCCCTTTCTTCAATCAGAGTTATTAGCCCTTAATGAGCGATCATCCACCCTGCAAGCAGATGTAGGTGTAGAGAGCCTGCAGCAGTCCAGTCTCCCGATTTTTTAAGATGGTGGCCGCAAGCTAAGTTGACTGACCTGAACAGCGCACTTCTTTGTGATCACAAACAGTTGGGGGCATTGGCAGTAAAAAGACTCCCAGACCTCCTTTCCGCTTCATCACCTCTTTATGGAGCTCGGAAGCACAGTAAGATAAACCAAAGTTCTAATATAAACAGTGCATTAAGGGGAGAGGGAGCATGGGAACCTTCCTCCATGTGTTCCGTTCCCTGGGTACCAGCGCTGATAAGGCTACCACCGGGGCAGGGCACTCATCAATCCACTCCTCAGGCTCCACCCCTTCCCCTCAAAGGGGGAAAACTTCACTCATCATGGTATCACCAAAAGGACCAGGGATGCATGATAAAAAATAAAAAAAAAAAATAAAAAAAAAAAATAAAAACACAATTTCAGAATTTTTGGTTACCTGGTCTGTTGGTATCTTGGTCTCCATTGATATGGCATCTCGTAGGCGCACCACATTTCCAGACAAAGGTACAGCAACGCCAATGCGCATACAATGCGAGCATTTCCCCTGATAGACCACGGTCACATAAAGGGGCCTACCAGAAAACATACACATTTCTATGAGAGAAAACCACTGATCATATTTGAAAAGTCACATTTAAATATAACATGGAAAATAAATGCAACATGTATTAGACACTGCTGTTGTATGATGATATTTTACTTAACATTTATCAAGCCATTAAAGCAAAAAAATGATTAAATCAAAAGCATATTAAGTATCTTATCCTTAAATCTCTTGCTGACCTCATTACGCATTTACCGGTTTGTGGCAGCATGGAAAGTGGGCTTTCACTTTCAGCCACTGCATATATACAGGTTTGTCCACAGTCAGCTGAGGTTGAGTGTGGGGTGTGCGCTCACTCCCAGCACACTGACCAAGCTGTCATCAACAGCTCTCAGTCATGACTTCTGATTGGAAGCCAGTAGTACAGGCTTTCAATAGTAAAGCATCCAAGAAGTAGGACCGCACTCAAGGCAAAATTTGAAATCAATGATAAATTCGTACGTACAGACAGTACGTACAGTGCATGACAGACATGTCAGGTTGACGCGTTTCACGATACGAATGATCGCTTACTCATAACCACATGTGGTTATGAGTAAGCAATCATTCATATCGTGAAACGCGTCAACCTGACATGTCTGTCATGCACTGTCTGTACGAATTTATCTAAGGAATAAAGGATATCATTGATTTCAAATTTTGCCTTGAGTGCGGTCCTACTTCTAGGATGTTTTACTATTGCGGATGACGGATCTGACCTGCATCGGGCTCATCACTACACTTTTGAGCGGCTTTCCTTTGACTTCAGAACACGCTCTCAATCATGTGACCACTGGGAGAGCCAATTTAGAATGGTCACATGATACAGAAGCCAAGAAAAGAAACCACAGCACATTGTGGAGTAACAGGTATTCATAAAAACCCTAGAAGTGGGATCCCAAACTACATGGGTTAAATGCTCATTAAGTCTAGGGGTATAGTAAAAAGATGCATTACATACTTTATTCCTCACTCTGATAGGCTCCCTCCTCCATGCTGTGTGACTGCTCCCATGAAGCATCTTTGCTAGGGAGCTTCCTGCATGCTTACTTCCGCACACAATAGTCCTGCATTGTAAGGGATGATTCTGTGGGACTTCACACAGTATCAGGGAGAGAAGGTGAGCACTGGAGTGAAGAAAATCAAAAGCAATACAGTCTTTTCCTCTACCTCCAAGAGATGGTGAGCTTTTAATGACAAAATACCTGCTGCACCTGTAAAGCAGAAGCATTTTAAGATTTGGGCAAGTATAGATTCACCTCTCAGGTTGAAAGGACCCCTCCCCTTAAAAAGCATTAGCCTCTGCAGACCTGCATGGCTTCTTCCCCTGATAGGAAGCTTGAGCAGCAGTCCTGGAGTTTCTATTTCTGGACTTACTGATGGGCACGTATACACATTTTTTTGCGAGTATAATTATTGGTTTTATTTCGCAAACAAATGGTGGATTAAAAAGGTACTGCACTAGGCTGGTGCGCCCTCTTTTTTTTTTCAGTGTTTGGTACATTTGGACGTAGTGGTCACTTTGGTCACCTAAGAATTGGAAGTGAAACAGAAACAGTAAGAGTCACCTGAGTCTTGGGAACCACACTTGGGCGCAAGAGGTAGTCTGTTATCAGCTTGGGTAAATATAGAGCCTGCACCTTTACAGCCTAGGCATTATACACAAGGGTTATTGTGGTGACAGTGCCACTTTATGAGTTATGTACAAGGCATTTTCCTGCGTTTACTTGGCAAATTTGCATTGAATTTTAATGGCGTATTGTACATGAAAGCTCAGAAGTTGCTCTGACCTTCTTTGCAAGGTTTCTACAGAGACAGCATGCCTATAGAGGTGCATTTGAACTGCAGGAAAATCAGGTCAAACACATCCTACTATTGTCCATCTCTACTTTTTCTATTCAAATACATGTGTTTGAGTAGCACAATGGAAGCAGCAACATTTGACAACAATGTCTGTCCATATACAGTGGGTACGAAAAGTATTCAGACCCCCTTACATTTTTCACTCTTTGTTATATTGCAGCCATTTGCTAAAATCATTTAGGGTCATTCTTCTTCCTCATGAATGTACAAATAGCACCCCATACTGACAGAAAAACACAGAATTGTTGACATTGTTGCAGATTTATTAAAAAAGAAAAACTGAAATATCACATGGTCCTAAGTATTCAGACCCTTTGCTCAGTATTTAGTAGAAGCCCCCTTTTGATCTAATACAGCCAGGAGTCTTTTTGGGAAAGATGCAACAAGTCTTTCACACCTGGATTTGGGGATCCTCTGCCATTCCTCCTTGCAGATCCTCTCCAGTTCTGTCAGGTTGGATGGTAAACGTTGGTGGACAGCTATTTTTATTGGACAGGTGATGAGCAGTGCCTGGTTTTCTCCACACATACCGCTTAGAATTAAGGCCAACAAGTTCTATTTTGGTCTCATCAGACCAGAGAATCTTATTTCTCACCATCTTGGAGTCCTTCAGGTGTTTTTTAGCAAACTCCATGCGGGCTTTCATGTGTCTTACACTGAGGAGAGGCTTCCGTCGGGCCACTCTGCCATAAAGCCCCGACTGGTGGAGGGCTGCAGTGATGGTTGACTTTCTACAACTTTCTCCCATCTCCTGACTGCATCTCTGGAGCTCAGCCACAGTGATCTTTGGGTTCTTCTTTACCTCTCTCACCAAGGCTCTTCTCCCCCGATAGCTCAGTTTGGCCGGACGGCCAGCTCTAGGAAGGGTTCTGGTTGTCCCAAACGTCTTCCATATGAGGATTATGGAGGCCACTGTGCTCTTAGGAACCTTAAGTGCAGCAGAAATCTTTGTGTAACCTTGGCCAGATCTGTGCCTTGTCACAATTCTGTCTCTAAGCTCTTCAGGCAGTTCCTTTGACCTCATGATTCTCATTTGCTCTGACATGCATTGTGATCTGGAAGGTCTTATATAGACAGGTGTGTGGCTTTCCTAATCAAGTCCAATCAGTATAATCAAACACAGCTGGACTCAAATGAAGGTGTAGAACCATCTCAAGGATGATCAGAAGAAATGGAAAGCACCTGAGTTAAATATATGAGTGTCACAGCAAAGGGTCTGAATACTTAGGACCAGTGTTCCCTTTAAGGTGCGCGCGTGCGCGGACGCGCAGTGGAAATTACGTCCCGCGCAAGCACCTAGTTAGACGGCGCAGCCGCAGACGGAGCGGCCAGGGAGCAGAGCGTGCACCCCGAGAGCACGCCCATCGTGTGACAATAGCGAATGAAAATTCGCTATTGTCATACGGGTCCTCCTCCTGGCCAATCAGGGAGCGGGTCCTCCCGCTTCCTGATTGGCCGAAAGGCCAACTTCATGCCATTGGCCGAGGAGGAGGCGCCGGGACTCGGGAGGATGGAGACGCGGGAAGCTGGAAGCCGGGGACTGAAGACAGAGTGCCGTGACCGTCCGTGAGGTAAGTGCACGGGGTCGCGGGGGGGCATTGCTGTGGCACTCTGCAATTTATTGGGGGCATTGCTGTGGCACTCTGCAATGTATTGGGGGCAATGCTGTGGCACTCTGCATTTTATTGGGGGCATTGCTGTGGCACTCTGCAATGTATTGGGGGCATTGCTGTGGCACTCTGCAGTTTATTGGGGGCATTGCTGTGGCACTCTGCAGTTTATTGGGGGCATTGCTGTGGCACTCTGCAATTTATTGGGGGCATTGCTGTGGCACTCTGCAGTTTATTGGGGGCATTGCTGTGGCACTCTGCAATGTATTGGGGGCAATGCTGTGGCACTCTGCAATTTATTGGGGGCATTGCTGTGGCACTCTGCAGTTTATTGGGGGCAATGCTGTGGCACTCTGCAGTTTATTGGGGGCATTGCTGTGGCACTCTGCAATTTATTGGGGGCATTGCTGTGGCACTCTGCAGTTTATTGGGGGCAATGCTGTGGCACTCTGCATTTTATTGGGGGCAATGCTGTGGCACTCTGCATTTTATTGGGGGCATTGCTGTGGCACTCTGCAATTTATTGGGGGCAATGCTGTGGCACTCTGCAATTTATTGGGGGCATTGCTGTGGCACTCTGCAATTTATTGGGGGCATTGCTGTGGCACTCTGCATTTTATTGGGGGCATTGCTGTGGCACTCTGCAATTTATTGGGGGCATTGCTGTGGCACTCTGCAGTTTATTGGGGGCATTGCTGTGGCACTCTGCATTTTATTGGGGGCATTGCTGTGACACTCTGCAATTTATTGGGGGCATTGCTGTGGCACTCTGCAGTTTATTGGGGGCATTGCTGTGGCACTCTGCAGTTTATTGGGGGCATTGCTGTGACACTCTGCAATTTATTGGGGGCATTGCTGTGGCACTCTGCAGTTTATTGGGGGCATTGCTGTGGCACTCTGCAATGTATTGGGGGCATTGCTGTGGCACTCTGCAATGTATTGGGGGCATTGCTGTGGCACTCTGCAGTTTATTGGGGGCATTGCTGTGACACTCTGCAATTTATTGGGGGCATTGCTGTGACACTCTGCAATTTATTGGGGGCATTGCTGTGACACTCTGCAATTTATTGGGGGCATTGCTGTGACACTCTGCAATTTATTGGGGGCATTGCTGTGGCACTCTGCAGTTTATTGGGGGCATTGCTGTGGCACTCTGCAGTTGATTGGGGCAAGCTGGTCACTCTGCATTGACGTCCCCCCCCCCCCCCCCATTGCTCAATCTAAAGGTTTGCGCTCAGAAATTTTTTTATTTGCTCAGCACAGTAAAAAATTAGAGGGAACATTGCTTAGGACCATGTGATATTTCACTTTTTCTTTTTTAATAAATCTGTAACAATGTCAACAATTCTGTGTTTTTCTGTCAGTATGGGGTGCTATGTGTACATTCATGAGGAAGAAGAATGAACCTAAATGATTTTAGCAAATGGCTGCAATATAACAAAGAGTGAAAAATTTAAGGGGGTCTGAATACTTTTCGTACCCACTGCAAGTTCTCCCATGTTCTGGAGAGGAGAGGGAGAGAGGTGTTCTGTAGGTTCAACAGAGAAGAATTTAGATGACGACACTGCCTGAGATTTCTGTGGAGCAGAGGCAACATTATCAGCTCTGTATAGGATTGTCAATTTTCCCAGACTATACATTTCAGGCCTAGGCAGAGTCATCAAGCAAGGTAAGCCATCACCTGAAATGCTATGCCCTAAACCAAAATCTATTGAGAATTCTAATTTTGGGCTCTTTTACACAAGTGTACTTAAAGCAGTAGCAAGCAGAGAAAAAAAAAAAAAGTTTCCTCTTGCAAGGCAATATAATGTGCTAGTGAGCAGTGCATACTAGCTCATTATAAAAGACTTGTCTTGAAACAAAGCTTCCATCTTCACCTAGTCTTCCTTCCGGGTTTTCGGCTGCTTGACTGGCCAAACCGCAAAGACATCACTCCCGTGTATATGTGCTGGAGTCACAGTCATGGCACACAGCTCTGAGGGAATGGCATGGGTATGCCATACCTTCAGAGTGCTACGCCAGTGATGTCACAAGAATATCTCCTAAGGGTGCACATTTAGGAGGGATTAATTTTACCTACTGGTAAGCTTTATTATAAGCTTATCTTTAGGTATTAATAAAAAAAAAAAAAAGTTCTGGGAAATGTCGGGGATCAGGTATGTGTCTCAGCTATATAAAATGATATACCTAAATCTTTCATAGATCTACAGACCAAATTCACTCTTCCTAGAACTATATCATGATGTATCTATCAGTTCTATAGATAGCTACAATTGAGGCATGCTTTGAGCTCTCAATCCTGTTTCTCTGCACTCAAACTCCTCATCACCCCCTTGTTGGAGATACACTATTGACAAAAGGCAAGCAGGGTATGATCTTTCAAGGGCATACTCAATTATATTCAACTCCATACAGAAACATTTCACACTAACAGGCAAGAGGGGATGGGAGAGAGATGTGGACAACATTGATGGAGTCCCTTGGGAGCGAGGCTTGTCATCTGCACCTCTGGTGTCAGTATCAGTCTCGCAGAAGATTTCTCACTTTTTTTTACTGCATAGAGCTTACAGAACACCAATCCAGCTGCACAAGTGAGGAAGTAGAGATACTCCTCTTTGCCCAAAATGTGAAAAGGAGCATGGAGACCTTTTGCATATGTTATGGAGGTGTTCAAAACTATTTCGATACTGGTCAGAGATAATAGGCACTATTTCACAGGTGTACGATTTTCGGCTTTCCAGGGACCCCGTGGTTTGTCTCTTGGGAGCCCTCGGAGGTGGAAACCTTAGCGCCAAAGATGCATATGGCAGTGTTGCGATTACTATTTATTGCTCGTTATTGGACATCCCTCCCCATGTGCCAACCAGGAAACAATGGGTAGAACAGGTAAACTCCTATCTTATACGTGAAAAATTAAACCTATCAGCACCGTAAAGTACCTAAAAAATTCTTCTCTTTATGGCAACCGTGGTTAGATGTTCCGGGATTAGCGCCACATCAGTTGATTCTAAATAGACTTTTAGAGGGCTGAGCGTAATAAAAATAGTGATATCTAGTCAACAGTGGAGGGGCTTTTTCACTAGGCAGCTTTTCCTTTTTTTCTTTCATTGTTTCCCATCTTTTTTTCCCTTTCCAATATTTGAGATTGTGTATTTTGCGTTATGGTTGGTTTACACCGCTACTATACTACTTTGCATTTTACAACGCTATTGGTATTGTACTTTACTCAGGATTTTTATACATTATATATCTTGGTTGTTAGATGTATTTTAGCAAACTCTATTCCAAAAACTATACTCGACTGTTGTTGCATTATTTATGTTGTACCTGATGTAATTTGTACAACCTATTTTTTTATACAATAGATATCTTTCTTGATTAAAAAAAATAAATTGGAAAACGGCACATTGTTATTATTTTCAAAGGCAGCAGTTCTTTAGGTTAGGTTCTTGGGAGGATTAGAAACCCTAGTATGGATACCACAAAGATAAAAACAGGGGCATGTAAAACACAAAACAGAATAAATGACAGCAATAAGCTAGGCACACTGCTCTTACCGTGTATGAGGCAAGGGGATTGGCAATGAAATGCAGAGGAAAGGGTCAAAGGTGTTACTCTGTTTCTGACAATGGGGGCACGTCAGGGAAGACCTATTGAGAAAAGAACACAAACGGCCAAAGCATTACAAACACTGCAGACAGGTATTCATTAAAGTATTTCTCACTGAGACATGATAAATAAAAGCGACAACAATATTCAATATTTTACATAGTGACAGTCCCTCTTGTTTCCAAATCCCTTTGGCTCCATTTACACCTGAGAGCATCGATTTACTGGCGATTTTTGGGTGTTTTTTTAAGCTATTATGCAGCTTTTTACAACCTTTTTTTAAGTGTTTTAGAAGTGTATTACTACTGTTTTACAGCTTAAGGCATTTTTGTTTTGCCAATAAAAAGCACTAGGGGAAAAAGAGGGAGAGGGATTTAGGAGTGGAGAGCTGCTATTTCAGCGTTTTACTGCTCAAGTCAGGCATTTCTATTGAAGTCTATGGAGCCAAAAAAGCATGTAATCTGTCAAAAAGAAGTTTGTGTATCTTTTTGAGCTTCAGGCATTTTGCTTCAGGCGACAGAACACTCAGATGTAAACCGGCGCCATTGAAATGAATGGGATTTTGCTTGTTGGGCGTTTTGGAGCTTCAGAGCTGAGTGTTTTAGAAGCTGAACAACGCTCAGGTGTAAACAGGGCCTTAGGCCATCATTCCACCATATTTTCCTTATGTGATATGTGATGGTGTGATTTGTATCAATAAAGTGTATGAGAGCCTTGAGAGCCGGTTCACACTACCACGACCAGAAAGTTGCCTCGTGACTTGAAGAGACTTGGAAGAGACTTGGAAGAGACTTGGAAGAGACTAGGAAGAGACTTGGAAGAGACTTGTGCACTACTTTGAAGAGACAGGCGACTTCGTCTGTGGGGAATGCCTGGCTAATCTCTTTCTTCTTCCTGGAAAGTCTGATAACAAGTCGCTTCAATTAAGATAAGGAGGCGACTCCTATTGAAGTATATGGGACAAGTCGGATCACAGGTCGCCTCAAAGTAGTACAGGACCCTTTTCTGAAGTCGGAGCGACTTCAGCAGTGCCAATTAAGACGGCACTGATTGATTAACATTGCTTTTGTTATGTCAAGCGACCTGGGGCTACACAAGTCGCTTCACAAGTCGTGCTAGTGTGAATGGGCTTTGAATGTTTTATCTTCCTTCTCCTTTAACCCCCAAATTTTTTTCTCACTTCCTTTTGCCACTCAACCTTCCTGACCTAGGAGAATTCCAATAATGCCCATGACCTATATTCCTTACTGGTTTCTTCTCAAACAGCTTGTAAACCCCACAAAAGTAAATAAAAAAAAAAATAAAAACCTGAAAAGACAAGACAAAGGCGCAACGAGCTAGTATGCATTGCATACTAGCTCATTATGAAATACTTCCCTTAGAACAAAGCCTCCGCAGTGCCGCCCACACACAGCTGACACAGCCGACATGTGAACCCTGTCTTCCTTCCAGGTTAGCGTCCTGCGGCCATCTGATTGGCCAGAGCCACGATGATGTCAATCCAGCACATGCTCACGGGAGCCGCTGTTCACGGCACAGGGCTCTGAAGGAACAGCATGGGCGGCTGTTACTTCAGAGCGCATGCACCAGTGATGTCACTTGTTTCATGCAAAGTAAATATCTCCTAAACAGTGCATGTTCAGGAGATATTTACAGTACCTATAGCTAAGCTTGATCATTTTCTTACCTATAGGTACAAGTTACAGAGGAAGCTTTACTTCCTCTTTAACCGCCTCTTCAACTTCATCTTCTGTGATCTAACTTTACACATGTACAAAAGAGGTCAGGGCCAATGTAAATTATATATGTGACACACTAATAGTCCATATAAAAAGTCCATGTAAAGAATAAACAAGAGAATCCTCCACACACCAATGAGTGACAGATAGATGGAATCGTATTGCCCAGCAGCAGGTGAGTATAAGGTAATCATTGGATAGACGTAATTGGATGACGAAACGCGCAAGTTGGGTCAGAACGTTGTGACGTAAGCAAGCTATTAGCCAAGGCCTATTCTTAATGATGTATATATGCTTCATACTTTTTTACTGCTTGTGCATTGTTTTCAATAAACTTATTGATCTGTTGAGACATACTGCACCATTGTGGTTTGTTGGATATCCTGAGGCGAATCTGCATTCGATGGGACGTGAGGAGGTTTTTCATATACTACCATCTTATCCCTATTGATCAGGATGAACAGCTTATGGCTAAAGGAATATCCTTGTTCCTTGTACCAGGGCCAACATGTCATTTCTCTTTGACTTGTTACTTATGATCCTACAGATTTGGGTTCGGGTGACTTTAATGTTGTACAACTTTCAATGAGCACTCGTCTCACCTTTAGTGCCTTTGTGTATAATGTTGAGTCTCCTAGGACCACAAACTATTTTTTATTTTCAAATTTAATGTTTTTTTTTATATGATAAATGGCTCTGTGTAATGTACTAACTGCCAATAAAACTTTTGCAAAAGAAGAATTACAAAATATGTTCCAGGTATGGATATTTTTACAGTTGCATTGGTCCAGCTTGGAAGTAACTATACACATACAATATTACCTGTGGGATTCCTCTAAAAGCTGGAAAACAATGTAGTCGACACCCCTAATACAGTGATTTCCACTAGCTTCTGGGTTCCATGCGGAGTGACTGCCCTGCCACTTTATGAACACAGGTGGTCAGCCACTGGGCATGAGTGCAATTCAGACATGTAGCGCTTTTAGTACAGGGCCCGGAAGCTAGTGGAGATCACTGTAGTAATGGTGTCTACTACAGTGATTTCCAGCTTCTAAAGCAGTGCTCTCCAAAGTGTGGCCCTTTGCTTGCCTTTATGCAGCCCTTGGGGCACTAATACAAGATACTATTTCTCCCACTGACACCAACAATGGGGCATAATTCCTACAACTAACACCAAAAATTGGGCCAATTAATTCCTCAATATCAAAGATGGGGCACTGATAAACTCCCACTGACACCAGAACAATTTCCCACTGGCCACAGTCTTGCCCCCCCCCTAAAATCTGAAGAAGGACAGTAAATTGGCCTTTTGTTTACAAAGTTTGGAGACCCCTGTTTTAGAGGGATCCCATAGGTATGGTACATATATAGTTACAGTGGTCTAAGCTGGATCAATACGACTATGTAAAAATATCCATACCTGAAACTCTTATGAGATGTTGCTGTGAATATTACAATAAGCAAAACTTGTGATCCTTAAATTGGCAAGAAAAATTGAATATGTTAACCTGCCACAACCATCATACTGCGGTTTCCATTTTTTTCAATCAATTTATAGAAAATGATAGCAGTACTTTACCTGTACTGAGCCTGAAAGAGTTCCTGAACAAAGGTCCCACTGGTTGGGAATGGAGGACCCTCTCCTGGCAGATCTTCCTCCACTGGTGGCTGCAACACATGAAATCATTTCCCTTAGCCATCACAGGAAACCAAACCCTTCCATGCTGAATACAATCCATGTCTCTCATGCTGTCTTGTGGCCCAGTGCTGCTGGATTCCACACATCCAACTTTGCATAGGTCAATTTAATGTATGATCATCATATAAGCAAATTATGACATACAACAGGCAATCCCTTGACCTGTCACTGCAGATCCCCAGCCACCAGACTGTTCAGAGATCAATTTAAATTGGAACAGTAATTAAAGTGGTTTTAAACAATGAATGCATTCTATGCATTCAATGCATTAAGGTGAAAAAAAAATCTTCTGCAAGCAACCCCCACCTTCTTATACCTATTTGAGCCTGTTCTCGATTCAACGCTGTGCACGAGAGCAGAGGCTCTCCACTTTCTCCCTCCTCATTGGCTCAGAGACAGCAGTGGGAGCCAATGGCTCCTGCTTCTGTCAATCACAGCAAGTGACAAGAAAGCAGGGGGCAGGCCCAAGCCACGCTCTGTGTGTCCATGGTGGTCGCAGAGAGCCGGCTTGGGAGTAAACTCACATGAGTGACCCCACAACTAGTGGCATGCTATGGTGGGCACTTGGCCAGCAGCACTAGCTGGGGATCCCAGAAGAGGAGGATCGTGGCTGCTCTGTACAAAACCATTGCTCAGAGCAAGTATATTTTTTTTAAAATACAATTTAATACTATACAGATCATTTTTAAAAAATATACTTAAAATAAAGAAATATATCAAAAATATGTCAGCACCGGCAAATAAAAAAAAAAAAAAAAGTACTTCTTCGCTGCCGTGAAAAACAGAAGCAGAGAATCGTACTCTGTTGACCACTGATCAATGTGGAAAATTTGTAGTTTAAACTACATTGCTCCTGTGCGTTAACACATGCATGTAAACGTTCATTCCAGTCATTTAAATGAGCTGCCTAACGCACCAAAAAAGGTGTAAGCACAATTTTTTTTCGTAACGCAGAGCACCACAATGCACACCAGTATGTTACTGTGGTGTGCTGCGATGCATTTACGTTGGCAAGGTGCGCTGGAGTGCCATGCTCAGTGCACCAAGACATATTTTTGCATGTCGTGCTATGCATACCACCTGATTGAGGGACTTGTCCTGACAGAGGTTGACAGTAGACCTGTGCAGAACGGAAAAATTGTTTTCGTTTTGGAAAGATTTATGTTACTAAATTTCGTTTCGTAATGGAGTTCGTTTCGTTTTAATTAAATTTTGTTTTCGTTAAAATTTGTTTCATTTTCTAACGAATTCCAACTTTTCAGGACCATTAGAGCCGGTTCACACTACTCCGACTCAAAGTCGCCCCGACTTTGGGTGACTTTGAAGTCGCCCGTGCAGCACGACTTCATCACGGCTTGCGAAAGACTTCTCATAATAGAAGTCAATGCAAGTCGCTCCGACTTCACCCAAAAATAATGCAGGAACCTTTTTCTAAGTCGGAGCGAATTGAGTTGCTCTGATTAGAACGGTTCCATTGCACAGCATGGAGCGCTACTTGTCAGGCGACCAAGTCGCCTGACAAGTCAGAGTAGTGTGAACCGGCTATTAGAATCCGGATTGGTTGAAAAACAATCCACCGATTCAAATTCTGTGTGAAGAAATAGCTGATTTAGCTATTAAATAGCAGGCCGGGAAGATGGCAGCCCACGTCCTTAACAACCATGAGTCATCATCTGTCAGCGGGCTTCCCAACTGACAGATGAATGTAAAAAAAAACAAAAAAGCCAGCTACGACTAGCAAAAGATTTTCCCTGTTGTGCAAAAGGGAAACCTTTTGGATTTACAAGGGTAAAGGGTCGGGCCTGGTTAGTACCAGGTACTAGAGTTCCTTTTTTTTTTTTTCCTCTTCTCCCCTGAGAGTCCCCCACCCCCCTTTTTTAATTGAGTAATGTATTTTTAATGTATGTTTCAAGCTCTCCCCAATGTAACTTTTATTTGAATTTTAACTCTGACATGGATGAAGGAAGTGATTTTTACCTTTAAGAGAACCCTTATTTTCTTAACAACTGTCTATATATTTTCTTACTGGCTGTTCACACCACATGACCAGATAAAGGGCCATGCTCGAAACACGTCTTCATGGTGACAGCTTTGTAATGAATGGCCAGGCTTTGGATCCATAATCCCTGTTTGAGCTTTTTCCCTACACAGGGAGCGCGGCTTCAGCTGTCCAGCCGGGAACCCTGCTGTAGAATTCCACCTACAGCAGGATCGCTCACTTTCACCCCCCGCCTGCTGATCACAGTGTGGTGTGCAGGGCAGTTGCTGCAGTGTCCAAGACAGTGCTTTGAGCTAAGTGGGACATACAGCCAGGGAAGTACAGCTACACTCCCCTTTCTGGTTTTTATCATTTCCAGCTCACTGTGACACACCACAGAGACACAGCTCATCACACTGTGGAGACAGTTTGGTTTCTTCCCAGGCAGTTCCTGCCTTGCATTCAGTGGTTGGGTTTCTGATATGTGTAGTCCTACAGGAATTATTGTTCAGGGTGATGGTTCATAAACAATTGTTTTTTGCTATACATTGCCTACAGCCGTTCGCAGCTTCTTTGGAAATCGAATTTCTATTTGACTTACAATAAATCTTTTATTTTAATCATGATCATCCATGGTGACTGTTTCCATTTTGTGGAACTACAATTAACAGCCCACTTATAACAGCCAGCAAGCGTGAGCACATGTACTACGATTGGGCTGGACATACTCCCATCCCCCAGCGGACCACATAGAGGTTCTTTTGTTGTTTGTTCCGAGTATTGGGACCATTAAAGTACCCAGGTGTTCCTCTCAGCTGCGGGTGGATACTCAATCAATGCTTTTCATGGTCCACTATAGAGTGCCATTATTATTTGTTCTCTGTATTTAAAAATATAATAAATGCACCCATATTGACAAAATAAAAAAACTACATTTTTTAAATAATTTTTTACCTAAAGCCTGCAAAGCAATGCAATCATGATCAAAGCATCACAGATGCAATCCACAGGCGCCTGCAAACGTATACCTTCCCCAAGTCTTTACATAAATACGGCCCTTCTATTTATGGGCTGCAGGAAGTACACAATAGACTACAGATGCTGTGACGTCACGGTATTTGTGCTTCATTAAAAACAGTGCGATGGCAGATGAGACTTTTAGTCTTTCCATTCAGATTCATTTAAATGGATGACGTGGCTGTGCTGGTGTGGCCACAAACAGCCACACTGAATGCAAATGGAATGGGGGGGGGGGAGAATAGTGCGAGGTTGGGAGGATGCAGAATGTGACTGTTTCGTGTTACACCTTAAATATGAAGACATGCAAGATTGAAGTAATTGTGGTAAGACTGTTGGAGCCAGACATGGTGGCTGAAGGTTTACAGAAACTGGTAACCTCCTGGGAAAAACGGAATTTTTGTAAAATCTTACCTGTAAAATTCCTTTCTCTGAGTCCTCCGACAGTCGCCGCCTCTTCATATTCGTCACATATGGGGTATTAGACTTTGCTCCGAAGGAGTAGCTAGGCAACAGAATATGTTAACAATAAAGCTTTAACATATCCCACCCTCAAGGGGTGGTCCCCTCAGTCAATACCCTCCTACTTCCTGCAACCATATCTCAGTTTTAGTGGAATAGCAGTAGAGTATACATTCAAACCCCAAAAGAGGGGCGGGGGCGGCGACTGTCGGAGGACTCAGAGAAAGGAATTTTACAGGTAAGATTTTACAAAAATTCAGTTTTCTCTTACGTCCTCCGACAGTCGCCGCCTCTTCATATTCGTCACATATGGGGACGTCCCAAAGCAGTGCAAACATGAGGGGTGGGAAACGCATCCGCGCCGAAAGGCAACGCAGTCTCCACATCAAAGAAAGGAACCTTACCAAAGGAAGGAAACCAGCTGGGCAACAGCAAAAATAAGTGCTCAACAGGAGCAACAACCCAGGAAAAGACAAAAAAAACCAGGGGATACAAAAAACTATCCCAACAGCCAGGAGTCCCCAACAAGGGACCCTATGGAACAGCCGCACTAAGAACCTTGCGGCCAAAGGAAGCATCCGCCGATGCCTGAACATCTACTTTGTAGAATTTTGTGAAAGTGTGTACGGTCGACCAAGTCGCCGCCTTACACACCTGGGCTACAGAAGCCCCATGACGGCAGGCCCAAGACGTACTCAGTGATCTAGTAGAGTGCGCCTTCACAGGCACAGGGGGAACCTTCCCCCGCAAGGCATAGGCCTGTTCAATGGTCTGCCTGATCCATTTGGCAATGGTAGAGGCGGAAGCCGCCATGTCCTTCCGAGGACCCTCTGGAAGAACAAACAAGGAGTCAGTCTTACGAAAAGACTCAGTCGATTTAAGGTAAACCCTTATCGCCCGAACAACATCCAGAGAGTGCAATCTCACCTCCTTCGGATGTTTAGGCTTCGTGCACAACGAAGGCAAAACAATATCCTCGTTAAGATGGAATTCCGAAACTCGTTTCGGTAGAAAAGAAGGATTAGGTCGCAAGACCACCTTATCCAAATGAACAACCAGGTACGGAGACTTGCAGGACAAAGCCGCCAGTTCCGACACTCTGCGAGCCGAAGTGATCGCCACCAAAAAGGCGACCCTTTTGGACAACATAGACAACGAGATCTCCCTGATCTGTTCAAAAGGAGCACGTTGTAACACAGATAGAACTAGATTCAAGTCCCAAGGGGGCAAAGGATCCCTCCTAGGAGGAACCAGATGCCGCACACCCTGAATAAAAGTGCCAACCAAGGAGTTGGAAGCCACGGGACGTTGAAACAGAACGGCCAGCGCCGACACCTGACGCTTAATCGTAGCCAGCGCCAAACGCTGATCGACACCCGTCTGAAGGAAAGACAGCACACGGGAAACCGAGTACGTGCGGGGTGAAAACCCCCTGGACTCACACCAGGCAAAATAGGCCTTCCAAGTACGGTAATAAACCTTCCCCGAGGAAGACTTCCTCGCGTTGATCAAAGTATGAACGACCTCTGGAGAGAGACCCTTCTCCTTCAGGACCTCGGTCTCAACAGCCAGGCCGTCAAAGCCAGCGACTGTAAAGCAGGATGGTAAATCGGTCCTTGAGACAGTAGATCGTCTCGAAGAGGCAGACGCCAAGGAGCGTCGACCGCCAGATTCACGAGGTCTGCGTACCAGGACCGGCGAGGCCAGTCCGGTGCCACAAGAATCACCGTGCTGCGTTCCGAGTGCAACCTGCGAAGGAACCTGGACAGCAACTGAATCGGTGGAAACGCGTACATCAGCCTGTACTGATGCCACGGGGCCACTAACGCGTCCGACGCGTCTGCCCGAGGGTCGCGCGTCCTTGCCACGAACCTCTTCACCTTGTAGTTGAGGCGAGACGCGAACAGGTCCACATCTGGAAGACCCCACTTCGCGCACAACATCTGGAAGACAGCCGGGTGGAGAGACCATTCCCCCTGATCCAGGGTCTGGCGACTCAGATAGTCCGCCTGCCAGTTCTCCACTCCCGGAATGTGAACCGCCGTTATCGCCGGGACATGAGTCTCGGCCCAAGACAGAATGTCGGCCACTTCTCGAGCCGCTCGGGCACTCCTGGTGCCCCCTTGGTGGTTGATGTAGGCCACCGCCGTGGCATTGTCCGTCTGCACCCGAACCGGGCAGCCCTGCAGCCGGTCCGTCCAGCGATGAAGACAGAGCCTTATCGCACGCAATTCCAGAATGTTGATCGGAAGGGAAGACTCCCCCTCCGACCAGGTGCCCTGGGCGGACAGAACGCCCAGAACACCACCCCAGCCCGACAGGCTGGCATCCGTGGTGATCATCGTCCACGAGATCGGACGAAACGACTTGCCCCCGGACACCAACGGGGACTGGAGCCACCACAGAAGGTTTTCCCTGGTGCGATGACTCAACGAGATCTGAAGATCCAGAGATTGAGGTCGCCCGTCCCACCTGGACAGGATCTCCGCTTGGAGACCCCGCGTGTGAAACTGCGCGAAAGGAATCGCCTCGAAGGCCGAGACCATCAATCCCAGACATCTCATACCCGTCCGCAGAGACGAGTGTGGAACGTCCCTGAGGGACCTGACTTCCTCCTGAAGAGTCCTGAGTTTGTCTTCCGGCAGGAAGACCTTCGCCTGCACCGAGTCCAGTATCATTCCCAGATAGGGGAGACGAACCGACGGACTCAGTGTCGACTTTGGAACATTTATCGTCCAACCAAACTCCTGCAGAGTTTGCATTGGGACAGACAGGTCCTTCTCCAGACCCTGTCTGGTCGCAGACCGAACCAGAATGTCGTCCAGATACCCCAGGACAGAAATGCCCTGGGCTCTCAATAACGCCAGAACCGGTGCAAGCACCTTGGTGAAGACCCGCGGAGCCGAGGCGAGCCCAAAGGGCAACGCCACAAACTGGTAGTGATCCTCCGCAATGGCAAATCGAAGGTACTTCTGATGACCCTCGAATATGGGGATGTGAAGGTACGCATCCTTCAAATCGACGGAGGCCATGAATTCCCCTGGAACCAGGGCAGCCACCACCGAGCGCAGGGATTCCATGCGGAACTTGCGAACTCGCACAGAGCGGTTCAGAGCTTTCAAGTCCAGAATCGGACGAACCTTGCCCTCCTTCCTGGGCACGGTGAACAGATAGGAATAAAACCCCCGAAATCTGTCCCGATGAGGCACCGGAACCACCACTCCCTGAGCCCTCAGGTCCCGCACCGCCAGGTGCAGATCCCGCAGGCGCTCTGGAGACAGTTGAAGATTTGAGGGAAAAAATCTGCTCTCCGGCCGAGAGAGAAACTCGATCTTGTAACCAGATCGAACGATTTCCAGAACCCATCTGTCCCTCACACGGGCCAACCAGGGCTGAAGAAAACCGAGCAAGCGTCCCCCCACCCCAAAACTGGGTGAGGGCGCCCCTTCAGGCCGAACTGTTATGGGCCGCAGGTCCGGATTGACCGGACTTCTGTTTCCCAGACCAGGGCTTCTTCTGAGAGCCTTGGCCCTTGAACGGTTTGCCCTTGTAGTGCGGCCGAAAGGCACGAAAGGACCCCTGAGGGGGCCGAAAATGAGCATGCTTCTTCCCAGAAGCCCCCTTAGCCTTGGGGAAATGGGGCAAGAGAGTGCTCTTACCCCCGGTAATCCCCTTAATCAACACATCCAGGGACTCCCCAAAAAGGCGAGACCCATCATAAGGCAGATTGGCTAAGGTTTTACGTGAAGATTGGTCCACCGACCAACATTTCAACCAAACCAGGCGGCGAGACAACACCGCCACGCTGTGCACACGCGCGGCCAACGGAATCAGGTCCAGGTCCGCATCACACAGATACATGACACCCTGGTGGATCTGATCCACCATATCCAGGGTCGTCGCCGAGGCCGAATCGGCCACTAGGACGCGCCTAAGCATCTGCGTCCAACTTGCGATCGCCTGGGCCGCCATGAGAGAAGCAAACAGAGCCTTAAGCATAGAACCCGTAACAGAATAAGTATGACGGGCAAGAGACTCCAGTCTCCTATCCGTGGCATCACGGAAAACAGGGGATCCCTCTGCAGGGATCGCAGTGGCTTTGTTCAAAACCGCAATAGCATGATCCACTGGCGGAGGCACACACCACCGTTCATCAGTGGCAGGCGAGAAAGGATAACGCAGCTTAAATTTACTTGGTACCGCAAAAGGCTTGCGCAAATCGCGCCATTGGTCCTTAACAGCGCGCTGAAAATCAGCATTGCAGGGAAAAACCTGCGGCGTCCTGCGTTTTCTCTGCGTCCCATAAGCCGCCAAGGCAGCTGGGGGACACACCTCGTCCTGCAAACGTAGCGTCTGCTTAATGGAAGTAATCAACTCATCCATGATTGCAAGCTCTTCAGGCGAGCCAGGGGGAGAATTATCAACCCCCTCAACTTCAGCCTCTACCTCAGACCCCACTAGATCAAGAGAGGAGCGGGACCCCGATAGGGGGGTCCCCGCCAGAACAGCCCCATCACCCTCACCCTCAGAATCAGAGGACAGAGCAACTCTGGGCCGTTTAGTAGATTGAGCAGCCACCAGCATTTGCACCTGTGCAGCAAGGCCAGCCACAATAGTGGCTAAATCCCCCCCTGGGGGGGAAACAGCGGTCCCCTGGCTTTCCACCAATACTGTGGGAAACTTGCCCTCCTGAGAATCCATTGCCCCTGTATGCCAGACAACCAAGGGTTAACTGCCCCCTTACAGCAAGCGCGGCAAGCGCAGCCCACCGCACCACACTCAGGCACAATGAGACCCCCACAGGGAATATACAGACTGAATACAGGCAATGGAACACAGGAATAGAAGGATAAAACCTGAGGAGACTCCGCTGCTGCTGCTGCCTCGATCGGTGCTTCCAGGAGAGAGGAAGTGATGCTGCCAGGGCGCTCTATGTAAGCCTATGGAGGCTACAAGAAAATGGCCGCCGTGCATGTAAACCATGCGGCCGGAGCGGGCGCCGGTAAAATGGCGTCGTTTGGCGCCGAAATCGCCGCTCCACAGTGCATAAAATCACACACAATATTATCCCATTATATGGATACATGTTAGATCGCCGCAGCGATCGCTGTATATGCCCCAACATGCCATTAAAAACATGCCCCACAGCACACACAGCTCCTCACACTGCCCAGCCTGACATACTCAGTGTCATACAGCTCCCCCCCCCCCCCTTGCAGCCCACAGCATGCAGCCGAGAGATAGGGAGACAAGCAGTGTGATTAAAGGCAGGTTACACAGTCCCAGACTGAGACCCCCCCCAGACAGACAGGTCCCCACATAGATACACTTACCTCACATGGCGTGGGGAACCCGCACAGGCGAACAAGCCGCTGCACATGAGGCAGGGAGAGTCGCAATTCAAGACGCACACAATGGCGGTTCAGAAACCGCACAGCGTCCGGTGAGGTAGCCACCTCACCAATCATCCCTGCACCGAACAGGGATGGGTCGTTCACTGTGCCAGGAGCGTTACCTGGCTGAACGCTCGATGGCAGACTGGGAAGCCACTGACCCACGACCTGCGACCAGGGGGATCAGCCCGAGACCCAGCCCGCATGATCCTCTTCGTCCGAAGAACTAACTAATGCTGACAAAAATAACAGCTAAGTAAAGGTAGAGAGAAAACTCAAACAAAATATCAAAAAGAAGAAAGAGTCTGGGACAAAAAGTCCCAGCACAGAGAGAGCCAGCCACTCCTGACAAGCTAGACATTAAAACTGAGATATGGTTGCAGGAAGTAGGAGGGTATTGACTGAGGGGACCACCCCTTGAGGGTGGGATATGTTAAAGCTTTATTGTTAACATATTCTGTTGCCTAGCTACTCCTTCGGAGCAAAGTCTAATACCCCATATGTGACGAATATGAAGAGGCGGCGACTGTCGGAGGACGTAAGAGAAATTGGGATTTTCGACTTACCGTAAAAACCATTTCTCTGATGTTCATTGATGGACACAGCTCCTGACCTTCTTAACCATTGGGTTATACTGCCCCCTACGGGAGTAGGACACTAGGCAGAAAAAGTCTGGCTACGCCTATAGGCAGTCCCAGGGGGTATATTCCCTCTCTCTGCTATAGATACTCAGTTTTGTTAAAAGCAGTGTCAGAAGAATTTCAACTCTACAGAGGGGTGGGTGCTTTGTCTCTCAATGAACATCAGAGAAATGGATTTTACGGTAAGTCAAAAATCCCATTTTCTCTTTCGTCCATTGATAGACACAGCTCCTGATCTTCTTAACCATTGGGACGTACAAAATGCTGTGTTAAACATGAGGGGTGGGAACAGCAAAAAATTCCTAAACAGACTAAACAGTAGCCAACCAGACAACAGGAGCTCAACCAAAACAACTGAAGCCCACCTGAAAAAAACAAAAAACAAACAAACAATACACTCAAAGAGGGCCAGATCCTCTAAACAGCAGCCTGCAAAGCCTTGTGGCCAATCAGCAGATGTCAACACATCCACTTTATAGAACTTTGTGAAAGTGTGCATCACTGATGCCTGATGATGGAAGGCCCAGGAGGAACGGAGCGCCCGAGTAGAGTGCGCCTTGACAGGGAAAGGAGAAACCTGACCCCTGAGGGAATAGGCCTGAATCACGGTCTGTCTAATCCATCTGGAAATGGTCGCAGAGGAAGCGGACAAACCTTTCCGAGGCCCATCTGTAAGCACAAATAGTGAGTGACTTCCTAAGACTCCGTAACTGCCAGGTACACCCCAATTGCCCGAACCACATCCCAAGGGATGTAAAGCAATTTCCTTCAGAGGTTTTGGCCTGGGACACAGAAAAGGCAACACAATGTCTTCATTCAAATGGAAAATCAGAGACAACCTTTGGGAGGATTGACTGACAGGGGCAAAGAACCACCTTATCCCTGTGAATCACCAAGTAAAGAGGACAGGATAACGCTGCCAATTCTGACACCGTGCCCGCCGAGGTGATCGCCACCACAAAAGCCACCTTGCGTAAGCAAGGGAATCTTCGAAGATTCTCAAAGGAAGGCTTCTAGAGGACCGAAAGCACCAAATCGAGGTCCCAAGGCAGCAACGGAGACCACACTGGAGGAAAGAAATGTTGAACACCCTGAAGAAAGGTACACACCAGGGAGTGTGTGGCCAAGGGTCATTGGAAGAAGACCGCCAAAGCCGACACCTGGTTCTTGATGGTACTCAAGGCAAAATTTCTGTTCAACCCCCCGTTGAAGAAAGGTCAAGATCCGAGCCACCGAGAAGGAGCGAGGATGAACCCCAAGAGACTAACACCATGCGATGTACGTCTTCCACGTATGGTGGTAGATCTTCCTAGAAGTGAATTTCCTAGCTTTTAACAGCGTTGGAATTACTGATTCAGATAAACCCATATCCTTCAGCACCTGGCTTTCAACAGCCAAGCCGCCAAAGCCGGCGACTGAAAAGCAGGATGGAAGATTGGCCCTTGGGACAGCAGATCCTCCCTGAGAGGAAGCTTCCAATAAACATTGGCGACCAGTCGCACCAGGCCCAGCAAGGCCAGTCCTGGGCCACTAAGACAACAGGACTCCCTTCTGCCTTGAACCTGCGTAGAAGTCTTGGCAGAAGCTTGAGAGGAGGAAAAGGTGTAAAATCAGATGATACTAGCCCCACGGGGGCCACCAGCGCGTCTGTGGCGTCCGCCAGAGGATCCTGTGACCATGCCACAAACCTCTGCACCTTTCTGTTGAGCCCAAACGCCAACAGATCCACCTCTGGGGTGACCCACCAGAGACACAACTGATGAAACACCTCTGGATGAAGCTGCGGGACATTGCTCAGTAGTCTGGACTCTTCCAGACTTCCAGGGTCCAGACCCCCTGAGCAGAATTTCTGCCGAGAACGTCTCCCCACACAGATAGGCTGGCATCCGTGGTGACCACCATCCAATACAAGGGGAGGAAGGATTTGTCCTGCCGGAGTGCCCTGGAGAATGATGCCACCAGATCAGGGACCCTTTTGTACCCCGACTCAGCTAGATTTGGTTGTCAAGAGACTGCGGATTCTTGTCCCATTTGATCAGAATCTCCCTTTGCAGGGACCTCGTATGGAACTGTGCAAATGGGACCGCCTCGAAGGTCAACTCCATCAGGCCCAGCACCCGCATGCAGGTCCGGAGGGACGACCATCTGCTGGACAGCAGGAGGCGAATTTCAGCTTGGGCCGAGTCCATAGTCAGACCCAGATAGTCTAGCTTCGTGGAAGGAACCAGGGCAGACTTCTAAATTCAGAATCCAGCCAAACTCCTTCAGGGTCAGTATGGTCATCTCCAGGTTTTCCACCTGTGCAGTAGGAGACTCTACTAGCAGAAGATCACCCAAGTAGCCCAGGACCACGATCCCCCACTGACATAACAATGCTAGCACTGGGGCCAAAATTTTCGTGAAAACCCGAGAAACGGAGGCAAGACCAAAGGGTAACGCCACAAACTGATAATGCTCCTCTCCTACGGCAAAGCGGAGGAAGCACTGGTGACCGACACATATTGGAATGTGAAGGTAAGCGTCCTTATATGTCGATGGTAGGCAAGAAAATCCCCCTGATGCAGGGATGATACCAACGTGCGAATGGACTCCATTCTGAACTTTTGCACCCACACAAAGCAGTTCAGCGCCTTGAGGTCCAGAACTGGATGCACCTTGGCTTCCATCCTGGGGACTGTAAACAGGTTTGAGTAAAACCCCTGAAAACTTTTAGAAGTCGGAACCCAAACAATTACCCTTTGAAGTAAAAGGTCTTCCACTGCCCCAAAAGAGAACCTGTAAGCGGACCGGGGACAGTCACACGTTGTGAGTAAGAACGAAACTCAATCTTGTAGCCGGACTGCATGACCTCGTGGACCCATTTGTCTTGCATCAGGAAAGTCCACGGGGTTCGGGAACCAGCGAAGACGTTCCCCCACCCCAGATACGGGTGAGGGTGCTCCTTCATGCTGAAGGGTCCTTGTCCACGGGTCTGGAGAAGCCCGCTCTTGGCTTGCCAGACCAAGTTTGTTTAGATCCTCCAGAAGAGGTCCTGAAGGGCTTCGATCCCTTGTCAGTCGACCTGAGGGACGAAAAAACTTATGAGCCAAGAAGGGGGGCCTACGTCTACGACGAGTGTCCTTGTCCTTAGTAGCCTGCGGACAAGCATTTGAGCCAAAAGAAAAGCCGAAGGACCACTGTTGAAACAGCCGAGCCACTAGGGGGACCCGCATCCAAAGAGGCATCACAGATAAACTGCAGCCTCTGGACCAGCTGGTCCGCCAGTTCAGCAGAGGCAGGGGGGAGCTGCTCCCCCCTCCAGGTCACGGCGCAAAAGCTTAGCCCATTGGGTCAGAGTCTGCGCCACCAGGGCAATGGTGAAAATCAGCCTCAGTGCCGAACAAGCCAGGGTGTGCATATTGCGGGCCACAGCCTCTACCTTCCTGTCAGCCAGGTCCTTAAAGGCCTGGGACTCCTGAACCGGAATCATGGTTGCCTTGTTTAATCTGGAAACCGGAGGGTCCACCACCGGTGTGGAACAGTCGACTTCTTAACAAGGGACTCCTGATAGGGGTATCGTCTAGCAAATCGCTTAGGGACCCCAAGCAGATGCTTTGGTTGTCCCCACACTTTAGTGAAAATTCGGTCAAAATAGGAGGAGAAAGGGAACACCTTTGTCACTCTGGATGGCTTGTGAGTGCCAAAGGGAACCTGCGCCTTCGTCGCAGCTGCATCCTCCATTTTTAAGGTCGCACGCACAGATACAATCTGTGTGCCCACCAGCACCTTTTCATGTGCAGTTGCAGAAGTGGAGGAATCCTCCTCACTATCTGAGGATTCTGGGGGCATGGTCGCAGACCCACCAGGATGACCCACATCTGCAGCTAAATCAGATTCAGGATCTGATGAGACAGGAGGCAGCAGGAAAAAAGGGGGGGGGACACTTTTTGCCAGCCCATCGCCCAAAAGTCACCTCCGCCTGGGACACAAAGGGCTCAAGAAACGCTGTCAGTGCATCGAAGGATGGTGGGGACCCGGAGGGCCCGCAGCCTCAGAGAGGGGATTAGGTGGGGAGATGGGCTCCAAAGACCCCACAAAAAAAAGTGTAAAAACACTGCTAAGGGTCAACCCCACCACTCTGGCAGCACCACTGGGTTGCCAGTCACAGAGCACCAATCGATCTACAGCAGAGGGGGAGAGAACCCTACCAGACTCACCAGCCCGCAAAAACCAGGCACTGTAGCCACCAGGAGAATCTGCACTGCATATGCGGCGATCAGGAAATGAAAGGATCCAGGAGTCAGCACCAGGGGATGAGGAGTGGCTCCAACCCCCGAAAACACTGCCCAGAAGGCTCCACAGACATGGCCGCCGCTGTTTTCTATGGCAAAACTCTGCAAAATGGCCACCAGACTACACAAACAGGGCCGGCGTGCATTGCAGCATCCCCCCCCCCCCCCCACAGGTGATCGTCCGGTCGCCGGCGGCGCACCCCCCGCCCCAACCCAGGAGGTGGACCAGACCACCCACACAGCCCCAGCATAAGTGTAGGGGGGTAGGATGAATGAGGGGGGGGGTGTCTGAGGGGAAAGAGGGGGTTCGACCGTCCCAGGGAGGGGCCCATGTCCATCCCATAAAAAAAAAAAAAAAACCTCCAGGGGGAGAGTGGAGGAACAACTACTCACCATACCAGGAACCAGGCGGGCACGGCTCCAAATAGAACCCCTCCCCATCGAAATGGGGGGGGGGGGGGCTGTCGGCAAGAATGAATGCTGCGACTCGGGCCGAGACCCAGTTGTATGTGACCTCGCGAGGCGTTCAACTCGCAGGCCAGCCCCAGTCCGGTGGGGCTATGATGCGGCCGACCTAGCAAGGAGCGGAGGTCTGCGCGCTGGCCAGACTGGGTTGACCATTGAATCTAGAGATCTAGATTACCCAGCCCCTCGCCCAGTCCAGCAGCTGAGTGTAGATCTCACAGGAAAAAAAAAAAATCTTATCTAAAAAGAAAAAAATTTGCCAGGACCAGAAATCCCAGCAAGGAACTAGGACCTTGCTCTTGACTAAGCAGAAAAAAACTGAGTACCTATAGCAGAGAGAGGGAGTATACCCCTGGGACTGCCCATAGGCGTAGCCAGACATTTTTTTCTGCCTAGTGTCCTACTCCTGTGGGGGGCAGTATAACCCAATGGTTAAGAAGCTCAGGAGCTGAGTCTGTCAATGAATGAAAGAGAAAAGCTTTTTTTTTTTGTTCACTTTTCCAAAAGTCCTGGAATGGTAAAGCCAAAAGGACCAATTAAGAACCCATTCACTATCAACGAGATGATACATATACTTTCTCTTACGTCCTCCGACAGTCGCCGCCCCCTCCAAGTCCTCAACAATGGGTATTGACCTTTGCTCCGTATTAGTAGCTAGGCAACAAGAATTGTTAATACAAAAGCTTTTAGCATAGACACACCCCTAGGGGCTGTCCCCTCAGTCAATACCTCCCTGCACCAGCATTCTCAACTCAGTTTGATCTTGCCTAGCTTAGGAGTAGCTGGCTTTCCTGTGCTGGGGCTCAGTCTCAGCCTTCTACCCTTTATTTGATTTTATTTCAAGTATTTTTTTCTCTTTTCCTTGCTAGCTGTTATTTTGTCAGCCTTAGCTTAGGGATCTTCTGATGAAGAATCATCATGCGGAGCTGGGTCTCGGACTGGCCGCCCTGGATCCCAGGGCTGAGAGCCAGATGGATCCCCAGCCTGCCATCGAGCGTTCAGCTTAGGTTTTACCCTGGCACATTGAACGACCCATCCCTGTTCGCTGCAGGGATGCTGCCTGTGAGGTGACTACCTCACTGGACGCCATGACTGCGGTCCACATGCGTCCTGGCTGCGGCACTCCCTGTCTGCCCTGATAGCGGTTTGTCGCTGGAGATGGCTCCCCATGCCATCTGGTACGGTAAGCACCTTCTGTGTGGGGACCTTCTGTATGGGTGTCAGTCTGTGGCTGTGTATTACCCTCCATGTCTGTGTAACTGCGGGCTCCCTGTCAGATCCCTGTGTGGCTGCACTGTATGTGGGCTGCGAGGGGGGGTCATCCTGCACTGCTGTTTATTATGCTCTGGGTGCAGTTTGTGTGCAGACATGTGTGTGTGCGGCGGTCGCTGCGGCGATCCGCCATTTTATTTGCCTGAATACTGTGACCAGCCCTGTCCCTATGCAGCGCCGTGTTTTGGCGCCATTCGCCGCCATTTTGGCGGGCGGTACTCATCCATGCACATGGCGGTGCCATTTTATTGTAGCCTTCTCCCCCGGCCGAGCGGCCATTTTGCTGGAGCCTTCAATAGGCTATATCAGTCAGCCAGCATTGCATCACTTCCTCTTTCTCTGGGAACAGCGATCGGTGGCAGCAGTCTGGTGTGCTCTCTCCAGGTTTTTACCTTCTTGTCCTGTCATTCTTTGCTCAGTATTGTCTATCCCTGCGGGGTCAGTGCATACAGCAGTGTGCGGTGGGCTGCGCTCGCCGTGGTATTAAAGGGCCAGTACCTTTATACTTTTCTGTACTGGGGCATGGATTCTCAGGATAGCAAGTTTCCCCCCGCCCTGGTGGGGGACCAGGGGGCTGCTGCACCCCCCGAGGGGGCCGATCTGACCACTGTAGTGGCTTCCTTAGTGTCTCAGGTGCGGATGCTGCTGGCTGAACGATCCGCAAAAAGGGCCAGGTTATCCATTTCCTCTGATTCAGAGAGCGATGTGGCTGCTGTGGCTGGCATACCCTTGTCAGGGTCCCGCTCTTCTTTGGACCTTGTGGGGTCTGAGGGGGAGCCTGAGGTGGAGGGGGTTGATGTTTCTCCCCCTGGCTCGCCTGAAGAGCTTGCACTCATGAATGAGCTGATTGCTTCCATAAAGGACACCTTGCACCTGGAGGATGAGCCTACTCCTCCTGCTAGGGTGTCTTCTTTGGAACGCAGAGGGCTCGCAAATCAGCGCAGGTTTTTCCCTGCCCTGCTGAATTTCACCATACGGTTAATGAACAGTGGCGCAATTTAAAGAAGCCCTTTACTGTGCCCAACAAGTTTAAACTGCTTTATCCATTTGCGCCTGCCACCGACGAGCGTTGGTGTGTGGCGCCTCCGGTGGATCACGCGGTAGCCATTTTGAACAAAGCTACTGCGGTGCCTTCTGAGGATACCCCGGTTTTCCGGGACGCTACGGACAGGAGAATAGAGTCTCTTGCCCGTCATGCCTATATGGTGGCTGGTTCTATGCTGAAGCCTATTTTTGCTTCCATTATGGCAGCACAGGCTGTTGCTGATTGGACCAAGATGCTCAGGCGCACCTTGGCGGCTGATTCCGCTTCACCTACCACGTTGGCTATGGTGGACCAGATCCATCAGGGTGTCATGTACTTGTGCGATACGGACTTGAATTTAGCTCCCTTGGCTGCGCGTCTGTCCAGCGTGGCGATTCTGAATCGTCGTCTGATTTGGCTGAAGAATTGGTCGGTCGACCAATCTTCTCGCAAGACGCTGGCGGATTTTCCTTACGCGGGGTCTCGCCTTTTTGGCGAGGCTTTGGATACCCTGATTAAAGGAGTTACGGGGGGCAAGAGTACTCTTCTGCCCCAGTCTTTCAAGCATAAGTCTTTCCGTGGTAAACGGAATTCCTCGTCTAGGCCCTCTCAGGGGTCCTTTCGTGCCTTTCGGTCGCAGTCCAAGGGCAAGCCCTTCAAGGGCCAAGGCTCCCAAAAGAAGCCTTGGGCAGGGAAGCAGAAGTCAGGCCAGTCTGGGTCAACTTCCCATACCACTTCCGCCTGAAGGGGCGCCCTCACCCGTTTCTGGGGTGGGGGGGACGTCTGCACGGTTTCCTACAACCTTGGCTGGCCCGCGTTCGGGACAGATGGGTTCAGGAAATCGTTCGATCTGGTTACAAGATCGAATTTCTCTCTCGGCCGGCGGGCAGATTTTTTCCCTCGAATCTTCAGCTGTCTCCGGAGCGTTTGCAGGATTTGCACCTAGCGGTGCGGGACCTGCGGGCCCAGGGGGTGGTGGTCCCGGTGCCTCATCGGGACAGATTTCAGGGGTTTTACTCCAATTTGTTCACTGTGCCCAGAAAGGAGGGCAAAGTGCGTCCGATTCTGGACTTGAAGGCTCTGAACCGCTTTGTACGGGTTCGCATGGAATCCCTGCGCTCAGTGGTGGCTGCCCTGAGTCCGGGAGAATTCATGGCCTCCATCGATCTGAAGGATGCGTACCTACACATCCCCATTTTCGAGGGTCACCAGAGGTACCTTAGATTCGCCATTGCTTAGGATCACTACCAATTCGTGGCGTTACCTTTCGGTCTCGCTTCGGCTCCGCGGGTTTTTGCCAAAGTGCTGGCGCCGGTTCTGGCCCTGTTGCGAGCACAGGGCATTGCTGTCTTTGGGTATCTGGATGATATCCTGATACGGTCAAACGCCAGTCAGAGCCTGGTGACCGACCTGTCCACCACGATGCGGACACTGCAGGAGTTCGGTTGGACTATCAACATTCCGAAGTCGACTCTGTGTCCTTCGGTTCGTCTTCCCTATCTGGGGATGATTCTGGACTCTGTCCAAGCGAAGGTCTTCCTGCCGGAGGACAAGCTTCGGACTCCTCAGGGCGAGGTCAGGTCCCTCCGGGACAACCGACACTCGTCTCTCCGGACATGCATGAGATGTCTAGGTTTAATGGTCTCGTCGTTCGAGGCGATCCCTTTTGCCCAGTTTCACACGCGGGGTCTCCAATCGGAGATTCTGGCCGAGTGGGACGGGCAGCCGCAATCCCTGGATCTGCGGATCTCGTTGAGCCACGTCACCAGAGAGGATCTTCTGTGGTGGCTCCAGTCCCCGGCGGTGTCGGGGGGCAAGTCTTTTCGTCCATTATCATGGACGGTACTCACCACGGATGCCAGCCTGTCGGGCTGGGGTGGTGTCCTGGGCGTTCTGTCTGCCCAGGGAACTTGGTCGGAGGGGGAGTCCTCCCTTCCGATCAACATTCTGGAATTGAGAGCGATAAAGCTTTGCCTTCTGAGATGGACGGACCGGCTTCGGGGCCGTCCAGTTCGGGTTCAGACGGACAATGCCACCGCGGTGGCCTACATCAACCATCAAGGGGGCACCGGGAGTGCCCGAGCGGCTCGGGAGGTAGCCGACATTCTGTCTTGGGCCGAGACGCACGTCCCGGCGATAACGGCAGTTCACATTCCTGGCAGGCGGATTATCTGAGTCGCCAGACCCTGGACCAGGGAGAATGGTCCCTTCACCCGGATGTCTTCCAGATGTTGTGCGTGAAGTGGGGTTTCCCGGATGTGGACCTGTTCGCGTCTCGTCTGAACAACAAGGTGGAAAGGTTCGTGGCACGGACGCGCGATCCTCAGGCAGACGCCTCAGACGCGTTAGTGGCGCCCTGGCATCAGTATCGTCCGATGTATGCTTTTCCACCGATACAACTACTGTCCAGGCTTCTTCGCAGGTTAGCCTCGGAACCGCACACAGTGATTCTGGTGGCGCCGGACTGGCCTCGCCGGTCTTGGTACGCAGACCTCGTAAATCTGGCGGTTGACGCTCCGTGGCGTCTGCCACTTCGAGAAGATCTCCTGTCTCAAGGACCGATATTCCATCCTGCTTTACAGTCGCTGGCTTTAACGGCCTGGCTGTTGAAAGCCAGGTCCTGAAGGATAGGGGTCTCTCCCCTGAGGTCATTCCCACTTTGATCAAGGCTAGGAAAGCCTCTTCGGGAAAAAATTACTACCATACTTGGAAAGCGTATTTTGCCTGGTGTGAGTCCAGGGGGTATTCCCCTCGCTCATACTCGGTGTCGAGAGTGTTGGCTTTCCTTCAAACGGGCGTGGACCACCGTTTGGCGTTGGCCACGATTAAGGGTCAGATTTCTGCGCTGGCCGTTCTCTTTCAACGTCCTGTGGCGTCTAATTCATTGGTTAGCACCTTTGTTCAGGGGGTGCGTCATTTGGCCCCTCCTAGGAGGGACCCTTTACCTCCATGGGACTTGAACTTGGTTCTGTCCGTGTTTGCAACAGGCTCCCTTTGAAAAGATCAGGGAGATCTCGTTGTCTGTTATCCAAGAAGGTTGCCTTTTTGGTGGCGATCACTTCGGCTCGCAGGGTGTCGGAGCTGGCGGCTTTGTCCTGCAATTCTCCCTACCTGGTGGTCCACAAGGATAAGGTGGTCCTGCGGCCTAACCCATCTTTTCTTCCGAAAAGGATCTCGGAATTTCACCTAAATGAAGACATTGTCTTGCCTTCGCTCTGCGCGAAGCCTAAGCATCCGAAGGAGGTTGCCTTACATTCCTTGGATGTTGTCCGGGCGATCAGGGTTTACCTGTCGTCCACTAAATCTTTTCGCAAGTCGGATTCCCTCTTTGTCCTTCCTGAGGGACCTCCGAAGGGCCTGGCGGCGTCGGCTGCGACCATCGCCAAGTGGATCAGACAGATCATTGAGCAAGCCTATGCCTTGAAGGGGAAGGTTCCTCCCGTCCCTGTGAAGGTGCACTCTACCAGGTCTTTGAGTACGTCTTGGGCTTACCGTCATCAGGTTTCTGTGGCCCAGGTGTGTAAGGCGGCGACTTGGTCATCCGTTCACACCTTCTCAAAATTCTATAAGGTGGATGTTCAGGCATCGGCTGATGCCTCCTTTGGCCGTAAAGTTCTCAGTGCGGCAGTTTCTTAGGGACCCTTTTTTGTGGGCCCTTGGTTATTGGGGTGTTTTACCCCTGGGTTACTTGTTTTCCTGGGTTGTTGCTCCTGTTGAGCGTTTTTTCCTGTTGCCCAGTTGGTTCTCTTACTGTGGTAAGGTTCCTTTTCTGTGGTAAGGTTCCTTTTCTCTGATGTGGGTACTGCGTTGCCTTTTTCTACGGTTGCGTCTCCCACCCCTCATGTCTACACTGCTTTGGGACGTCCCATTGGTGAGGACTTGGAGGGGGCGGCGACTGTCGGAGGACGTAAGAGAAAACGGAATTTTTGTAAAATCTTACCGTAAAATTCCTTTCTCTGAGTCCTCCGACAGTCGCCGCCCCGCCGCCCCTCTTTTGGGGTTTTTGTGTACTCTTACTGCTATGCTACCAAACTGAGTTGGGAATACTGGTGCAGGGAGGTATTGACTGAGGGGACAGCCCCTAGGGGTGTGTCTATGCTATAAGCTTTTGTATTAACAATTCTTGTTGCCTAGCTACTCCTACGGAGCAAAGGTCAATACCCATTGGTGAGGACTTGGAGGGGGCGGCGACTGTCGGAGGACTCAGAAAGGAATTTTACGGTAAGATTTTACAAAAATTCAGTTTTTTTGGTATGTTCTGTGCATTAGGCAGCCAATCTAATGGCCAGACTGCCTTAACGCAACATGCGTGTTCTATTTTTCACATAAAGAAAAGAGGTCTTTAGAAATGGGTATTATGCAATGGAAGAATTACCCACCCGAGGCATTAACTTGCCGGAAGCATTCAGGTCTTCATGTACTCTATCCAGGAGCCAGAGCAGAAACTCTTGGGCATCGTGCTGGGAGGTGCCTCTATACTGAAGGGCATTCCTGGATACAATTGTCTGTAGGAAAACAAAACATCTTTTTGTTACAGGTGGCTTACGGAACCAAGATTAATTATTTCAGTTTTATTTGCATATACTGGTAAAAGGAATCAGATTGCCCACAATCTATTTGCATTAATGAATACTGAGCTGCTGCATCTCATATCTGCCTGGAGTCCAGCTGTTTGTTCACAATGAATGCTAGGAAGTTCAACATCCCACCACTGTCTCATCTCTTCAATATGCCACTGGGCAACTCTCTCCACAGATACCCTTACTCTGCATTATACTGCAGCACAAAATATACATGGCTTTAAGATGTTACCTACAACTGAAATGTATTCTTTCTCTAGAAGATTTCTAGGAAAAACAGATCAATACCAACCTTTCCACCCTTGCATCTAGCAAGATCTCCCACGAGATCTCCCTGAAAGGCACTGGTGATATAGCCTTCCCACGTCACCAGTGCCTAAGAACTTGAGGCTGAATCATTTACATTGTAAGACCACAACAAATGTTTAATTTACATAGGCATGGAATGTGTTTATATATCAGCATGTACCTGCTTTTTTTTCGGTTGGGGGGGGGGGGGGGGGTAAGGTCTTTTTTTAAAGTCAAAGGTTGTTATGTACTTCCATTAAAGCGATTGTAAAGTCTAATTTTCTTTTTCTATTTGCATAACATGTTATACTTACCTGCTCTGTGTAATGGTTTTACACAGGGCAGCCCGGATCCTTCTCTTCTTGGGTCCCTGGCTGCAGCTCCTGGCCCCTCCCTCCTGTTGAGTGCCCCCACAGCAAGCAGTTTGCCATGGTGGCACCCAAGCCGAGCTGCAGCTCTGTGTATCCTTTCAGACACGGAGCTGCCATTTGGCCCCACCCCTCTCTCTCCTGATTGGCTGAGTTTGAATTATAGCAGTGGGAGCCAATGGCGCCGCTGCTGTGCCTCAGCCAATCAGGAGAGAGAGATTGCCGGATGGCTGAGGCATTCATGGACATCGCTTGATAGAGATGGGGCTCAGGAAAGTATTAGGGCGGCTGTTGCACACAGAAGGCTTTTTATCTTAATGAACTAAGAAAAAAACCTTCTGCCTTTACAACTCCCTTAAATTCCTAGGGAAGATGTCCGCTGTTTTTCTTTGGTCACTTTGGCGATTTAACTTTGTGGATAGGACTAGCTCCAAATTTTAAAAGACAAAGCAAGACACAACAGAGAACATACAAGTCATATAAAAAATAAGAATTATTTTGTAAATTGTCTTGGTAGTCCAGGACAAGAAGGAATGATTAGAGGGAGATAACAGGTCTAAGGGACCTGAAAGAATCCTAGACAAGCCATACTGCAGTTTCCATGGCAACGGAGCTCTGCCAGGCATTTTCCCGCTGGCATTGGGAGGAAAGGGCACTTCTCAGATAGTAATTGGTAGTTGTCAGCTAGGTGCCCAACTGCCACATCCTTAAAAGCCAAAGCTTTTAAAACAAACACAACAGCCCATCCTCTCAGCACTTTGCAGATCATTTTCCCTGAGTTCACAATTTCCTCTTTTAAGACCAAGATCCATGATTAAACTGTAATCACAGTGGAGGATCCCAAAAGCTGTTAGTCATGTCAAGAAAACAGATTGCATAGTAACACCGAAATGCTACAAAGTCGCTGCTAAACCATCAATATTTTTAACCCAATGACCCTGTAAAAAAACCCATTTAGAGACAACAGGACAAAGCCAATATTTACATCCGTCTCCAGCTGGCAGTTGTTTTCTGAGCTGTCAAGGAGGATATGAACACAGCTACCATCTTTAAAGGCATAGTCCCACCTTTTGAAAAAAATCAAATATAAATAAATAAATAGGTTTTTAGTATTTTTCATGCACGCCTACAGAGCATGGAAATCAATCACAGGTGCAAACCCCAGGCTCCTGCAGATTATTCCTCCAGCCTCAGGTTTATATGGAGGCATGGACCTTTGGTTATAAAGCTGGAAGAAATAGTCAATGGACGGGAGGTGTGGTGACTGGTGAGGTCACTGTATTTGTGTTCCTATGAGATCTATGTTCCCCTTTGCAGCAGTGATCCTGGGATTTTTGAAAGGTTAACATGGCTATGCAAGCAGAGCCACTCCTAATGCAAAAGAAAACACAACACTGTTAGCAGGGGTGGTTTGGGGGTGGGGAAATGTAAATATGTATTAGAATACACCCCAAAATATGCGTGCACAATAATACAAGTCACAAAAAAAAAGATGGACTATGCCTTTAAAAAAAAGGGACATTTATTTCTTTAGGTCACATACAGTGGGTGGAAAAAAATTGGATTTTTGGCTTACCGAAAAAAACATTTTATCTGAGGTTCATTGATGTGGACAGTTCCTGATCTTCATAACCATTGTGTTACAGTGCCACTACAGGAGTAGGCCACTAGGCAGAAAAAAAATCTGGCTACACCTATGGGCAGTCCCAGGGGGTATACTCCCTCTCTCTGCAACAGGTATTCCGTTTTGTTACAAGCAGTGTCAGAAGAATCAGAAGAATTACAACTCCAAACATGGGTGGGTGATGTATGCGTCAACAATCAGAGAAATTGATTTCATGGCAAGACAAAAATCCTATTTTCGCTTTCATTAATTGATGGACACAGCTCCTGATCTTCATAACCATTGGGATATCCCAAAGCAGTGTTAAACATGAGGGGTGGAAACATCAAAAAAATTCCAAGGCTAAACAGTAGCCAACCAGGCAACAGGAGCTCAACCAAAACAACTGGAACCCACCTGAAAACAACAATACACCCTCGAAGAAGATCAGGTTCTCTAAAAACAGCCTGCAAAACCTTGCTGCCAAAAGAAGCATCTGCAGATGCCAACACATCCACTTTATAGAACTCTGTGAAAGTGTGCACTGACAAGGTGGCTGCCTTGCAAACCTGCGTCACTGAAGCCTGACGGAAGGCCCAGGAGGCACTTAGTGCCCGAGTAGAGTGCCCCTTGACAGGGAAAGAAGGAACCAGACCCTTGATGGAATAGACCTGAATAACTGTGATCCATCTGGAAATGGTCACAGAGGAAGCGGACAACACTTTGAGGCCCATCTGTGAGCACAAATAGGGAGTCTGACTTCCTAAATGACTCCGTAGCTGCCAGGAACATCCCAATTGCCCAGGCCGCATCCAAAGCATGCAAGGCAATTTCCTTCAGATGTTTTGGCCTGGGACAGAGGGAAGGCAACACAGTGTTTCCATTCAAATGAAAATCACTGGCAACCTTTGGGAGGAACGACAGAAAGGGGTGAAGAACCACCTTATCTCTGTGAATCACCAAGCAAGGTGAATGACAGGATAATGCTGCCAGTTCTGACACCCTACATGCAGCGGTGACAACCACCAAAAAAGCCACCTTCTGAGACAGCTTAAGCAAGTGAATCGCTCGAAGATTCTGAAAGGGTGGCTTCGGAGGACCGAAAGCACCAAAATTGAGGTCACAAGGCAGCAACAGAGACCGCACTGGAGGAACCAAAATGTAGACCACCCTGAAGTAAGGTACGCACCAGGGAGTGTGTGGCCAAGGGTCATTGGAAGAAGACCGTCAAAGCAGACACCTGGTCCTTGAGTACTCAAGGCCAATTTCTGTTCAACCCCCAGATCCGAGCCACGAGAAGGAGCGAGGGTGAACCTCAAGAGACTCACACCAGGGAATGTACGTCTTCCATGTACGATGGTAGATCTTCTGGAAGTAGATTTCCTAGCTTTTAACAGCATTGAAATCATCGACTCAGATAAACCTCTATCCATCAGCACCTGGCATTCAACAACCAAACCATCAAAGCCAGCGACTGTAAAGCAGGATGGAAGATTGGTCCTTGGGACAGCAGATCCTCCCTGAGAGGAAGCTTATAAGGAACGTCGGCAACCAGCCGCACCAGTTCAGCGTACCAAGCCCAGCGAGGCCAGTCTGGAGCCACTAAGATAACCAGAATCCCATCTGCCTCGATCCTGCATAGAAGTCTGAGGAGGAAAGGCATGAATCAGACGATACTGAACCCATGGGGGCCACCAGCGTGTCTGTGGCATCCGCCAGAGGATCCCGTGACTGAGCCGCAAACCACTGCACCTTTCTGTTGAGCTGAGACGCCAACAGATCCACCTCAGGGATGCCCCACCAGAGACACAACTGATGAAACACCTTCAGATGAAGGGACCACTCCCATTGGTCCAGCTCCTGCCAACTGAGGTAATCCGGCTGCCAGTTTTCCACCCCCGGAATCTGTACGGCGGAGGGGGCTGGAACTAACCGTTCTGCCCACCTTAGAATACCGGCTACCTCCAGGCCTGCCAGGACACTTTCTGCCCCCCCCTTGGAGATTGACATAAGCCACGGCCATGGCATTGTCTGATTGAATGCACACTGGACATCTCTGAAGATGATCCGTCCAATGTTCTAGGCACAGTCTGCTCACTTGGAGTTCCCAAGACATCGATCGGTAGTCCAGACTTTTCCAGTGTCCAGCCCCCTGAGCAGAAATTTTGCAGAGGACGCCTCCCCAGCCAGACAGGCTGGCATCCGTGGTGACCACTGTCCAATGCAAGGGGAGGAAGGATTTGCTTAATCGAAGCCACCATATCAGGGACTCGTTTCCCAGCTCAGCCAGATCCGATTGTCCAGAGACTGCGAATTCTTGTCCCTTTTGCCCAGAATCTCCCTTTGCAGGGACCTATTATGGAACTGTGCAAACAAAACTGCCTCGAAGTTAGACACCATCAGGCCCAGCACCCGCATGCAAGTCCGGAGGGATGACCATCTGCTAGACAGCAGGAGACAATTTGTAGCCTGCAGTTTCTGGAGTTTGTCCAGAGGAAGGAGCACTCTGGCTAAGGCGGTCCAGTGTCAGACCCAGATAGTTCAGCTTTGTGGACGGAACCAGAGCAAACTTCTGAAAATTCAGAATCCAGCCGAACTCCCACAGAGTTCATATGGTGATCTCCAGGTTTTCCCCCAGAGCAGTAAGAGACCCTGCTCCCAGAAGTAGGTCATCCAAGTAGCCCAGTACTGCAATCCCCTGTTGGCATAACAATAGTAGCACCGGGGCTAACACTTTTGTGAAGACCCAAGCAGCAGAGGTGAGACCAAAGGGTAATGCCACAAACTGATAATGCTACTCTCCCACGGCAAAGTGGAGGAAGCGCTGGTGACGGGAACTAATTGAAATATGAAGGAAAGCATCCTTGATGTCGATAGAGGCAAGAAAATCCCCCTGATGCAGAGATGCCACCACCATGCGAATAGACTCCATTTTGAACTTCTGCACCCGCACAAAGCAGTTCAGCGCCTTGAGGTCCAGGATTGGACGCACTTTGCCTTCTTTCCTGGGGACTGTAAACAGGTTTGAGTAAAAACCCTGAAAACGTTCCGAAGTTGGAACCGGGACAATCACCCCTTGAAGCAACAGGTCTTGTGCTGCCCCAAACAGACCCTCTAAACAGTCTGGGGACAGGCCCAAATTTTAAGGAAAGAACCTCGCCAGGGGACAAGAGTGAAACTCATTCTTGTAGCTGGACCAAATGACTTTGTGGACCCGCTTGTCTTGTACCAGGGAAGTCCATGGGTTCGGAAACCAAACTAAGACGTCCCACACCCCCGATATAGGTGAGGGCGCACCTTCATACAGCAGGAGCCTTGTCCGGGGGTCTGGAGAAGTCCGCTCTCGGCTTGCCAGACCAGGTTTGTCTGGATCCTCCAGAGGAGGCCCTTGGCTTTGAGCCCTTGTCAGTCGAACCTGAGGGACGAAAAAACTTATGAGCCGAGAAGGAGGGCGACGAGGTTCTTTGCCCTTAGTAGCCTGTGGAAGAAAAGTACTCTTTCCCCCTGTGAGACCTTTAATGATGTTATCCAGGGTAGCCACAAACAGGCGATCCCCTTGAAAGGGGAGATCAGGGGAGATCCGGGGGGGCGCTTTTTGCTAGCCTGTCGCCCGAAAGCCACCTCCACCCGGTAAACAAAGGACTCAAGGACCGCCGTCAATGCATCGATGGATGGTACCCAGAGGAACCCGCAGCCTCAGAGAGGGGGGATCAGGTGTGGAGATGTGCTCCAAAGACTTCATGAGTCACCAGGGGGACCCCGCAAAAAGTGTAAAATACTGGAAAGGGCCAACGCCACTGCGCTGGCAGCACCACCCAGTCGGCAGGCACAAAGTACCAAGCGATCCTCAGCAGAGAGGGAGAGATCCACACCAGACTAACCACCCAGCAGAAACAGGCACCTGCAACCACCAGGATAATCTGCACTCCACGTGCGGCGATTAGGAAGTGAAAAGATCCAGGAGTCAGTACAAGGGGATGAGGGGGGGCTCCCACCACCGAAAACATCACCCACAGGTCTCCACTGTCATGGCCTCCGCTATTTTCAATGGCAAACCACTGCAAAATGGCTGCTGGACTACAAATACATGGCCACCGTGCATAGAAATACAGGCTACAGAAAAATGGCGGCCCCGCGAGGTTCCCAGGAGGAATCCCCAGGCCTCAGGGACAGGACCAGGCAGGAGGGGGAGCCCTGGTAGGAGTTCTCACCAGGTACAACCACCCCCCCATCGCTCAGCTGATTGCCCGGTCACCAGAAGCGCACCCCCCGGCCCCCATTCCAAGAATAGCTCCCTTCCTCCCACCCCAGGAGGTGGACCAGACCAGCCCCTGCATAAGAGTGGGGGCTAGGATGAGGGACAGATGAAAGGCCTAACAGGAAGGAGGGGCCCACGGCCACCCCAAAACCCTCCAGGGGGAGAGGGGGGCAGCTACTCACCATAAAAGGAACCAGACGGGCACCGTTCCAGACAGTTCCCACTAGTTATCGAAATGAGGCTGTCACGCCAGGAGGAACGCTGCGACTCGGGCCGAGACCTCGGTAGTATGCAACCTCCCGAGGCATTTAACTCGCAGGCCAGCCCCCATCCAGTTGGGCTATGTCGCGGCCGACCTAGCGCAGAGCTGAGGTCTGCGTGCGCTCGCTGGCCAGACTGGGGTGACCACTGGATCTAGATTATCCAGCCCATCGCCCAGCCTGGCAGTTGATTGTAGATCTCACAGGAAAAATCAAGGAGAAAAAAAAAATGTAAAAAGAAAAAAAAAAAAATTGCCAGGACCAGAGATCCCAGCAAGGAAGTAGGTCCTTACTCCTGACAAGGCAGTAAAAAAATTACCTATTGCAGAGAGAGGGAGTATACCCCCTGAGACTGCTCATAGGCTTAGCCAGATTCTTTTTCTGCCTAGTGTCCTACTCCTGTAGGGGGGAATTATAGCCCAATGGTTATGAAGATCAGGAGCTGTGTCCATCAATGAACGAAAGAGAAATAATTATTTGATCCCCCTGCAGATTTTGTACGTTTGCCCACTTACAAAGAAATGTAGGGTCTATAATTTTTATCACAGGAATATTTTAAATGATGAAGACAGAAAATCAACCAAAAATCCAAAAAAAAAAAAAACAATACAAATGTTATAAATTGAGTTGCAGTTCAGTGAGTAAAATGAGTATTTGATCCCCAAGCAAAACATGACTTAGTATTTGGTGGAGAAACCATTGCTGGCAAGCATAGAGGTAAGACATTTCTTGCAGCTGGTGACCAGGTTTGCACACATCTCAGGAGGGATTTTGGAGAGATCTCCAAATCCTTAAGGTTTCTTGGCTGTCGCTTGGCAACTCAAAGTTTCAAGCTCCCTCCATACATTTTCTATAGTATTAAGGTCTGGAGGCTGACTAGGCCCACTCCATGACCTTAATGTCCTGCTTCCTATTTTGTATTTCTTCCATTTGCGAATAACTGCTCCAACAGTTGTCTCTTTCTTACCAAGCTTCTTGCTGATGGTCTTGTAGCCCATTCCAACCTTGTAAAGGTCTACAATCTTGTTCCTGACGTCTGCTGTCTTGTCCATGATGGGGGGGGTTTGAATGGAAGAAGGTTTCTGTGGACAGGTGTCTTATACACCAGTTGTCATTGGAAGCACCTTCTTAACCACTTAAGCCCCGGAAGATTTTACCCCCATTCCGACCAGGGGGTATTTTGCGATTCGGCACTGCGTGAATTTAACGGACAATTGCGCGGTCGTGCGACGCTGTACCTAAACGAATTTGGCGTCCTTTTTTTCCTACAAACAGAGCTTTCTTTTGGTGGTATTTGATCACCTTTGCGATTTTTTGATCACGCGCTATAAACAAAAAAAGAGCGTCAATTTTGCAAAAATAACAATATTTTTCACATTTTTTTATATGAAATTCCCCCCAAAAAAAATGTAAAAATCAAAATTTTTTAAAATTTTTGGCCAATTTGTTTTATGCTACCTATGTTTGGTAAAAAAAAAAAAAAAAAAAAAATCGCAAAAAGCGTATTTTGATTGGTTTGCGCAAAAGTGATCGCGTTTACTAACAAAGGGAAAGATTTTTGTCATTTTTGTTGTTTTTTTTTTTTTAACGCGTAATGGCGGCGATCTGCGATTTTTTTTGCGGTACTGCGACATTGCGGCGGACAGATCGGACCCTTGACTGACATTTTTGACACTTTTGGGGTTACCAGTGACATTTCTACAGTAATCAGTGCTATATATATGCACTGTTACTGTAAAAATACACTGGTAGTGAAGGGGTTAACTTTATTTGGGAGGGAGGGGCTGTGTGTGTCCCTAGGGGCGTGCTTTCTACTGTGATTGGCTGTGGCTTCAGCTGTAAGGACACTGATCAACGGATCTACATAGTAGATCCATGTGATCAGTGTCTTTGCAGCGAGGAGAATGACAGGCAGCTTGTTTACACAAGCTGCCTGACATTCTCCCTCTCCCCCGCCGATCGCCGAGTGGCCGGCGGACATCGGGTCCGCTGGTCACACGCGCGGGGGGGGGTCCGTGACCACGCGGGAGCGCGCCTCCGGGGGCGCGCGCTCGCTCCCTAGACCCTCACAAGCAAGCAACGTAGCCCTACGTTAGTTTGCCTGTGAGGGGCTGACCGCCGACGTAGATAGTCGTGCGGCGGTCGGCAAGTGGTTAAATTGACAGGACTAATCTGTTTACCACATGAGCACATATGCCTCGTTTCCACTGAGTTCGGGTTGGTACAGTTTGGAAGGGTTAGAATGATCTGGTCTATTCAGGTGAGCGTTTCCACTGAAAGTCTGGACTATTATCTGGACTGAGCTTTTCGTTTGACGTGAGCATTGACGTTTTTCTGTCCCCCAATCAGTGGAATGTATCGTATGACGCCAGTAGCTCCACCCTAACCGTACCGTACCGTACCATTTCCTATGGCCCTACATCTGAAGGAGGACCAGGAATGGTGCGGTTTGGTTCGGTTGTATGGGCCACTTTCATAATGGAAACACTCAAAATAGCGTACCGTACCGAACCGAACCGACCCGCTCAGTGGAAACGAGGCAATACTGTAGCCAGTCTGAGGGAGCCAAAATTATTGTTGGTTGGTAGGGGGATCAAATACTTATTTTACTTACTGAACTGTAACTCAATTTATAAACATTTGTATCCTGTTTTTTTATTGATAGTCTGTCTCTATCATTTAAAATACACCTATGATACCAAATAGACCCTTCATTTCTTTGTAGGTGGGCAAAGTTACAAAATCTGCAGGGGATCAAATAATTATTTTCCCCACTTTAAAACATTTCCCCGCTGCACTACAGATCTACGAATGAATGAGCCAGCCATAAGAATGAATAAGCCAAGTGGTGCACATTGGCATTAGGAGCAATGTTTGCTGAAAGGGCATTGCGTCACCAAGGCAGGGCCTGGTTCCTCCGGCACTCTGCATCTTCGATAACCTTGATTGGCTGGCCCAGGATGACGACATTTCCATGCATGCATGCATCCACAAATGATCCCCAGTGCTCAGCATTTGCAGGGAATGTACAATGGAGCTGCGAACCCGTGACTTAACGTACATTTAGGGAAAACATTTCTGGCCAGTAGAGAAGATGCTTTTCTAGTCTCTTCTGCAAAAAAAAATTCTGGCATGCAAGATTTTATTAAGAATTAAGATCCACTTTAAATGACGGCTTTAAGTTACAAACTGATCTTGCACAATAGGCACTTTCAGGTGGCAATCCGAAGTAATACCTTTACAGAAAGCTGCTGCAGGGAGGACTGAAAACCCAAGCCATATACAAATCTCCTTGGTTGACAACCTCGCCACATCCCAGTATACACTGCTAGGCGTTGACAACACACTGGGAAGTGCAATGCTAATGACACAGAGAGGACTCTGCAGCTAGCGACACAGCAGTGGTAGGATCACTAAAAAGGCTGCCTGTGTGTAGGTATGAAATCATGAACTCTGTAAATGTTACTGGCCGCATTATCCAATTGCTAGCTACGGGGGCGACATCTCAGATAAGGACAGACAGACAGTAATTGGCTTTCTAAGTTGCAGAATCAGCCTTAGGCCCCTTTTACACGGACGACCAGATCAGGTCTGCCTGTCAGTTTTTGAAGGCGGACCTGATCGGAAAGGTCCATGCATTCCTATGGATAGGCAAGTGTAAACTTGTGTCCATTTACAAGCACCTGCTTCTGGGTCTGATGCGCCCAGTAGAAAAAAAAAAAAAAAAAAAAGAGAAAAGGACTGTATTCTTACTTTTGGGTGGGCAGGATCAGAGGCAGCTAGGTGTAAATGGACAGTGGTGTCCATTTACTACCCACTACCTACAAAGCGGAGCAGGGTCTGTCCTTGTCTGCTCTGCAGAAACTGAGCAGACACGGACCCATCATCCACCTGCTCTGCTCCGATTAGAAGGGGATCAGCGGACAGATTCTCTCCTAATTGAAGCAGAAGGCGCCCGTGTGAAAGGGCCCTAAGGTAGTCTCTCAGTACGATTGTTTCTCAAACTAGATGCTGCAAGCTTTTCCAGGTTCTGATGGAAAGTCTTCACTATCAATCAACACAAAGTACTAACATTTTATGTGTAACAATACTTTTGTACTGTAGTTTAAACTCCCTTTTGTGTGTACAAGTTATTACATTTAAACTAAGTTTTCCAATGTGTGTAAAGGAAAGAGATAACACTTTCCAGGAGATCTTATGTCTTTTCTTTTAGAGGTCACAGACTTGGGTGAACTAATTTCAGCAATCAGAGACCATTTCCTGAGAATCTATATTTGAAGTACATGAACAAAATTGAAGTTGTCTAAATTGCTACACAGGAACACCAAGAATCTGACCTCTGTTTTGCCAAATACAGTTCAGTCTAGTGCAACAGCAAATAAGCAAATGATATCTACACTACTTTAAGTGTATGTAATACCACCGATCACCCTGTAAAAAACCAAAGGCACATTACTAAAGTGTCCATATGTATAAATCTCATGTATGTAGTATTACCCTAAAAATGGTACTCTTTTAGGCCGTAGGAGCTCCGCAAGTGTCTCGAATCGGTGGGCGGGTATCTTTGCGTGTGCTCGGGGGGAGGGGGTGGTTGTGACATCATAACTCCCTGCCCATCTCTACACTCCCCCTTGCCAAGCAGCGTTGAGCGCCTGGACTATGAAAAGTGCGTGCATAGCAGTCCTTACTGCGCACATGTCGCAAGCAGAGCATGCTCACAGCTCCCCCATCAATGTGCACGTCAAATCTACTGGAATCATTGACAAACTCCCTCAGACACAGAGATCAGATGGAAGCCACAACATTGAGGGGGGGTGGCAACACAAATGTATCTGTGCGTCTGTTTTTATCCTAGCCAAAAAATAAAAAGGATTGCTCAGTGCTGGATTAACTTTTCGTGGCAAGACTGCGCACAGATGACTTGACATCCTCTACTGTACCAGGTAGAAGTAAAAAAAAAAAAAAAAAAAATTTAATTTTTTTTTTTTAGGTTTACATCCACTTTAACCATGAAAGATAAGGCACGCAGATGTAGTAGGACTACTGTTGTGCTTCCAATAAAAGCAAAAAGTGCTTTCAATCCAATAAGGTTTTAGTGCAGAGATACATTGAGCTTCAGCGACCCTGTCAGGGTCTAAGGCAGGGGTGTCAAACTCAATTTAATTGCGGGCCGCATCAGCATTATGATTGCCCTGAAAAGGCCGGTTGTATCTAGATGTCCAGAACATTCCCTACCCTTATATAAGGTGTAAAGAGCCTCCCCACCATCATAAGTTGAGTCCCCCACCCTCCCTTACATCACAGTGCACCCCCATTGCCTTGTGCTGCTGCTGGGAAGAAGCTGGAGGCAATGCTGGAAAGCAGAAAGTACAGGATCTGGAGGAGGACTGGAGCTCTTCTGCAGCTGCAGGAGAGGTGTAAGGGCCACATGAAATGGCCTGGAGGGCCGGATTCGGCCCACGGGCCTTGTGTTTGACATATATGCTCTAAGGCATTCAAAAACTTCCAGGAGTGCTATCGGCCTGTGTTCCCCACTACATTCTACACTGCTATGTGGTGGTGTAGTGGATGGAACCACAGAGCATAGTGGGGGGCACTACTGGCCGCATCAAAACGCTAAAGACTAAGGCTGCAGCACTAAAATGGGGCGCAAAGGTAAAACCACTGAAAAGTGTATAGGTCATTTTAATGTACTGCAAGCATGTTAGATTATCAAAGTTTGCAGCACTTTTTCATGTAAAAGTAAGATTGTACAAGTTGTTTTCAGCAATCACTACTGGCAACTAGTCATTTACACAGGGCTTTGCTTTTACTTCCAGAGCTTGAACAGGGCAGCTAGTGAGTCCCAGCCCCTTGACGCTGGGCTAAAAGCCGAGATGCCTATAGCAGTTTGGGGGGGGGGGAGTTTAGCTTCGTGTCCTACACCTGAAAGTAGTGCAATAACCTTATGGTCAAGAATATAGAGGAGTTGTGTCCTTTAACCTTCCTAGCGGTATTCCCGAGTGTGGCTCGGGGGTTAAATTTCAGTGCCAAAAGCGGTAACCCCGAGCCACACTCGGGGTACCGCTAAGAAGATCGCTGGATCCTGGAAGAGAGAGTACTCACCTTGTCACTGGGATCCAGAGATGTATCCCGGCGGTGTGCGGCGGCGGATCTTCCTCCCGGTGCTCTGTGCCCGGCTTCCGTCTCCTGCGACGTGACGCTCGCAGGGGGGGGTGGAACCGGCGGCAAATTAAAATTGTAAAACACACCAAACAAAATAAATTCACATTAGTTTGCCTCCCAGTGCCCTTTCCTGCAGTTTTACTGTACTTATATATATATATATATATATATATATATAAATTATACACACACACATATACATACTTTAACTTATTTATAGTTATTTATATTATAATTTATGATTTTGTGTTTCAAACTTTATCATACCCGAGATGTTATAAAGAAGAATCATATGTAAATAGTTGGTTTGGGCTGCTCATTCTTAAGAATTACATGCAAAATAATTGTACCGCTTTCAACACCTAAAATCTGAAAACAATCATACCACCAGGGAGGTTAATGACCATTGGTGAAATACCTGCATCCGTTAAGGCCCTGCTTTGGCATAGCAGAGGTCTACTTTAATGCTCTTGTATATGTTCACTACACAGCATTATGAAAAACGATCCCTACAGGTATCCATTTACAAAATTAAAAAGCCAAGTCAAACTTAAGATAAATCTATAACCATCAGAAATTTCAGAATCTTACTACAACTGAACTCAACAGAAAAGAAGTGTTAGTCCCAAGACCTGAGCTAATGTCACCACTGTCACCAGTCAACAGGTTAAGAGATCATTGTGATGACCACATCGGGAGAGGACTAGAACAGTATCATGATTGGATGCTGGGCAATATCAAAATGTGAGTGCCACTTCTTTTTTAGGTTTTAAAATGAAACCATTTTACTCTATGGAAGTCTGTTTTCTTGGTCTAGGATTATCCATTACAGCAGACCTTGGAGCTACTGATCAACCAGGATGATAAATGTGAAACAATATCTACGACTTCTATTTAAGTGCATATAACCTACTGTGTTTTGGTGAAGTAGAACAAGAACCCGATGGATTTGGATTTAAAAGAAACTGGCCTATGCAGTGCAGGAACACTAGGGTCACTACAATGACTTTTGCATATACTGTACATATGAAATGGTTTTATGTGTTTCTATGCAGGCTGAGTCACTAACAATTGAGAATATGATGGTAAACACAGTGGTATTTGGTTATTTTTGTGAGGTACTTAGCACTTTTTATTTAATACTTTTGTCTGTTTAGCCCTCGAAAGGAATTTTATATTAGATTTGTTATATCATTCATATAGAGGGGAGTGTGTGGGCTTGTGTTTTGTGGGAGAGTAGCAAAGAATACTGGTAAAGACCTGTACAACTGAGACAGAGACTTTAAGAACACCAGCAAATGTGCATTTCCAAATAATGAGTCCCTCCTGCCTTTCCGATTTATAAGGACACACATACAGCTTTCATCTGCAGCACCACCAACTGATGAAATCTGGTACTGCAAAATGTCCATAAGAAGGCTCACTTCCAGGTTTGCCAAGAAGTAAAATTAATAATGGGTACCATCCTGCCTATAAACCCTACTCATGTTAATGTGGATTTTCCAAAGAGGGACTTTGACTACCATAGAAAATGTTTGATGGCCTGATGGCCATAAAAAGCTCTGGAACAGGAAAGAGAGCAAACAAAAAGGAAATAAATACAAGGCATGGGAGAACCTCAACTACTAGAAACAAAGGAATAAGGTGAGTGTATTTACCCCCAAGGTGATTAACGTTACCCTTTCCCTTTTGCCCATGCAAGGCAAGTAAATAGGGTTGTCAATTAACTCCCGTTACCCAGAGCTACAGCTGCATGGTTCTGGATAAAATAAGAATCACGATTCTTGGCGTAACATCGTCTTTTACATTATACCAAAAAATTGGGATAATTTTACAGTTTCTTTTTTTTTTAATTCATTAAATTGTATTTCTTCCCCAAAAAACTGAGTTTGAAAGAATTCTGCGCAAATAGAGTGTGACATAAAAGATTGCAATGATCAGCATTTTATTCTCTAGGGTCTCTACTTATAAAAAAAAAAAAAATTATATATATTTGGGGATTCTAAGTAATTTTCTAGCAGAAAAATACTGATTTTTAACTTGTAAGCAACAAGTGTCAGAAAAAGGCTGGGTCTTTAGTGCCGGTTCACATTAGTGCGATCACAGAGATCGCATGTAATTCGGAGCGCACTGCTCCTAAAAATTACATGTGATCTCATGTGCGGTGCAAATTTCAGCCAGTTTGTATGACTGAATTTGCACCGCAATCGCACTAAACACGCACATTTTTTTTTATCCGCAGCAGAATCGGATCGCACAGTGGTTCACACTAGTGCGATCCGATTCTGTGCGAACTTGCAGATCGCACTGCGATATGCGATCGCAACTGGGGGTGTCGTTAACTTTTAATTGACACCCCCTGCTTATCGCATATGGCAGTGTGAACTGCCAGGGGTGCAGATGCGATGCGGAATCACGCTGCATATTTGCAGCGTTCCCGCATAGCACAAATGTGAACTGGGACTTGGGAAGTTAAACTTCCCTCACTTACAGAAGTTCATTCCTTTGATCTAAGGCTACGTTCACATCTTGTTGTTGCTATTTACAGGCGTTTTTAGGTTGACTAGTAACCAATGGGAAAAAAATAAAAACGCCTGTAATTTGCCCAAAAAGAAGCTCATGTACTTTGAGCGTTGGGCGTTTTGCTTAAAACGTCAAAACGCTCAGATGTGAACAGGGGCCATTGAAATGAATAGGATTGGTCTTGTTGGGCGTTTTTTGAGCTGATCCTAGAGCAGAAAAACGCCCCAAAACGCCTACATGTGAACTTAGCCTAAGAGTCCATTCAGACTAGCGCGACTTGTCAGCCTGACAAGTCGCGCTCGGTCGCTCGCCATTGATTAGCACAGGACCCGTTCTAATAGGAGCGACACAAGTCGCTCCGACTTAGAAAAAGGGTCCTGTACTACTTTGGGGCGGCCTGGGAGCGACTTGCATTGACTTCCATTATGTGAAGTCCCTGCAAGTCGCGCCGAAGTCGCGGTGCACCGTGACTTCACAGGTCACCCCTCGAAGTCGGATCGCGCCACTCTGAATGGGCTGTAAAAGAACGAAATAACTATAAACACAATATTTTACAATGTATCTCACAGCCTTAACAATGTTGATAAACATTTGCTGGAGGGGTGACTCGGGATAGCGATTTTTTTAACGATTAATCGTTCAGCTCTACCCAGAGCATTTACTTCTCTTTCCTCACTCCCATATTTGTTAGGTTCACCCCCCAAGACCTAGCAATTGAATCCTTGTGTAGGTGCCAAAATCAACATGTCAGAAACTACAGGGATGTGGACTTTCCTGGTGGGCGAATGGAGTGCCCCAAGAGTGAACAAAAAGGTACTTGTAGTAGAGACGGCGGCGGCAGCACCCGACGGCGGATTTAAAAATCGGCGCGCATGAAGACACCACTGGATTCCTGGACAGGTAAGTGTCCTTATATTTGAAATACAGTATTTGAAGCAGAGTTCATTTTTTCCGAAGGTCCTCTTTAAGTGACCCTCTTACTTTGACCTGCAATGACAAAGGGTCACTATATATGGTCATGTTAAATTAATGCTTTACATAGAAAAAAAAAAAAAAAAAAAGAAGAGGATTACTGTTCAGTGGAGAAAAGTAGTCTTAAAATGTAGGCTACTATTTCAAAAGAATAGGTTCTAACCAGCACTTTAAATGGCTTTTTCTGGAGGTATGGTGGTAGCTGGCTTTCTTACTAAAGGAATTTTTTTTTTTTTTTTTATAGGCTGACAACACCACCACTGGATTAGGGAGCCTGTGAATAGTTGTCACCCTCCATACAATAAGTGTTGGGAAAAATAAAAGAATCTTTTTTCCCCCCCATTTTACTTTTTTCAAATGTAACCATATACAACATATCGAATGGATATACAATGGCAAATCTATGTAAACCATAAGATCAAGAACTATATTCTGACATGTAACCATTCCTCACACAAGTATGGTTCACACCATGAGGGGGGGGGGGGGATGTTAACTTTACAGGCTCTGCATAAGAGAGGGATGTGAGCTGTCTGAAACAGTCCACATCCCATATGCTAGGTCAAACTGATGGGGATCTGTGGCAGTTTTCTATATTGAACACTACAGCATTCCCTTTAATTAGAAAAAGACAATGCTTCAGTTTCTGTTGCCCTCTGAAAAGAAAAAAAAAAAAAAAAAAAAAAAAAAAAAAAAAGGTGGGTGGTGCAGACAGACCTGAAACAGGTCAATCTGCTTTGTTATAGTGGTACACACCATTGCTATTTTCTTGACTTTTCTTGACTACCCATAGGACTGATGTGTGCAACAGTCTCAGAAACAGTCAAGGAGAAAACTTTTTCATGTCCTTTTTGCTGATCTCCTACCTTCACAAATTATGGCATTCATCTTCTTCTGAGCTCAGTAGTTTGTCAGCAATAGCCTGATGATTTTGAAGAAAAAAAACAGTTAATCCCCAGGGGTTTCCTGTTTGTAAAACTGGTGGTTGCTATTCCTCCTGTACCCTGAAATGGTCTTGGCACTTCCCTACTTCTTTGTAGTCCTATCCACAGTGAGCAGGGATGTACTTCTGCCCCTACTTGCTGTAGTGGGCAGAGGGGGGGTCTCACAGACCCCCGGTCTGTCATGCCTATATAGGTGGTGTCCTCCTTCTCTGCTCCCTTCCAGCATGCCAGTCATCATCCCCACCACCCCCCCAGCTATCCCCCCTGTCACTGCTGCACGGGTTAGGAGAACCAATCCTATGACAGAGCGGGGACCTCCCGCTGTGACAGATCTTGTAGGTGAAACCCTGGCAGCTGTAAAGTCCCACTGTTTGGACTGGCATTGGACCAGTGTGCTATCACAGGAGGCGGTCCAGGAGGCGGGACTTTACAGCGGCCAGAGTACCAAAGGTCTGCCATAGCTGGAGATCCTGCGCTGTCTCATCTGGTTGCTCTCCTAATGATCCCTTCTGCACGAAAAATCCCTGATGCACTAACAATCCCTGCTGCACTTCTAGGCACTGATAAGCTGCACTGATGGGCACAGACAGGCTGCACTCATGGGCATTGATAAGCTACACTGATGGGTAGTGATTAAGCTGCACTAATGGGTACTGAGGCTGGACTGCTGAGGCTACACTTATGGGCACTGATAAACTGCACTGATGAGGCTGCACTTATATGCTGCATTGATGGGCACTGATGAGGCTGCACTGATAAGCAGTGGATACGTCCCTGACACCATGCCAAATATCTGAGAAGGGTTTCCACCATCCATGCAAAGTTTCATTTTTTTTTATTAATTATTTTCAGTTTGATGTGTATTATATGCAACGTTACATATCACAGAGACCGGTCTTGTGGTAATATTGAAGTTTATTGAGATTTCTATACATTAGAGGGTCCCACCATTATCGTGCGATTGATTAGTAAGATAGCGCTGCACTTTTTAGGTTTTTTTTCTCATGCCAACATTTACTCGTGCCACATGCTGAAGTAAAGCAGCATTGTCCTGGCTCTTTCTTTCCGTGTTGTGGCTAGGAATGTGCTCATATACACCAAGCAAGCACTGATTGCTGTTAGAAAGATCTCAAAAGGCTACAGCAGCAGGAGAAGTATTTCTAATACTGAATTACAGCAAAGTACAGTGTGTATAATATATAATTATGGGCATGTGTCTACAGTTCGGTAATGATTACATAAAGCAATTAAGGGCAATCTGTTTATTCCCTGTTGTGGCTGGAGGGGGGGGGGGGGGGGAAAGCACAAACATGCTTTAAGGCTGTAACCTACCCATCCTGCTGTTTGTTACTGAGCAGTGTTTCTGGCTGCAGAATGGGGTGTATAAGGTTCTTAGTGATCCTTAATGATATACACCATAATGTATATTAAATAAAAATAAGACTAATTTTAAACATGGTTGTGTTCTCTCCATTTTGTATAAATTTAAAATGGCCCGCTTGAGTTATGCGAAAAAACAACTAGTAAACAACTAATCGCAAACCGCATCGATGGGGATTTTCCTAGCAGTTTGGGGACCCCAATGTGTCATTGTAAATGTGTGTTGTGGAGAGAGAGAGAGAGGTGGAGAGAGAGAGAGGAGAAAGAGAAGAAGAGAGAAAGAGAGAAAGAGAGAGAGAGAAAGAGAGAAAGAGAGAGAGAGAGAGAAAGAGAGAGAGAGAGAGAAAGAGAGAGAGAGAAAGAAAGAGAGAGAGAGAAAGAGAGAGAGAGAGAGAGAAGAGAGAGAGAGAGAGAGAGAAGAGAGAAAGGGGGGGGAGGGAATGAGAGGGGAGGAGGGAAA